>NW_027528006.1:379332-473969 GCF_008692635.1 Crocuta crocuta
AACAAAATAAAAAAAAAAAAAAAAAAAAAAGAAAGAGAGCCTCTCTTCACAAGGTTGAAGCAATCCAAGCAGTTCTATATCATATGAGGCCACATAGGTTGGCGAGTGAGAAGTGGGCTAGATATCAATGCCCTCTCAGCAGCTCTGACAAGGATCTCTGAGCAGTCCAGAACTGCACATTTATAGTCATTCCCTAGGAAAGCTCTCTTCTTGATATTCTTACATCCTTCCATGTAGAAAAATATACTTAACTGTATATACTCACTTCATTTCTATTTTAAAATATTGTTTTTCCAAAAATAATAATAATAAATTAGGAGAGAATTTGTTCAGAAAAGAAAGAAAATTTCTTGAGCGTCATAATGATAAAATACCTTGGAAAATATAACAAGAAAACAATTAACTCATCTAAACATTTTAGCTGAGGTCTAGATGCTAAATTAAATAATCTGCCTAAATCCTTCCCTTTTATGGTTCCATTATGAGATATAGTTCAATCTCTTTCAGTATCCAGGAACTGTGGTTCAGTTTTGAATGTGCTTGAACTAGTTCTGGGGACAGGTGTTTGGGTACGTAAGAGGGAGATGTTTCAAAACATTGAAATTTCTGGTCTTTCATAAGTTCCAGCATAATATTAACATTTTATTTGCATAATACCAATCTTTGTATTGAGTTTACTACATCTTATTGTAATACGAAAATGGTTTTTGGAGAGCTTTACATTCTACATTATTTCCTGTAAGAAATTTGAAAGGGAAAAATGTGCAGAAACAACGACTTGAGATTGGATAAGTATGTATTGGGTGATTTTTCTGATTATATTTTAAAAATATTGTTCCCAGACTCATGTACACATTTGGAAAAAAGTAACATCACACATTTATTATGTATGTTTTAAACGGGAGAAATACCATTAAAGTCCATGGAGTAGATATATAGTCATTTTGTAAATTATTTATCTGGAAACCTCAAGAGCTTTAACAGCTGTTTCATCTGTCAGTTAAATTTGTTTTAGTGGTATAAGTAATAGTTATGTGATATTATTGTATAAAGTAGTCATGAAAATATGTACAATTTACTTGTAAGACTGATCAAATAAATAAAGATATAAGAGTATATACTGTCTTGATCAATGCATGTAACTCTGCAAGTGCCAATCAGCCTTTTGCTTATTCTTCTATGTGAAAATATACATGCTAATTTAACATATCCTTGTATATTCATTTTTAGAAAATGAATTATACCTCACAATTTTGAAGTTTACAGACATATGTAATTTCATGCAATCTTAAGAGTTGCATTTAAAGAATTGTGCAGATTCCTGAAATATTATTAAAACATCATTATTAAAACATCATGAAACATAATGAAACAATCCAAAAATAATCCATCAATTAGTACACCAACAAAAACACCCAAAGATAGTGCACTAATATTAATTTGTATGTGTTTCCCTCCTTTTCTCTCTCTCTCTCTCTCTCTCCTTATAAAAACATCAGTCATGTTGAATTAAGAGTCTACCCTTATGACCTTATTTAACCTAACTTCCTCCTTAAGGGCCCTGTCTCCAAATCACATTGAAGGTTAAGGCTTTGACATATAACTATTGAGGGGACCTAATTCAAGTCATAACACCATATAATTGGTGAATAGTTTAATTTAACTAGGGTGTGGTATGCACCCTGCTCTGCTAGGACCAAATAAAAGAAAAGTAGTAGAGATAATGAAGTAAGACTATTTGTAATGAAGCTGAGACTACAGAATCTAAGCTTAGGAATGGACAAGAAGTATATAAAAAGTATAAATATGAGAAGCGTATATAAGAGGTATAGGTATAAGTAGGTTCAATGGATGTTATATTCAGATAAATGGCTGCTCTGAGCTTATGTGAATTTCTAAGTTGAAGGTAGCCTTGGTCTTTGTGTCAGTTACTGGGTCTTATCAGGAGCATCTAATCCATTGCAGAGAATTTCTAGAAGCTTCAGATTCAATTCATGTTCTCCAGAATTTATCAAATATACTATCAATCATAGTCTCTCATTACATAGAAGACAATTGCATATTTAGGTATAACAAACGTTTCTTGTTAAACAGTGAACCTGCGTATAACTGGCTCACCACCTTCCCCATGCACCAGACAAGCCCTGATATTATTATATCCTCAGCATCTAGAGCAGCTCCTGAAACATATTGGACTCTCCAAATATGCTTATTGAATCATTTGGGGAATAAATTTAATTCTTCATATCTTTGCTAAATCAAATTTCTACTCAGTACATCTGTGCAGTAGTTTTTAGAGAAACTCTTTCTATAGTAATTTAGCTTTGAAACATTTGTGCTATTGGAGTTTATTGGCACAGTCAGCCCATTGCAAGTTCACTGGTTCATATGCTAGGATGTTTTCCGATTCCTGCAGGGGAGCAATGTGATTCCCAGAACATAGAATTGTGCTATTATTTCAGCTTCCTTTACTTATTCTGAGAACAACTCAGAATCTAGACATTAAAGGAAAGCCCCAAATTTCAAACACAAAAGTGACAAGAACTTCCATTTTCTTGACATTCTCCTGGGGGAATAGTGGCTGTTATTAGGTTGGATTTGACAGCATTGATTGATTGTCAATTTGATTTAAGAGCACAATACCCCCCCCCTTTCATTTTATTCTTGCCAAGGACGCTGTACGATTTGACTAATTTTTTTTTATGCAGCTTTCATTTCATTCACCCCCATATATTCCCCCTTCCTACTTACAGATTTGGAAAGGGGAGAGTTTAATAATATGGCAGTTTAAGTGGAAACCAATTTTTATTTTTTTTCTCCTGCGTTTGTTGTTGTTGGAGAATCAATCTCCAGAAGCCATTGATTCCAATCCATGACCGGAAGAAAAATTCAACGCTAGACAAATGGTGTCTTTTCTATCCTTCAAAATTTCAAGATCTTCCAGTGCTCTTCAAAATTATGCTGTGTTTACCTGGAGTACTATGTTCTTTCTTTCTTTTTATTTGGAAAATCTCAAACCTATAGGGGAAAAGGAAAGACTATAATGAATACTGTATAGTCTTCACCTGGATTCACCTTCTACTGATATCCCACCATGTTTGTTTCTCTCACATGTTCCCTTCCTTCTCACACTGTATGAATTTTCCTCTATCTGTCTATCTATCTATCATCATCATCATCATCATCATCTGTCTATCTGTTTATCTAATTTGAAAAGTCAGTGCAAGCATCATACTTTACTTCAGGAAGATTCCTACAAAGCATCGTAGACATGTATTTGTCCAATGTCTGAAAAACTTATTAAAAAGCAAACAGAAAACCACATATCAACATGCTTATGTAACAGAAAGGGATGTTTCCACTTAGTGAATAACCCATGTGTATATGTGTGTGTGTGTGTGTGTGTGTGAGCTAAAAGTCTCTATTGACTAAGGAACATGTGGAAATAAATAATACTTGTAGAAGATAAACACACACACACACGTGTGTGTGTGTGTGTATAATTATTTGACATGTGAATAAAACATACTTAAAAATTAAAATGGCAGGAGCATAAGAGAAGTGCATTCCTGAGTTTTCAAATGCGTCCCCTGCCAATTGGTCCTGAACCCAAGAGAACTGAGCTACATTTGAGCTGGCACTTCTCTATGACACGAAGAAAACTAGGGCTCTGATGAATTTTGACATGGCAGCATTTGCAGTCTCCCCAGGGACTACCATACACTGCTTTTCCTTACTGAGGTAATAGGCACAAAACCTGCATTAAGATATATCTTCTGTCCATACTGGAGAAATGTAGTTAAAGCACACTGAAACACCAAAGGGAAGAAAGGTAGCAAAAGTGAGTCTATTGTCCAAGAGATGTGTGTGAAAGGGAAATGAATATGGTTATTAAGAAGACACTCTCAGCCCTTTGTAAGTTAAAGGATATCTTTTCTTTCTGAGAATCTACTGGTGGCATGGTTCTTTTTCCAGTAACTACTGCATAACTAAAATTGTTTAGCTTCCATAGCAGTCTGGGTCTCCTGGGCTTTCTTGATCTGGAGCAATCACCCTACGAATAACTGAGAGGCCAGAGAAATGAGGGAAAAGCAAATGTAGGGCAGTTCTGCACCAGGATGACTCAGAGAGGTCAAATGTATGTCTGACCTAATAGAGCTGATGAGCACCATCTCAGTGACAGCCTGAGCTGCTTTCTAAACCAACTGAGCTTCTTAGTCACCTCTTATGGAAATTCCCTGGGGGTGCCTGGGTGGCTCAGTCAATTGGGCATCCAACTTCGGCTCAGGTCATGATCTCATGGTTCATGGGTTCGAGCCCCACGTCCGAGCTATGCTGACATGACTGTGCTCAGAGCCTGGATCCTGTTTTACATTCTGTGTCTCCCTCTCTCTCTGACCCTCCCCTGCTCATGCTGTCTCTCTCTGTCTCTCAGAAATAAATTTAAAAAATTAAAAAAAAAAAAAGGAAATCTCCTGGCTCACAATGTAAACTTTGAAAAAAGGATGGCTAGGAATGTGACCTGATGGAGATAGAAGAAGATGCAGGAGTAGCCATCCTCTTGCAGATATGTGAAGAGCATCGTCTGGTTTGTAATCTGCACAGTGGAGTTTTTAGTTATTATTCTTTCCTTCCTTCTCTCTCTTTTCCTCTTCCTCAACCCTTGTGCTCTTCAATTAAAAGTAAACTAAAATGAAGACCCACATAGAAATTTTGTGTTTTAGCATCTCAAAAACAGAAGCATAAACAATGACACTGTGTCTTTTTGCTATAATTCAGTTAAGCTATAGAACTTCGTAGATGGTAAATATTCATGTTTTCACTTAGTCCACACATGCCACCATCATCATCATCATCATCATCATCATCATCATCATCCACAACATATGTTACTATGTATAGTTCCTGATTTCAGTGGACTTAAAGTATATTTTGATACACATTAATATAGATACAAATGTAGATATAAATACATGAAAAAGTATAACACATTAAATTTTAATAACTAGGTTATTTTCCTAGTGCACTCCAAAAACTGACTTTTTAAAGGGATAGTATGCTATCTTATTCATATTTATTCTTTATACAGTGCCAATTAATATTAGATCCCTCATTATGATGTTGGATATATGAGTGTGTGTGTGTGTGTGTGTGTATATAGTCACATATAGTCATATATAGTCTGGTATAGCTGTTGAATGAATAGCGTCAAACAAAATATTCTATTGGTGCTCAAAAAAGGAAAATACTGGATGGATGCAAAAGTTTGGGGAAGTCTTCACAGAGTCATCATATACCATAAGAAGAAAAGATAATTGAAAGATATTCCATACAAGAATTTTCTCAGCTGAAGGTCTAAAAAGATTATGATGAATGGGTAATAGTGAGTTAAATGTTTTGTAATGATTTTTAATGTAGCCTAAAAGAAGTTATGTCGTCAAGAGAAGTTATTGAGAAAGAGAAAAACATATTACAACCATGGTTTAAGAATTCAAATTCAGGGCGCCTGAGTGGCTTAGTCGGTTAAGCAGCTGACTCTTGGTTTCTGCTCAGGTCATGACATCATGGTTCGTGGGACCAAGCCCTGCTCCGTGCTGTCAGGTGAAGCACCTTCCCTCTCTCTGACCCTCCCCTGCTCTCTCTCCCTCTCCCTCTCTCTCTCCCTGTCTCTCTCTCAAAAACTTAAAAAAAATTTCAAATTCAGTGTCCCTATGCAGAATGCATTAAGTAAAGGAGATGATGGAAGAAAGGAGCTTACAGATATAGACTAAAAAATAATCAAGTGCTCTGGGAAAGAAAAGGAAGAAACAAGAAAGATCTAGTGGCAGAATAAGTATTATCAGTTAGTGGATGATTAGCTTTAAGAAACAAGAGAGAAAAAGGAGAGAAAGATAACTCAGAGTTCCCAGGCTTTGATGACTGGGATAGATGGTGATAACCTTAAGCCTTACAGGAAACCCTAGTTAGGAAAAGATAACTTCAAGGTAAAGAATAGAAAGCTAACTTGCTTCTTGATAAATTGTTTACTAGAAAATAAAAGACAGAATTATTAGACAAGGTTGTCAAGGCTAGAAAGTAGCTCTTAGAATTATCTATACAGAAATGGTGATCCACATGTCTCATGTTGAATCCCTTTATCATAGGCTACTTACCCACTTCTCTTCTTCACTAGATTGTACTTTCAATATTCGCTGTTAGTACCATGTGGGCTCAGAGACTGTGGGAACCAAAGTGATTTGTTCTGCAGGCTTACCTGGCTGCTCTGTAACATGCAGGTGGATCTTTAAATGGACATTTGTGGCTTCTTCTGCAGCCTCCTCATGCCCATATGTCTTATTATTATAATAAACACGTCACTGGGTAAGCTTTTCAGAGGAAGTGCCTCCACTACTGAGAATGTCTGCTTGTGCTCTTCGTCATTTTTATTTATTCAAGTTGAAACTTCACAGTTTTGGCCAGTCTCTTTTCCCAGCTTAGTAGTTGGTGTTTGGGATATTTTCTTGTTTAATTGAAAACAGAACACGACCCCGCCCCATATATCACTTGTTTCTTTTACTGTTAATTGTCTCTTTCAAGAAAGGGAAATGAATCAGAATGTTTGCTGAACTATGTTTGATCGTAAGTTTTACCTCATTTTAGTTTGATTTACTTAGAGGATATTAAATGTTGGCACAAAACTGAGATGTGAGAGGAAATTCTAGACCCTACTTCATAGGTTTTGGTGTTAAGAAATTGTCCTGTCTGGAGAATTGGAAAAGAGAGTCCAAACCTTTTTTTATATATCCAACTATACGAAACAGTCTGAGTATTCCTTGTTGATATCTAAATGAACAGATTCGTGACACGAAAATGTTTCATTTTACTGGAACTCTGCCATCTAGAAAACATTGGAAAACTATCATAGCTATTTCTTTAGCAGGATTTCTCCTCTGTATTCTATAGCTATTCATGTGTGATTACTGAGGGGGAAAGCATATCTATTGCTACATTCTAGAAAAACTTTTTCTCAATTTTGGCATACAAATGTTCATAACATTATATCTGGGTTATTGAAATGACTTACCTCACTGTCTATCATTGAAAGGCTTAGAGGATTAAAATATATTTGGGGTGAATCATAAACTCCTTCATGCATTTTTGAGAGGTTGAATAAAATTTATAATGATGAATATATTCTTTGAAAACCTGATAATATTATCCTCTGCTTGGATCACATTGAAAGTTAAGAATCCAAAGGAGGCAGAAAGTTTTATTTTAAAGGCTTGATAAACAAGAGAATAAGAGAATGAGCTACTAGGATAAAAAAAATAACCAGGACCTTAATTAATTTTTTTTTCCATAGTGTGAGGTTATTTTCCCTGAGGACTTGCCTTTTCCACTATTTCATTTTACCTGCATGGTTTCCTATTCATGTTAAATAGAGGAACACTACAGCTCATATTTTTCTTTTGCAAAGACTACTTATTCTTTAATAAGGACAGGGAGTAGTTTCTTTGTGGAGCTAATTGATTTTCTTGCTGTGCACATAGAACCTTAAAGCTAAGCTAATGAATTTTAGATAAATAATGTAAGTTTCTTAACTTTATACAAGTTTCATCAAAAGATCCTGGTATTTAATTTGATATAGCTCCAATAGAGAAATGATTTTACTTACTAAAATATTGCAAAACAAACATTTATCTGTTAAGTCTATTGTTTATTTATTATTTTTTAATGTTTTATTTATTTCTGAGAAAGAGAGAGAGAGAGAGAGTGTGAGCAGGGGAGGGTCAGAGAGAGAGGGAGACACAGAATCTGAAGCAGGCTCCAGGCTCTGAGCTGCCTGTCAGCACAGAGCCCGACGCGGGGATCGAACCCACAAACCGTGAGATCATGACCTGAGCCAAAGTCAGACGCTTAACTGACTGAGCTACCCAGGTGCCCCAAGTCTGTTGTTTAAAACTCAACTGTGTGGGGCGCCTGGGTGGCTTAGTCGNACAAAACTAGTAAGTGTGTAGAGTGTGTAGAGCCCAAAGGGGAAGTAGTGATTGGGTTAGCCAAGAAGTATGAGTTACAAAGAAATACGGAATTTATGCAAAAGTACAGAATAAATAGCTTGGAAGTTACTCTGACAAAAAGCAGATGTTAATACAATGTATTAAAACCAAGAATAAGTTCAAATTCAGCCAGTACCTTTTATAATCAGCCTTGGAGTTTGCCATGATTAATGAAGCTATTACTTCAGGAACACTGATTCTTAATGAAATCATGCTTAAAAACAAATTAGATTAAAAATGTGTTAAATAGAATAAATTCTCAAGGAAAAAACTTGCTGCCAGGGAGAATGTTTAACACAAATGCTTTTTGACTTTGACGAAGACATCCACTTACCCCAACAGTAAAAATAATAATAAAAATAAAGTGCACTATATAATTGGGACTAACTAGGTGTCATTAAATAAATTTGCTACAAAATATTTTGCTTAATTGCAATGTTACAAAAATATAATATTTAGTGACAACATCAATAATGATAACTGTATAGATAGGTACTCCAGTTAATTATTTGAAAAAGACTGAATAACTAAGTCCTAGAATGTTTACCACAAATTTATTACTTTATGCAAATAGACCTTATACTTTCTAGTGGTATTGTATAAGTTCAATGCTAATTAAGATTTTTTCATATTGCTCCGAAAATAATTTGTATTTTTGGTTCACACTACAGCTAAATGTGAGAACAAAAAGAGCTTCAGAAACTTCAAGATCTCATAGTCCACGCACATGTGGATAATGTATTTATATAGAGAGAAATCATGCTGGATAGTACTTCATATTGATATATAACTAATGTAAATCTGATTTTTATTTTCTACAGAGTGACAAAAATTCAAGGTATGGCAAGTTATGTAATTTTAGACATAAAAATAGAAAAGATCTATTTGTTTTTGTTGACATTTTTGTTGGCCTCTGAATTCACTCCAGCTCAATTTAAACCATTTTACTTTAGCTTACAAAAAATTCTTGGATACCAATATTACATATGTTTTCTAATATATAGACCCAATTGTGTGTTTGGGAGTGACACTGTAGTTCACACATTTCTTGATCATCATAGCTCCATGTTCAAAGCTTTAAAGAGAAAAATTAGCATACAACCAGGATGTCAAAAATCATGTGTGGGGACCTTACATGTTCAGAGATTCTTACCTATACTGTGGGTCTATTATGTAAAAGACAACATATATCCTTTGTAGCTTTAAAGTTGTCAATAAGCCTCTCTACCTCTTATCCCAAGCCCTGACTGCACAGGAGGAAACATCCAAGTATCCTCAAGTGTAACACTTATCTCCTACTGAGAAAATACTATATTCTACTACTTGTGATGAGAGTAGTTAATCATGAAATAAAGTGAGGTTTCTATATAAATAAAATGACAGTTCAGCACAGAGGATAGAAGCAAATCGAGACATTGATTCTTGGTGTTTCTCTGAAAAAGAATTATATCCACGTTCACTTCAAAATAGTACTCCAATATAATTATAATGAGTCAGATAGCATTACTTTATGCTTTTGGATTATTTTTTATCACTTTTCTTAATTATACTTGTTGATAGACAAAATCCTGAAGATCGCCTTTCTCCCCTGAGATGCACCACCTAATTCCTGAAAGTTGTTAATACAATAAGATCCCACTTCCATGATTATATGTTATGTTATTTAGTCCAGTTGACCTTATGATAGGGAAATTCTTTGTATGGCCCCAACCTAATCATATGAATCCTTAAAAGCAGTAGAAGGCAGAAAGTAAAGGCAGAAAGGTTTGAAACATTAAAAGTACTCATACTATTGCTGGCTTTGAAGATAAAGAAAGCCACATAAAAATAAATATGAGAAACCTCCTGGAAAAGAAAATGGCCTCCCCCTGACAGTCAGAAAGAAATCAGGGATGTGAGACCTAAAACCACAAAGAACTTGATTTTTCTAACAAATTTAATGAGACTGGAGGTAGACACTTTCCTACAGCCTCCAGTTAAGAGCCCAGCTCAATACCCTGAGCACAGACCCAGACAAATGTGCCCAGACGTCTGACCTACAAGACTGTGATCTAATAAATGGGTGTTGTTTTAGGCCACTAAATTTGTGGTAATTCATTATGCAGCACTAGAAAACTAATATAATCTTCTTTCATGTTTTATGTTTTGGAAGGGAAGAGAGTTATTAGAACATTCAGATGCTCAATTCTTTAAACACAATGAATAGTCATAGGAACAAAATTATCACAACTTTTTAAATAGAAATTCAGGTTTGGACTACATTGGAAAAATATATCTTCAGATATCCTCGAAATGTCACACCAATAAAGGACATTAAAAAATTATTTTTGGATGAAGTTAATAAGAATGACAAATTGAATTCTTCCAGTCATAAAAATAGACATCTTGATATTTATACCTTCACCAACCTCATTTCCCCCCTTACTAAATTTGTTACTCCAAGATCATCTACAGGAAAGAAAATGAGCCTCATAAAACTGGAGTGTCATTTTTGGAAATACTGAAAGGCTACATTTTCCTGCTTCTCTTGCAGCTAGGTTAGTCCATGTGATTGATTTCTTGGCAATGGAAATTTTACAAAAATAATGCATGTAATTCCCATATGTGGCCCTTAAAAGAGATATAGTCAAACTTCTGGGTTTTTTCTTCCTCTTCTGTGATATCAGTGACCATTTGTTTAAGATAGTATCCTCACAAAATTTTTTAAAAAGCGCTTAGATTCCTGAGTTAGCATGAAATAAATTCTCCAGTGACCACACCAGAGAGAGATCTTTATAATATTAATTTACTGAATTGGCAGTTTCAGTTGATTTGTTGTAGGAACTAACATTAATCTATCTCCTTTCATATTTTCTCTTAAAACTATGATGTAGCTATAAGTAGTCTCACAAATCAATAAATCACTGTTATAAGTACCTTAAAGTTTAATATATCATTTTCTCAGCCTGCTAACTCTACCACTATCCTAGAGGCTGGCACAAAGTGCATGGGAAATAAATAGTTTCAAATGAGCAAATGAATGCCTTGCTTTTCTAGATATAATCTGCTCTTCACTAAGGAATAGGATGTAGTCTACCTGACATTTCACTAAGATGCCCCATGGTCAGCAAAGCCTTGCCAGGCAACTTCTCTGAAGGCCTAGACTCATAGAAACAAATACAAGTAATCCCCTGAAGCTTATCACCTACATTCTCCAAGCCTTTTGTTCCAGAAAAGGATTATAATTATACTTACTAAAAATTTTCATATCCTCCAGATTACAATAAAGTTTACAACCACAACTCCCAAAGAAAGGTTAAATACTTTTTAAAACTGCCATTTAGGGATTGAAAATAACATGGAGAGGTACCTGGATGGCTCAGTCAGTTGAGTGTCCAATTCTTGATTTCAGCTCAGGTAGTGATCTAAGGGGGTTCTTGAGTTTGGCTCTGTGTCAGTGTGGAGCCTGCTTGGGATTCTCTCTCTCCCTCTCTCTCTGCCCCTCCCATACTTGTGCGCACTCTCTCTCTCTCTCTTCCTCTCTCTCAAAATAAATAAGTTAACTTTAAAAAAATAAAAGAAAAGAACATGGAGTTTTCTAACATTAGCTGTGTGCTAAGTTTGGACTGCCTGATCCAATATATACCAATATACATAAAATAGAAAATTTAAAAATCTAAAGCACATATTTATTCTGAAAACATGATAAATATCACCATGTACTAAAAACTGAATTCACATGCATGGTACAAGTAGCTGCTGAAGTGAAGTGATGGAAAGTTCAATTCCCAAGAGAAATCAAAAGTACTTTTATGTTTGCAAGAACATAAGCCAGGCTCAACACAGCAAACCAGAGACTTAGAAGAAGAGCCTCTAATTGTAATAAAAAGCACAAATAGACTATGAACACTCTCTGGGGCTCTTATCAGAAACTGGCTGTTTAGGTTTGAATGCAGGAAAGAGCAAAAATAGGCTAATAGCTTCAAATTGGGAGAAACTACGTGATGGATCAGCACCTGGATTCAGAGTGTCCACAAGGCACCAAGCCCTCAACTGTCAGTTTATGATCTTGTCTCAGACAGGTGTGTGAGAAGAACAGGTAGAGACAAATGAAAATTGATATATCCAGGGGAGAAAAAGTTTTCTTAAGAGAAAAAAGTTGCTAACAAGCAAAAACAAAACACATTAGTCAACTCAATCCTGAAAACTGCCAGAAAAATATATAAGCCAACAATCCAAATAAAATACAAATAAGACAATTAAACAAATTAAACAATTCACTCTCAGGAAAAGGAAAACAAGAGATTTAAAAAATGAAATTTTTGATCTTCAAAAATAGATAAAAAGCAATGAAAATGCACAGGAAATGAAACATATTAGTATTGTAATCAAGAACAAATTGCTATGAAAACATCAATCAGAAATTTAAATACAAAATTATGACAGCTATGACAATATGATCAAATGAACTTATTCATAAATCATTTTATAAAATTAAAGCTCATTCATGAAAAAATTCTTAACAAAGTCATACTAAAATGCTCTGTAAATGAAATAAATGCTAGAATGGACACAGTTGAAATCAGCATTACTGAACTGGAAGATAGTAATTAGAAATACAACTGGGGTCTCTCAGTCAGTTAAGCATCCAACTTGGGCTCAGGTCAAGATCTCTCAGTCCATGAGTTAAAGCCTGGCATTAGGCTCTGTGCTGGCAGCTTGGAGCCTGGAGCCTGTTTCAGATTCTGTGTCTCCCTCTCTCTCTCTGCCCCTCCCCTGCTCTCTCTCACTCAAAAATAAATAAAATATATTTTTTAAAAAAAGTTTAAAGAAATACAACCAGAAAGCAGCATGGCCAGATATAGTGTGTAAAATATAAAAGAGACGTTTTCATGGAGATGACAGTGAGAAACTAAAATATGTATAATGGAAATTTTAGAAGGAGAAAATAGTGCAAATGCCAGTAAGGCAGGTTTTCAAGAGGAAATGATGACATATTCTAGAAATTGATAAAACCTTATGACTTAACAGGTTAATGAATCTATTAGTGGAATATAGTTGCCTGATACTTAAAAATGAAAAAATATTATCATCTCAACTATTGCAGAAAAACAGTCACTTGAATTTAACATTGAAGAAAAGATCTTATCCAATGCATAGTAGAAGTCAATTTTCTCTGGTAAAAATATATACCCAAGACATAGGGCAAGCATATTGATTAGCTATAAAATTTTTGAAGCACTTCTGTTCAATGAGGATCCAGATAAGTATGCGTGCTATGAGTGTTAATATTTGATATTACATTGAAGACCTTCGCGAATTCCATAAAACAAAATAAACTAATTAGAGGTATAAGGATTGGGGAAAATGGACAAATTTATTATTTTAAAATGATATAATTGACTACCTAGAAAATCTAAGAGAATCTAAAAACAAAATTACTGA
This sequence comes from Crocuta crocuta, assembly GCF_008692635.1. Lineage (NCBI taxonomy): Eukaryota > Metazoa > Chordata > Mammalia > Carnivora > Hyaenidae > Crocuta > Crocuta crocuta. The sequence continues at coordinate 392,793 of NW_027528006.1, forward strand.
GTAAGGTAAAACAACATAATCAATTAAAAGTCAAAAGATCTTGATAGTACAATAATCTCCAATTAGAAATATGACAAAAATGTTTTGTGTCCTCTTCCTCCAGAAAATAGGGTAAGGTTACTATGAATGAATACAATAAAAGATGTATGAGAACTTTATGGAAAAAAATTGTAAGGACCTAAAAGAAAAGCTGTGTAAATTGAGGGATTTACTGTGTTGATACATGTCATAAAAATGTCAAGTGTTCTCAAATTTATCTATAATTTTAATTCATGTCCACTGAAATCAAATCCTTTTGAGACTTTTCTGAAAATTGAAAAACTGATGAAAGAGTCAGTGTTCAAAAATAATGAAAACAATGTTGAAGAAGAAAAGATGGAACTTAATTCACTTTATGGTAAACTTATGATAAAACTACAGCATTGGAAATAGTGTGATATTAGTATAGTATAGAAACATATCTTACTAGCACAAAACAGATAAATAAGTTATCAACCCCATTGTATTTAGTAATACAGTGTAAAATAGAGGTGGCCTTACCAATCAACTGGAAACAGATGATCTACTGAAAATGTGTTATTGGGACAATCACTTATCCATGTGATATAAAAATAAAAGTAGATCCCTAATTCACACTATGTATCTAAATCAATTCTAGAGGTATTGAACACCTAAGTAACAAAGCAAACTTCACGCTCCTAGGTAGAAATTTAGAAGAAAGAACGCTTTATTTTTTCAGTAGAATGCATTTATCAAAGAAATGATAAATACCATGAAGAAAAAATGACAAATTAAACTATGTCTATTTTTAAATGTTTGGTGTCATAAAAACTACATAAACAAGGTTTAAAATCAAGGATGTTATAAGGTATTTGACACCTCTTTAATGTACACATTTAAGTTTCTAAAAAACATAAAGAATGTTTACAAATAAAAATGAAAAAGATTACAGATAATCCAGTAAATTTGAGCCTGATCAAGGTACAAGAACACAAATAAAAAGAAGAGAAAGACCTAATGGCCCAAATCATGAAAAGTTAACCAACCTCAGCAGCAATCTAGAGATTGGAGTTGAAACAACTGATCACATGTTTTCAACCAACAGATTTTCTAAAATTAGAAGTCAGAAAATAATAAAAATTGATGAGTAGCAGTATGTGCATAAGTTATTGAGGGAAGAGGGTAGAATTTGATTTCTCAGTCACTGAGGGCAGAGATGAAAATTGGTACAAATATTTTAAGATTAATTTGACAACATTTAGGAAAGTTGAATTATATGAGTGCAACAATTTGGCTTCCAAATGCATCACCCAGTTAATCTGAAGCATAAGCCACAAGGTGACATCTGTAAACGATGTTCGATGCAGAAATTTTGTAGAGGGAGAAAACAAGAATATTTAAATGTCTTGGGGCTAAAGGATAAGTAAAATACAGTATTTCATATTCAGAACACAATGATGGAATAACCTGATTAGATCTCTATGTTGAAAAGAAAAAGATTTTAAAACAATAAAATGCAGTTTGGCATCAAGATCTAGCACACAAAGCATTCTTTGTTCTTTATCAGTACTTTTATATAAAACTTTTGCTTTGAGTTTTTGTAAACCAGATGCAAACCCATGGCTGCCTCATGGGATGGAAAGAATTTTTAAGCCTCAGAAAGATAAAGGGAATTTAACTATAATGAGATGGTTTATATCCTTCCTGTATTAAAAATTTAAAGCAGGGGCGCCTGGGTGGCTTAGTCGGTTAAGCGTCCGACTTTCACTTAGGTCATGATCTCACGGTTCGTGGGTTCGAGCCCCGCGTCGGGCTCTGTGCTGACTGCCCGCTCAGAGCCTGGAGCCTGTTTCAGAGTCTGTGACTCCCTCTCTCTCTGACCCTCACCTGCTCACGCTGTCTCTCTCTCTCTCTCCTAGAAGTAAATAAAACATTAAAAAAAAATTTAAAGCAAATATGACAAAAGTTAACATTTTCTTTAACTTTGGTTATTTGGTGGACGGCTAGTTCATACACTTGCATCCTGTGCTGCTATTTTGGTTGAATAAAATGTGCTGAATGTGAAGTTTGTCACATGATTTATTTCCATCATACTTTTGAAAGAATAATTCCTAATTTACAACACCTGGGATGATCAGTTAACATATGATAATTATAAAACAGTCCCCAACTCCAATCAAATGTTCAGAGGGTAGAGTCTGAATAAATATGGGGGCAAAAAGAATATATGAACCTCTTGACAAGAGCCAACAGTACACATAATACCCTTCATATGTCTCATGAGAGTATTCTAGAGAAATACCATGGTTTTCCCTAAGGAAAAAGATGCATCATTGGAATGTCCATCCCTAATCAATATTCTCTGAGGCAGCAAACACATGGGCCACCTTTATACAGTTGGCAGAAACTCAGCTACATTCTAGTAATTAACTCAGGTTGGGTGAACACCGTGGGAGGAGATACACAAAGGGTTTCTATCCCCCTCCCATCAAGCAGCAACCAGGGCCCGCTGTACAGGGAGAATCACATTCTGTCAGATTCGTAGGTTCCTGAGCGTAGGACACAAGCCTTAAGTCCTTGGACAATGCCAAGCTCTTTATCTTATCTTTCTTTCCGCTGACATGGGAAGGTTGTCTTTGTCCCATTTTCTATTGCGATAAATATGAATGAAATTTGGTACAAAATGCTTATGGAATTTCTGATTTATTAGATTCTAAAAGAATCCAGTACTCTGTCATAATAGTGAATAGGAAAGAAATTAATTCTTTGCTGAATAGAATTGCTATTTAGCTGCTTTGTTTCTCTTTTAAAGTATAGCCCAAATTGGAGTAATTATCATTGGAAGTCAGGAACCTAAAGTGGCCCAAATTATTTTTCTTGTTCAATTCGGTAATTGTACTTGCATAAATAACAGTATTTGTCTATGGAGCTCCAGACATTTCAGTTTGTTAGGAACTGTTTAAGCCAAATCAAATATTATTAATGCATGCACCAAAACAAAGGGGTAAAAGAGGTTTCAAACAAGAGAATTAGAGAACAAAAAATAATAATAATAAAGGAGAAAAAAGGCTTATACAGATTATATCTGTGGGTGAAAATGTTACGGGCATCATGAATTTAAAATTTTCATTTTTAACCCTATCTTGGCTTCATCTTCACTCTGAAAAATAGCCTTTAGATAAATTTTTCACTAGCCCTTAATGTTAGATGATTTAAAATATAGTTTCTTTCAAAGCTCTGAGAGCAGACTATTTCCTTATATCAACTAATGCATATGAGTGTAACCCTTAATAATGTTTGGCAGCTTCTTGGCTGATCTGCATAATGAAAAAAAATGTAATACCTTGAATTCTGAATTGTGTCCCCTCCTCTTGTGTTGGGAAATTCTTTGCATCACCCTTTTATTACTTAACTGATCATGCAAATTTCAAGGTGTATGTTTACAAACATTTTGTTGTGTTTCTCATGCTATTAGCATTCTGAAGCTTCCTCTTTCCAGGTTTCTATGGTAACAAGGGTATGGCATATTCATTAAAAAGAAGTTCTGTTTAATTGATCTACTAATGTATTGCTTAATAGTAACTGTTAAGCAGTCTTTTGTTTCCAAGTCATATTTAGGGTTCACCTATTTGCATAAAAACATTTCATTAGCTGAAACCAGTTATTAATAGTAATTTTCTTTCCTTAGTTTCAAATAACTAAACCTTCACTGAGGTCTTCTGAAGAGCAAATATTTGTAGCTTTCGGAATACAGTTGCCATATGAGCTTGGCTTGTTTTGTTTCGGTGAGCAGCAAGAAAATTATACAGCTTGAAAACTTTGATCAAAGAAAGAAAATAAGGGGTCTCTTCTTTACAACTGAAAGTTAGATATTCAGGGAAGCTAACTCTAGGCCACTTCATGTGTTTGAAAACAATGATAGTTGTTATTTTTAATATTAAAATATACAAGGCATGGGACACCTAGGTGGCTCAGTTGGTTGAGAATCCAACTTCAGCTCAGGCCATGATCTGGCTTATGAGTGGAGCCCCACCCTGTCCCCCACTCCATTGGTCTCTGCTCACAGCTGAGGGACTTATATTATTATATATACATATATAATATACATATACATATATACATATATGTATATATAATATAATAAGNTCCCTCTCTCTCTCAAAAATAAATAAACATTTAAAAATATATATGTGTATACAAGGTATAAATACAAAATTTATCTTGGAACTTTTTAAGGTACTCAAGGGAAATTCTGACACTAAATGTGTATTTAAAGATCCATGAACTTACTTAGAATTAATGCCTGTAGATATAAAGATTTTTAAGTAAAAGAGAAGTGTTGTTTGATTTGGGTTGCAACAATAAATTATCTTAACAATGCAGGCTAAAATACCAACAATTGATATTTATCTTTGAGTAAAATGAGGTTAAGGTGTGTCTTCACATAACCATATGTGTTTGAGAATTTTTGTACATGTGTACACATTTTTGAGAGCTAGTGTTTTAGAGTTATAGCTAGAAGTTGATATATATTATATGCCGACGCCAAAGATTTATTCTAATCACTGTTATAAACAGACTAATGCTTAACTACATATGTTGCTGTTATAATATTATATTAAGGGACTTGATTCTAAAAAGATGAACTAGGAAGCATTTGAATGGCAAATATGTACAGTACTGACTAAATCTTTACAAAATGCCAATACTTATTTATATTTGCAAAAATATTTATCTTTGACCCTAGGTGTAGTCTTGTCCATCTAATCTTTTGATTACTTTTATTCAAAGAATTGTTTTCAAACAGATCATGTGTCTCTAAATGTAGCATTAGAATAATTTATTAGAGGCAATCACATCACCTTTCCAAACTTCCAGAAATATAATTAACACACACATTCTCTTTCCTTCTCTATTTCTGTCTCACCCTATATTCTTGACCTCTGTGTGTCTTTGCAGATAAATTAATAGCATTAACATTATGCTATGATTAAAAAGCTGGACAGCACAACGATGCTGCTTGACAAGATACTTCTATAATTCTTTTTGATGTCATTCAGTTAAGAATGGATATATTTTAAGCTCTTATAAATTAAGTGGATATTCTCTATGGAAGCTGTCCTAGTTTTCTGATAAATGTTTCTATTTTACAATATGAAGCATTAGTTTATTTTTTTTAAATTTTTAGTGTTTATTTATTTTTGAGACAGAGAGAGACCGAGCATGAGTGGGAAAAGGGCAGAGAGAGAGAGAGGAAGACATAGAATCTGAAGCAGGCTCCAGGCTCTGAGCTGTCAGCACAGAGCCTGACAGCTCACAGGCTTGAACTCACAGACCTTGAAATCATGACTTGAGCCAAAGTCGGACACTTAACCAACTGAGCCACCCAGGTGCTCCATGAAGCATTAGTTTCAATTTATGCTATCAGTACCCATAATTTTGCTAAAGTAAAAATGATATATAACACATTTCAAAATAAGCTTAACATTAAACATATTGTATTTCTAAAGTGTGTGAAAGCTATATTTATAATCTTTTCATGTGTGAGATCAGCAAATCAATTGATGGAGAATGCAAAAACTTTTCATGCTGCTTGATTAAAAATATTTTCAGGGCACCTAGGTGGCTCAGTCTGCTAAGCATGCTACCCTCGCTACACTTGGTTTCGGCTCAGGTCATGCTCTCATAGTTCATGGATTGGAGCCCCATGCTGGGCTCCAGGAGCCTGCCTGGGATTCTCTCTCTCTCTCCTCTCTGCCCCTCCTGTGCATCCTTTTAAATAAACTTAGAAGAAAATATGTATATATATTTTCATTAGAATGTGACCAGATAAATGAAAGATAACCAGTTACTGATTATATTAAATAAACAGTAAAATAGAGATCTTTTGTAAAGCAACTCCTAAGGGAGCATTGCTATCAGTGAAAAGAATTTTAGCTTAAAATAACATCATGGGTGTAACCTAACGGAGTCAGATGAAGACAGTATATCAGTATTACTTTGGAATTTTCTTATTTATGGCAGATTAATAATACCCTTAACAGGATCCAAAATCTGAATTTGGATAATTATTTTTCTCTAGTTTATCACAAAATGAGGATGCTAGTTTTAACTCCAGAGTGTTCAAAAGTGAAATAGTATCGAGAGATCTGGGGGTCTTGGTCGGTTAAGCATCCGACCTCGGCTCAGGTCATGATCTCACAGTTCGTGGGTTCGAGCCTCGCATCTGGCTCTGTGCTGACAGCTAGCTCAGAGCCTGGAGCCTGTTTCAGATTCTGTGTCTCCCTCTCTCTGACCCTCCCCTGCTCACGCTGTCTCTCTCTCCCTCAGAAATAAATAAAACATTTACAAATTAAAAAAAAAAGTGAAATAGTATTTAATTTTGTGTCAAAACAGTGAGCAGTTTCTGAACTTGGGATTTTAGTATTTATTTTACTTCATTGTAAGCAAAATTAAATTCAATACATATTTACTTTAAAAGTACAATGCTCTTGCTATGACAAAATAGTAATGTAAAATTTATTAAGTAAACTTTAAATTTTTAATTGTGAGGTAAAATTTACAAGAAAAATATAAACTGAAGATAATCTAAAAGAATGCTTATCTTCAAATAGATTTTCCCATTAAAAATTCCCTCTATATCCTTTAGTCACACTTTAGCAAACATTTATTAAGGGTTTAATACGTGCTGGGCACTCATCGTTATAGGCATTTAGGATACAATAAAAAAATAAAACAAAACCATACACACATCCACACAAATACCTTTGCCTTCACTGCACTTATGTTCTAGCAAGAAGAGACTAGAAGTGAACCATGAATATAACAAATACATGTGTTAGAAAGTGATAAGAACTATAAAAAGTAGATAGAATGAAGAGGGCACATTTGGAGGAATGCCATAGATGGGGGAGGGACAGGCTCAGGGCAGGCCTCTATGAAAGGTGAGATTTTACAACACAAGGGAGTGAAGGAGCCACGCAAGTGGCCATTCGGATGTGGTAGGTTCCAGAAAGAGGGAACAGCTACAGTAAAGACATTAGGTAAGAATATCCAGGGCTGGGATATGTGAATCGTAGGGAGGCTAGTGCAGCTGTAGCTGAATGAGCTGAGACAGTAGAAGAGCCAATTAATGAGGTTAGAGATGGGGCCCATCTGGTATAGCCACAGAGGCTATTGCAAGGGTTTTGACATTTACCATGATGAAATGGGAAAACACTTCATTGCAGGGTCTTTCAGGGTGGGTATCACTTGGTCTCACTGAATTTGTCAAGAAGATCATACTAGCTGCTCTTTTGAGAATAAACTGTAGGCAGATTTTCTGGTTAGTAGTACTGTATAACAAAGTGTCCCAAAACTCTGTGGCTTAAAACAGCCATTTTACGTTATCATGATTTCAAGGTTCAGAAATTCAGGAAGGTCTCTGTTGGACAGTTTTCACCTGGGGTTTCACATGGCAGTTGCGTGCATATAATGGCTGGGGCAGCACTTGCTCAAAGATTCACGTGGGCAAGATATCAAAGATAGCTCACTCATAGGGCTGAAAGATGATGCTGTCTGTTGGGTGGAGCTCAGCTGGAGCTAGCAACCAAAGTATCTCCATGGAGCCTTTATAAGGTCTAAACTCTTTCTAAGAGTTGGAATAAGTATCCCAAGAGAGAAGGACAAAGTAGTAGCTGCATGGCTTTTATGATGTAGTTTCACAAGTCATATAGCATTTCTGCCTCCATATTTTAGTGGTCAAACCAGTCCCAAACCTATCCTAGCTCAAGAGAGGAGTGACAATTTATAGCCATTATGTTAAAATCTCTAGGTTGCTTCATGGCTAGTAATTATCTACATTCCCACAATAAGTATAATATGTTCACTCTTTGGAACAACCGTACTCGGATTCCTCAGGTGTAATTCCTTGGATACAGCTCTTTTGGGTATCACTCACTTTGATCAGAAGACTTGTAAACAAAAGAACATTTTATCTAAACTCCCCCCTTATAGTCAGCATATAAGGTTAGGACAGGTGTAGGATCTGAATCGCCATTCAGTAGCAGGAAATGAGAAGCACACTGCAATCACTGAGTGACATTTACTCCCTTTTATTTCAAGAGACAAAATCAAAATTTCCTTCCAGTCATAGCATTGAGCATAAAGTAAAGAATCTTGGGATATGTACTTGAGAAACAGAAACCTATGAACAACAATGAAAAAGACAAATTATCAGCTCTATTTAGCATCACCCTCCCATCACCACCTCCCTTCCCCCACCAATATATAGTTGTGAAATAGTAAACAAAAACACTCACTTTCAGAAATTGGAAGGAGAGAAACACAACCATCATTTATCTGAAAGAATTTTAGAATATCTCAGGTAGAAGTTTTGAGAATGAGGGTAGAAAGTCTTCCTTGATTAATACTCAGCCCATTGCTCTGCATGGCTCTTACCTTTAACCTTGGATAAGCACCCCCCCCTTTTTTTCCCCCAAATTATCTTCCTTGACTACATATGGAATGGGTCCTGGAAAGTATGTTGTCTTTGGGAATTGAATATTTTTAGACTATTTCCCTATCATGGTTTTTCTTTTGACAATACCTCCAAAAATCACATTCAGCTTCTTGTATATTTTATTTCTTCCAATACATGTGCCAATCATATCCACAACACTTTTTGACACTTCTCTCTCTCTCCCCTTATCCCCCTCCTTCCCTCTCTCTCTCAACTTAATTATGGTTACTTTGACTGAATCCCTTGTCAGGAGAGAGCAAAATCCTTAGTCTTTTTTTTTTTTTTTTTTCCATGTTCAGTTTTCCAACTGAAAGACTTCATTGAGAAGCACTTTAATTTATTCAGGGATTATAGAAAAGGTGTGACAGTTGTACCGCAGATTTTATCATTGCCACAAATTCTCACTGTCCTTTGTTAGTCAGACATCTTAGATTTATCAGTTAAGGATAGAATCAGTTCCCACTTACAATGTCACAGTTTTGGATTCTCGCTAGTCCCTTTCACAACATGCTTGGAAAGCAGCCAATTTTCTTTGACCTACTCTTTTTTGTAGCACATTTTCAAATATAGGCAATAATAATAAACACAACTATTAATAATTTATTTTTCAACATCTTTGACTTAAATAATAAGATATTCAAGTATTTATCTGCCTTTCAAGTTATTGTAAACAATATAACCAAATATTTCAACTTACCATAATATGAATGGTTGGCTTACAAGCCTCAAATTTCCCTCCACCTCTTTCCTGTCCTAAAGCTTATACCACGTATTTCAATTTTGAAATGGTAGCATTTGACTTTTGAACAAATTTCTTTATGAGTCAGGAGAGACTAGGTTACACTGCAATAGGAAGTAATTCAGAAAACTCAGGCTTAGGGGCGCCTAGGTGGCTTAGTTGGTTAAGCATCCGACTTTCGCTTAGGTCATGATCTCGCGGTTCGTGGGTTCGAGCCCCGCATCGGGCTCTGTGCTGACTGCCAGCTCGGAACCTGGAGCCTGTTTCAGAGTCTGTGACTCCCTCTCTCTCTGACCCTCCCCTGCTCGCGCTGTCTCTCTCTCTCTCCTAGAAATAAATAAAACATTAAAAAAAAAAAAAGAAAAAGAAAAAAGAAAACTCAGGCTTAAAATAGTAAAGATTTATTTATCACTTATTCTACATGTCCTATAAAGGGTACCTGAAGATTCTTCTCCTTATTGTCATTGCTTTCACTCTGAGACATGGATTGATGCCCTAGAGGAATTGCTGGTCACACTGCTAGCCCTTATATGATAGTGCAAATAAAAGAAATATGATGGGTCTCTAAGATTCTGCTTTAAATAAATAGCACACATCACTTTATCAGGTCATATAGCCACATGGAGTTCAAGTGAATGAAGTTCCTCAATTATTTATTTTTATTTTATTTTATTTTATTATTTTATTGTATTTATTTTATTTTAGAGAACAAGAGAGAATGCAGGGGAGGGGAATAGACAGAGAGATAATACCAAGCAGGGTCTGCACTATGGGACTCACTATGGAGCTTTAACTCATGAACCCTGAGATCATTACCTCAGCTGAGGTCAGACACTTAACTGACTGAGCCACCCGGTGCCCAGTGACATTTTAGATATAGCACCAGATGCATGATCCATAAAAGGAAAAATTTATAAGCTGAATTTCATTTAATTTAAAAATGTCTACTTTGTAAAAGACACTGTCAAGACAATGATAAGGCATACTATAGACTGGGAAAAAATATTTGCAAAAGACATATCTGATAAAGGACTTATGCAAAGTCTTTTAATATGCAAAAAGTGTTAAAATTTAGCAGTTAAAAAAAATGACCAACCCGATTAAAAATGGGCAAAGACCTGAACAGGTATCTCACTAACAAAGATAATACAGATAGCAAAGAAGCATATGAAAAGATGTACCATATCATATGTCACTAGTGAAGTGCAAATTAACACAACAGTGAGACACCACCAAAGGTTCATTTAAATGACTAAACTCTTGGGGCGCCTGGGTAGCTTAGTTGGTTAAGCGTCCGAATTTCGCTTAGGCCATGATCTCGTGGTTCATGGGTTCGAGCCCCGCGTCGGGCTCTGTGCTGACTGCCAGCTCAGAGCCTGGAGCCTGTTTCAGTCTGTGACTCCCTCTCTCTCTGACCCTCCCCTGCTCACGCTGTCTCTCCCTCTCTCTCCTAGAAATAAATAAAACATTAAAAAAAAATTTAAAAAAAATGACTAAACTCTAGAACACTGTTAGCACCAGATGCTGGCAAGGATATGAAGCAAAAGGAACTTTCATTGATTGATGATAAGAATGTAAAATGGTACTTCCACTTTGGAAGACAATTTGACAGTTTCTTACAAAACTCAGTGTACTCTTACCATATGCTCCATATGGGTTTGGTTTTCTCCAGTCTGACGATACACAAGCCACTTGCCCCTCTACTGGAATCTTGATGCATTCCCTATTTTCTCAGTCCTTGTTTTTTGTTCATTTATATGTTTGTTTTCTTTTGTTTTGCCTTTAAAAATATATCCTTTTTGGTAGTACTTTGAAAAGAAAAAAAGCAAGAGTATTAGGTAGACTCTTATAAAATTCCCTATATCCACCTGTTTTGATCTATACAAAGAAAATTTCAACGTTGAACTCAAATATTATGACCTCTTCAATTACCCGTGTGTCCAAAATTGCCAATTTTTAATTTCTGTAAAATATCTTCAGTGAAAATATAGCATTTTACATATCAGTTAAGAAAAAGCCATTTTATTTAGCTGTCATAGATTGTGTGGTTAGACACACAAATGAAATACTAAAATAAATAATTTTTAAAAATTAAAAAAAATATATAAGCATCAATGTTGACAGTGTTTGACTGTCCCAAACACAACCATAATTGAATCATACTGAATGAACACCAGGCTTGCTTAATTCTCCACATCTTTTCTCAAATATCCAGTAGTGAGACAAGTTTGAGCATTCATAATCTAAGTCAGACATGGAGCAGACAAGCAAAATTTGAGATGCGCTAAAGGTGACCTTCTCTTCCTTCAAAAAAATGATTTTTTGGTTTAATGATACCCATTGAGAAGTCTCTACCATGTGCAGACAGTTGCCAGGCATGAAAGACACCACAGCAAACAGGGAAGATTACTTTTCAGGGAGGTAAATAACAATCTACCCATTTTACAAACAAGTATTTAATAACACTTTAAACTCTACTCTACCTTCTTTATTATTAAAGGGAGGAATAATACATTTTATGATATTAACTTTGCTTAACAAACAAAAGCAACAAATCCTCTGCAATGTCCAAGTAGTTTCTTGCTCTGGATGTGTCTTATATCCATTCCACACATAATCAGAAGTAGGTGAAGATTCAAGTATTTGACTCTATTCACCTATACCGCATGCCTGTGACTCTTTCAATGGGTGGGCTTAAATTCTTAACTCTGGGGATGCTCTCATTTAACTAACACTTCATTGCTGTCAGGAAAAAAAAAATCTCCACATTGGGCCCTCTGTATTTACCCTTTCTCTGTTATCCCTTATTTCTTATTAACTCCCATCTCTTTTTTTAAGCTCAGCTTCTTGTGTGAATTATCAGTTATTTATCATTTCCATGGATAGATAGGGCCTCAGGTAGAAGATAGGAGGGAAGGGAGAGGATTTCTCTGTAATTTAGCCTCAGTGTGAACCTTTCCCAGAGCCAAACCGAGCCTCCTCTTAGCATATCTCATGGGTGGTTTTGTTCTAAAGAAATTTATATGTTTTGATTAGCCTGCCTTGCATTACCAAACCCTCCTCTCTTATCGTTGTAAACGTCAGGTTGCACAAAGGTATATAAGACTGTCAGAAGAATAACAAAATTTATATAACTTACACTTATGAAAAGCATTCCAGAGGTAAAAATGGGGGTTTTGCAGATTTTTTATAAGAGCAACTAATCTAATATAGGTAGTCAGGAAGATCTCTGTGGGGTGATTTTTGTTCTTATCGTCAAGAAAGTAGTAATTGATGGGTGTAGAAGATAAAAGTCAGGGTAAAGTTTTGCAAGCAGAGGTAACAGCATATTTCTACCTATAATGGGGAATTGAGGAGCAGGGTGGCTAAAGCAAGGCAATTTAGATAGACAGCTCGTATGACAGGACAAAACACAAAAGGAACAGTAAGTGAGATGAGTGTTGTGGACAACATGAAATGAACAGGGCAAATTCATAAAAGATATGTTAAACATTTTGATATTTATTATAAGAGTGACTGTAAGCCATCCATAGGGATTTTAATTCTATTTTATTTTGATTTTGATTGAGGTGCAGCTTAAATACTATAAATCACCAATTTTAAGTGTATAAATAAATATCCTTGATAAATGTATGAAGTAATGGAACCACTATTAGAATCATGATATGGAACATTTCCATCACCTCCAAATTCCATTTTATAGTTACCTCATTTTTAGAATCTCATATGAATGGAATCATACACTTTCTGTGGTGTCTGGCTTCATTCATATTCACTCATCAAAATGTTTTGATATTCCTCAATGCTATTACATGTATCATAACCTTTTTATCATATTAATATACAGATTCATTTTTATGAATGCTTCTTTGCATGGTTTATCTAATTTTGAGCCCTTAGTCTGGAATTCAACCTGAAGTTAAAAAATTGTTCCTAGAGATAATGCAATCCACTTTATTTTGTTCAATTTTATGATATAATCCCTGAACATACAAATTATGAGAAATTAACTTCTCAAAACACAAGTCTTTTGCTGCAATATTGAAAAACAATCAATGTAGTTCTTCAACAAAGGTGTAGAAATTTTTAATTAAATACAAGAATTTCTTTCTTTTATGTATTTCAATCTATTTTGCTATAATTTTGTCTCCCAAATATATTCCAAAAAAGTGTTCATGAATTATTCTTTAAAATATTTTAAACAGCATGTAAACTGATCTGTTTGGAGACAGATCCAAAGAGAAACTTGATTTGTTCAATCCTAGTGGATTAGCAATATTTTGTCAAAAATTATAAATATTAAATCTATATTTTCTTATTTCAGATATTGACTTGAAGCTAGACTTTTATAATTAATTTTTAAATAGATATGAATGAAGAAATAGAAGGTTGTTGACCTGTGATTTGAAAACATGACAATCATTGGTAATAAAATGATACCTGTTTGCATTGATTGCTTGTGATTCCACTAGTGAGAATCATCTTTGTGCATGAAGAAGAAATGAAATGATATTTTATTGGTTTACCTAGTTGTCAATCAAAATTAAAATAACAGGCAAAAAATCAGGAAATTAAAAATTATCTTCCTCTGAGTTACAAAAAGTTCCTCAAGCACATATGTATTTATTATTGGGTACTTGTTTAAAAGAACTTTTCAGTTGCATTTCAAAGAAGAACCAGAACTTACTGCCTTACCGTGCTATTGAACACAATTATTTAGGCCTTTTCTTCTCTTGCATTCTATTAAGATGATAGGATAAATATTAACCAAATGAGAAGAAAGCCATATATTACTAGAAAGTCAAAAACAGTGCCAGAAGCAAACCCTATTATTAAGGAATTTCTGGGAGATATAAGGCAAGTGGAATGTAATGAGTGGTAAAAGTCCACAGAGCTTGGACACTTATGACCTTACACAGGGAGCAGACAGAGCTTCCAAATAAGTAAATTTTCACAGGAAATAAAAACATGAAAATATCCCAAGGAGTGAAGAGCAGGAGATGAGATAGTGATCAGTGATAGAGTGATTGATTCAAATGGAGTTAAAGGGCAGTGGGACAGCTGCACTAGGATCCATTTTCACAGCAGTTGCTATGGCATTTGCCCCAAGACTAAAACCATAATAGAGTTCTTTAGATAAAGTGGAGCATATGCTGAAGGAGACTCCCAGGCGGTACATATAGATAAAGCAAAAAGAAAAGCAGGAAGAACTCACAGAGTTAGAAGTCAAGCTACCCATACGCCCTACTTATCTGTACAAATCCCTAAACTCAGGATACCTACAATCAGAATCAACATTTGCCAATTGTTCTTAGGTGGTACTGAGGAAATATTCTCCATTTCCTAAGACTGATTAATCTAGACTCTTTCTTAGGAGTAGAAATAAAGAGCTGAAAATCAGTAAACATTAGAAGCTTTTCAATATCATTTAACTGTCTCAACAAGATATTTACTCTCCTGAATCAAAAAAAGAAGTGTCTTCCAGCAAATAAAATTAACAAAAGACACCATATGATTGGTTAATTCAGAGAGATTCAATAAAGAATAGCATCCTTAACAGGAAAAGAATAATTAAAATTATGATATTGAAATCTCAATAAAAGAAATAATCTTCAAGAAAACAGAAATAATAAAAGGGGCCAAACATTAAGGTTTATAGTAGAAATAATTTGTAAAATTAGAGAGGTACATTAAGGTAGAACATTTATAACACAAGAAAAAGAATTAAAAAATAATAGCTGAAATTAAAATCTCAATAGATAGCTGTACAGCAGAATGGAACTGACTGAAGATTATATATTATTGAATTGAAAGACAGAACTAAAATTTTTCTCAGAATTTAATGGAAAATAAATGATGATAAATATATATGAGAGTAATTTAGGAAACACAAAAGTCAGATAGAGGAAACTCAACAGCAATGACTATATTTGTTCCAGAAACAGATGATTAAAAGATAGAATCAAAATAATAATAGAAAATATCTCTGAAAGACTTGGTGCTTAGATAACAAGAACTCATCAACTTCTTTATACAAATATTTTTAAAGTAGATCAATCTAATAAACACATACTGATTTTTTTTAAAATATGGGAACACAAACACACCTCAGAGAAAGACAGTGACAGAGTGAGTCAGAGAGAGAGAGAGAAATTACCCCTAGGTCCTGTTGTTATATTACTTCATATTTCTTTCATTTGAGCACATTTGCCAGTTTTGGTTCTACAGCTCTTGAATTTCAGCACACAAATCAGTCTAGCTGGCCAGGGAGTCCCATTCCTTTGAATAAAAAAACTATTAGTCCACAGGTGGATATTTGACCCAGGTGGGTTTCTCCAAAGTCATTTTTCAGGGATGGAGGACAAAATTCTGGGAGAGAAAAATGTCTCTCTCCTCCTTTGATTGTAAGGTACAAAGAACTGGATGTCAAGAGCCCCAGTTAGTATTCAGATAGTGTTGTAGACTTGTCTGATTTTGCTGGCTCCATTTTTTTTTTTTTTTCTGATTTCCAGATTCACCTGGCCATTCCTTCTGCTTGATGCTTCCAATGTTCTTTTGGGAAGATCATCTGATATTAACCATATTCAGGAATAGTTTTGTTCTTTACTAAGAGATACTCTTTGATTTTGGCCACCAATGTGGGACAGAGGGAGAAAGTGACATCATATGGCATGCCATTTGGTTAATAGATTAAGACTAATATGGTAGCTACTCCAATTCCTTCATACTACTCTAGGCTAAGATGCAACACATCAGAGTCTTAGCTCTGCCTTGTGTACTTCCTGCCTTGTTTCCTAGGGCTTCCCATTGCTACTGAGGCTCAAAGTGTCCTATAGCTTATTCAAGAAACACCCATGAACACTGACTCACTAGGCTGTGCTCAGCTGCCAGCTGAAGCTGGGAAGACTACCCCTGGCTCGCTGGCACACCCGTCTGTGCTGCTATAGTTGTTTCTGCTCTAAACAGCTTTTGCTATTTTGGGCTTTTGATTATCAGTTGCCCAAAGGGGCCGGATGGTGATACCCCATCGAGTAGTAGAGTTGACAGTATATGACCACCTTTGACCAAGGCCCTGGACATGGAAGTTCTCTTTTAGTCTCCTGATACAATGTTTCAAGATGCAATTCCTATTATATACTAGACATTATTCTAAGTACTTGACGTATATTAATTGGTTGATTCCCACCCATGAGGTAAGAACTATTATTACCCCTGTTTGACAGAGGAGGAGGAAAATTAGAAAGAAAGGAAGCTGAGACTTAGCAAAAGTACAAGGTCAGGTGTCATAATTTGCCCATAACATTAGAGGAGAGTGAAAGTTCTCAACACACTCTGGTGGATAATGCTGAAACTAACCAGAGCCAGTTGGCAGTATGTACGTGTCCTGGAGAAAAGGGGACAATGTGAGTGGATTGAAAGAGTTATTTCACTAAGTACTATGTTCATGCTCAAGCAACCTTGGAGGAGGGAAACCCATTCCCATTTTAACTACACATAACTAAGAACACAATTTGCCTTCGATTCTACAAGGGAAACGAAGTAGATCAGGGATCCCGAGGGCCGGTGGAGGCTGCCAGCACCACAAAAGTCCAGTACTACAGAGATGCAATTCCCTAGCTTATTGGGAGCAGAGCTTCTGCTCGGGGACAGTCCTAGGCAGGGTTGGCAGTCCTCCAGGCCTTGGCCCAGCCAGCCCGGGTAGAGCACACAAGTGCTGCACCACTGACATTGTGGTAGTTTGACGCTTTAAAAATTCTTTCGCAGACCCTCCCTCTCACTGAGTGCAGGGCAAGGGCAACAGTTCTGCCTGCACAATTCCCCAAAACGCTGAATCAGATCTCTGGTGCTGGAAACCAAATACAGCATCTCGTCAATGTAAGCATGCCCTACCTACAGCCTCATAGACATTGGGAAATTGACATACCCATTAGCTTTTCCTACTGTTGTGATGGTGCCGGTGGTTGGAAAAAAGCAGATTTCCAATTCAGAACGTTACCTTTAGGGAAATGCGAGGGCTTCAGGCCACAGATACTTTCTTAGTTGGCTGATGGGAGTGTGTAATCACCAGGACTGATTCAGGGACACACAGGCACCTTCCTGTGTAATTCCTGGAAAGATAATAAAACAGATTTTGAGAAGATAAAAACTGACATTTCTGCATTTAAAAATGGGAGTGTTTTAAGTGGTTATATCTGGGTAATAACGTTAATGGCTTAAGAATTTAGAAGTCCGGGATTTTGTAATTTTCTGGCTTCGGACAAAGCTAGACCAGTTGTTTGAAAGTGTTGCTGGGAATCCTCAAATCAGTCTGTCTCATTTTCATTTTCTCTGTCTCTCTGTCTTTGTCTCTGTCTCCTGTCTCTCTCTGTCTCTCTGTCTGTCTCTCTCTCTCTCACACACACACACGCACACGCACACACATTTCTCTCTCTTGCTCTCATTCTCTTGCTCCCTTATTTTCATTCTCACTACTCTGTTACCTTCACCTTGTCCTTTCCTCATTGGACAGATTTTATATCAAGTCTGTTTTGCCCTTTGTTGAGTTCACTTTGCAAACTCAAATTTTGATCTCTACATTCTATAATAAAGTAAATCATTTAATGCAATTACTGAAGTGATCGGCCTCTTAAAAGAGAAGATAGAAGCAGGAGCAGAAAACTACTCGGGTAAAGCCTATTCCTATACCTCCACCCATAAACACTCTCCCAGAAAACGAGTTGACTTTAGAGTTATTTTAATTTTAACTTAATTTTATCATGTCTGCTCGTGTTTGCAAACATTTCTAAGGATCTCTCCGTGGCTGTTGCTTTCCATCAAGTTTACCAATGAAATTAATGTGAAACTCTGAAGTATAGGTTCTGATTGAATCAGCATGTAGTTAAGCTAGCGCTAATTGATTTGACTGCAGATTAGACTGAAAACATTTTTCAGAGGTTGCTATCCATGTAGATATAGCCTTAGTATCAACTGACACTATCTGTCAAGGTCCACCTCACTTATAGAATACATCTGATCATGAAATAGCAAAGAAAATTTTGTTAGATGAAACACCTGAATATATTCATGTTCTTAAAAAAATAAATCTCTAGATAGGTCATTAAAAACAATACTTCAAAGTGGAAACTGACAATCCAAGAGAGGGTAAATGTGGCTCCATTATTAGAGCTTGCTATAGCTCGCATACCATTAAAAATTGGATTTTGATCTGCTAACAAAAGTGACGTTTTGATTTTACTGTCTCTTCTCTCCACTCTTCTTACATTGACAATTTGTAGACAAAAAGGAACAAATCATGCAGATAATTTGAATATTGGCTTTTGTCTTCCCTTCTGTCTACCTTTTCTAAATAGAAGAACTGACAAATGATGCCTCGGTTTATCTAATCTCAACAAATCTCTTTTGCTCTGTTCAATAATACCACTTGACACCTTTCACAGGCTCATTTACGTTAGCATGCAGATTGCTTGCTACACAGATTTTATATAATATGAATAAATTATTTAGTATGGAATTTAAACATATAATTAAAAAAAGCAATGTATTAGCTTCCACTAACCCCTAATAACTTCTAATAAAACAAATATGCAGTGTTGTAATATAATCACTTAAATGATAATTTATGGCCTTTGTTTCACATTTCTTCCTACAACTTTTATTAATTAGCATAACAGTTTGAGAACAATCCTATATAACATCTACCCGAATACAAAACACTAAGGGAGTATTTTTGCACTTGCGTGAAAGTATGTTTTATGAAATATATTTCTTTATATGGTATTAGCAAAGTAAATTTTAAAGTTTAAAAAATCATACACCTGTGTATTTAAGATTTTTAAATTATATTTTAATATATGAGAACCACTCTGTAGAGACGGTCCCTTCAAAGGGTAAGCATGGTCCACTTTTCTGGATATGTGTTAGTCAAAGAAAAAGTATTTTTATCAGTATATATGTATCTTTTATTTTTTACATCCCTCATGTTCTTATGCACCTTGATATTTTTCCCCTTCAAAAATGTTTCTTGAGAGTTTTTTAAATAATACATTGGTTTCTAAATATCTTATTCCAGTAAATAGGTGCAATCTAATTCACTTAATCACACCTCTGCAGTTGGATATTTAAATTGCTTCTGGGTTTTTATTTCTTTCTGTTTTACAGTAATACTACAGTACCCATTTTTGAATGTGTGTACGTGTGTGTGCACATGTACTATGTGTCTAACGACTTTCAGTATTAATAAGATTATGGCACAGTCTGCTGACTCTCTCCACAGTCCTACCTACAAATCTCACAGAAGTAAAAGAAGGTATTGATTTGAAGAAAATAAAGTAAAATAAAGTACAGCTGTGAGAAATGCAGCCTGAGGCAGAGGCAAGCCTGTTGCCATTGTCGGTAGGAAATGGGATGCAGGAGCTTTTGGGTGCTTCTTTTCTCTGCCTTATTTTGGATGTGGATCACTTCTTGCTATCTCACTACTTCAGAGTAGAACATGACCAGGGCCAACACAACAGCCGTTACTAAGTAGATAACAAGTAAGTGAAGACCTACTGGATCCTGACTGTTCTTACCCTACTTCTAAAATACAGCTGGGCAACCATAACCGTAATTACTTGAGAAAACTCTTTCAACATGGGTCAATGTCAAGAAGAGGGACAATGCTCCCTGAGAGACAGAATCACTCAGTGAGGAGAGAACAAATACATTTTGTCAAACCCAGTCTATAGTGTTCTGGCAAGTTCTTCCAGGGACATGCTCCACCTCCAAACCCATCATAAATTTTACAAGCTAGAACTAGGTCTTGGGCCTGCTACTCTCTATAAAACTACTCAAGATGATCAATAAACTGAGGGGAAACAATCTCACAAACAAAATTACCAGACATAGAGGAACACATCCAGAATAAAAGAGAAATGACAAAACATTATATATGCTATACTGGATAAATCAGAATTTTCTTGGTTGGATAAACCAGAATTAATACATGAAATAAGTCAAGAATTCTAAACACTGTATCCATGGAGTTATTGATAATTGAGGAAGGAAGTCATTTAGAAAGCATACTGGTAATAAAAATTTATAATAGTTGGAATGAAGAATATACATATGAGCTCAGTGGAAATAAGACAGAGCCAAAGAATAAACTTTGGAACTGAAAGATCAGTTGTAGAAGGCAGTCAGAAAAGGCAGGATAGAAAATATAAACAAAAATCTAACAAATTTGGGAGGTAAGAGTAGAAGCAGCAAAGTTATAATAGACCCAGAGAAATAGAGACAGATGAGAAAGGATCAGATACAATATTTGAAGAAATAATGACTAAGAATTACAAAGTACTAAAGAATAAAGAATGAATGTTTAGATATGATACAGTCTTTGAATAGAATAGGTGGAAAAGCTCCCATCAAGATAGATGAGAGTGTAATAAAAGGACAGCAAAAACCAAGAGAAGTTCTAAAAGTTACTGGTAAGAAAGGATCACCCACAAAGGAAACATAATTAGATTGATAACAAACTTCTCAACAGAGAGGCTAGAGACCAGAGGACTTTGGGAATTATTTATAAAGTTTCTACAGAAATGGCATCAGAGCTAGAGTTATATATCTAGCCAAATTCTCCTTTAAATGTGAGGGTTCAACAAAGTGAAAGTATGAAAGGCTTAGAAGGCTGTATTTAAAAAATTGGGGCGCCTGGGTGGCTCAGTCGGTTAAGCGTTGGACTTTGGTTCAGGTCATGATCTCGCGATCCGTGGGTTTGAGCCCCATGTCAGGCTCCGTGCTGACAGCTCACAGCCTGGAGCCTGTTTCAGATTCTGTGTCTCCCTCTCTCTGTGCCCTTCCCCAGCTCATGCTCTCTCTGTCTCTGTCTCAAAAATAAAAATAAACGTTAAAAAAAATTTTAAAAAATTATATTTGCAAGTCCAACTGCCATAGATGAGAAAAACATCAGGAAGGACGTCATGAGACATAATGGAATATTTATGAGATAACACCTGCTCTCAATAAGGTGATTTCTCAAAAATATTCAATCTACCCAATATGCAGAGCAGCTCTAGCCCTACGTACATAAAGCTGAACCTAAAAGAGAGTTGTTCTTCCTGATGGTCTGATGCAGTCAGCTGACCACACTTCCGGCTGGGATTTGGATCCTTGAATATTCTCTGAGGAGAATATTGCTACAGACTGTAATCTGATAGGACTAACTTCTTTCTGTGTCATTTAAAGATCCTAACTGTTTTACCAATAAATGTTTGTAAACATTAGATTAGAATTTGCTTTTAATCTAATTTGATATTTCTTAATTTTCAACAATTCATTATACACCATTTAAATTTATAGTGATTCCTAAATTTTTGAGTTCATTTTTGCCATGTTCTTTTGTAGTTTATTTTAATCATGCTTTCTTCTTGACTTCTTTTTTTATCACTTCTTGCCTTTTGTCTAAATGAAATTTAATTTTTTTAATCTCTCATAGTTTTATATTAAAAATACTAGTTCTTTTTGAAATATACAACTTTATCTTTATAAGAAGATCCCAGTGTTAATCACTATCTTTATCTTATTGCTTGGAAAATACAAAATAGTCATTCGGAAAGCCCAGCTTTGATCTTATTTCTGCCTGAAGCACTTTTTAAACTTCTGCTGCTCTGAAGTTGCAACCTTGTTTCCCCTAGGTGGTCTGACTCACTGGGACCTCTTATTTAGATTTCCTCTCTATTTAGGAATTACTAAGGTTTTCTTTTAGTTTTAGAAAATGGATATACACTTTAATATTGTCACTTTATTTTATTTCTTTACCCTTCCAGTAGAGATGGGCAATTTCAGTATTTGGAAATTCTGTCACCTTCACATAAAACTTGAAGATTTAACATCTGTACATATTTCAGTTTTCCTGCCCAAGGATATGGTATATCATATGTATATTTAAATATTATTTTTGTTAATATATTTTTTATTAAATGTATAAATCTAACCACATTTTTATGGAAATATTATGAAAAGATAAGAAATAAGATAAGAGCTTTTGCATAAGACTGTTTATACTTTTTCAAAACCTAAGTATGTAAATAAAACAACACTGCATACATAAAAGATATTTTTATATTTATGTATATAATAAATACATTAGATTAGTTGCGTGTGAATATGAATATAAGGGATATGTGAGTAGATATTGTAGAAAAAGGGAATAAAATACATAAGTAAAACAAGAGAAGGACCTTGAGCAATGATGGAAATAAAATGAGAACTATGGAGAATGGCTATCTTAATCCTTTGCATCGGATGCCTACTATACATTTGTGTGTTCGTATATAACTAGCAAACATATGTTATTTCCTTATTCAGCTATGTAATTCACTAGTAATATGCAAGCAACTTTGTGTTTAGAAGATTTATTAACAAAAAGTATTCTGGGATGAGAGTCCTTCATATTATTTCCATATTCATAATGACTTGTGGTTATGGTTCTATTTCAAGTAATAAAATTTAAGGAAACTTGAACTCAGTGTGCAATCTTGAGCTCTTAATTCTTCATTTATTTCATTAAATGATGTTAAAAAATAACTTGGCAAAAGCCTAAGTAACTTATCCAATATTAGCATCAATTGTGATCGAATAGGACTATAAAAGGAAAAATCTTAAGTATCTTTTGGAGTCTTAAGTAATTATGAGATCTCACCATTCTGCAGATGAATATAATATGAACAATACACATTTTTAGCCCTAGAATGAAAGTCTCAAAATGTTTAACTATGTTCCATAAGTTTCTATTTGCCTAGGTAACACATTTTTCCTTTAGTCTGATTAGAGTACAAGATCAGAATAACAGAAATATTTTCTTGACTCTTGTAGAAGAAATCTGAGGATCATGTGTATTTTCTCTCAGCTTAAGATTTTCAAAACAAGCAATTTGTTCTCATTGTGTGAGTCATAGAAATATGAAATTGAATAAGGATGTGGTGGTGCAAATTGCTTTTCCAAGAAATAGGTACTGGTGGCATCAACGTATACTTTCTAAATTTGTCAGCAGAAAGGAGCAAGACCCAAATCATATTTCAGACTTCTATTTTTGTGCCTTGAATAATATGGAAGAAGGACATTTGGAAAGAGAGACACTTGGTGTATAGCAAATGGGAGACAAGAGCAC
This sequence comes from Crocuta crocuta, assembly GCF_008692635.1. Classification (NCBI taxonomy): domain Eukaryota; kingdom Metazoa; phylum Chordata; class Mammalia; order Carnivora; family Hyaenidae; genus Crocuta; species Crocuta crocuta. The sequence goes on from NW_027528006.1 coordinate 416,175, forward strand.
TGCTTTTAGTTTGGCTGGGCTAGAAATTAATTTGCTAACCAAAGAGAAATCTGTTTCATTAAATAATACTTCAGGAAAAAAAGTGGACGTCAGATCTTTATTTGTAAAATAAAGGGACTGATCTGGATATTTTCTAAGGAATATTCTTTAGTTCTATCATCCCACGAGTCCATAAAATTGAACTTAAAAAATTATGAGTTTAACTGCATGAATTAAAAATTAAAATGATTTGCTTCAAAGAAAAAATGTCTATACATACGTAATGAGATGTTTTACTAAGTAGTATTGATCTTGACAACTAGAAAGAAATATTATTATCTTAAATCATGGGAAAAAAAAGGGAAAACATTTCTTAAATTTTGCAAATATATTAAAACACTATCTTGATTAGGCACAACAAAACCTTCTTAAAGCAGGATGTAATTCAGAGGTTGGAAAATCTTCTGTAAGGGTCAAATATTTATTATCTGTTATTATAACTACCCAATTCTTCCATAGGTAAGAAGCCATGACAATGTGTCGATAAATGGGCATGGCTGTGTTTCAATAAAACTTTATTTACAAGAATAGGGAAAGGCTGAATTTGACCCGAGGGCTGCACTATTCTGACCTATGATACAACCTATTCTTCTTGGAATAAAATGAATGCACCCAATGATAACTGAAAAACTTCAGTGTCAATTTACTATGCTCTCTTAAAATGGAAACAGAAAGAACCATCAGGGTTTCTTCAACATTTGTACTTTACACTAGGCAATTACATTATTTAATATTTAAAATAATGATTTGAGAACTATTGGGCTCTTTCTCAGCTTTTGAAGAGACTTCTTCTATTTAATCATTCCTTTCTTTTCAAATATCCAGGTTTGGAAGAAGCCACAAAAAAGATTGACAAGAGGAAAGAAACCAGTGGGAACCTGAAGCTTCAAAATCAATGGAAAAAGAATCCCAGAAGGACAGGAATGAGCCAGTGCAAGCAAATTTATGAACTAGAGTATGCACAGGTGAGTTAGTGACACAGAAAGCTACTGGAGAACAAACACATAATTTACTATTTCTTCCTTGGGTCTCAGAGTTAGTAACATAAAGCCCTTAAGAAATCATTTTCTCTGGTCCTTTGCCTTCAGACAAATGCATATCTCAACAATTGATGACAGAGAGTTGAGGACTCCAAGACTCTCTGGGGATTTAACAAGTGGAGAAAGAATCGCAGAAGAAACCCACTGGAATGTAAACCTCAGTGGTTTGAAAGAGTTAATGATCATCATATGATCTCAACATAGTACCTGGGAATGACAAGTATATTTGACAAGTGTACTAGGGAGAATTGGACTCCCTGGTTGTCAGCTATTCTTATGCTTTCATCAGGGTTCTTTTACATCTTTTTTCCCCTTAAAAACCAATTCCCTGTCCTTCATTATAATAGGTTGAAAATGTAATATAATTACTCTGGCATAATACAGTTCAATTATAATATTTGCTAAGAAACTGCATTGCCATCTTTTCTCTCCTTACATACACTGACACACTTCAAGGGAAATTACTTTGAAGTGTCTAAGATGGCTACTTTAAAACATTAAAACAAAGGTGAGCTTTGTCTATAATTAGCACTTTAGTACTTATTTCTAATTAAGATATAGAAAAGTGGATACAGAGTATAGGTGATTGTACTAGTCAAGGAAAATCATGCTTGTTTGAATTTTATTGCTCAAACTGAGACAACAAGTAACTATATCAAGATAACAGATTTAAGCAGCACATATGGATATATGGCCACTCCCCTTCAAGTTGAAGAAGGTGATAATTCTGTATACATGGGTGACCAAGACATGCACCAGAAGAAAGATTATTCACTTAAGAGTAAGTAGTAAAAGATGTACAATTTTGTTTTATTCTCACCTATATATACATATGTATATGTATATATGGCTATTGTAAGAGGAATAAATATATTGTGAGATAGCAGTTTGTGATATAGCAATATCACTATCCAGTTAATTACAAGTTTTATGGAAAATATATTATATTACCTATGTAAATAATCAATAACCTGTAAACCTATCTACATAGTAAAGAATATTTATCTAATGCAAAAGCATGTAATTAATGTTCAACATACAAGAATAAAATATTTGTATCAGTTAAATTGAAGAGAATGTCATAGGAGAAATTTCTTTACCAGAATGGGGAATGGACTAGAATAGAAATCTCTTCAGGGCTAAGATTTTGTGATAAGCCATTGCATCTGCTGCCTGTAAGAAAGCTCAAAAGCCTGGTCACTGCCAAAGACCCCTATTCCCCATGGGTTACAAGATGCATTTCTGTGAGCAGAATTCATAGTAGTTGTGTGTCTCAGCCATATGTACACCTTATGGCAGGACCACCTGTGGTTAGTTCTGGAGCAGAAACCTTAGTCTAACATTCTGCTTGATTCTTTACGTTTTTTCACATTCACCCAATTCTTCTAGAAAGATATGTCTTCTATAAACAGTCACAAGACCCTTACAAAGAGGACCCATTTTAGGGAATGTATTAGAATTGTTCAGTTTCTGAAACTTTGGGTCACTATATTCATTGTACGCTCAATCTTTAAGAACAGGTTTTAAAAAAGTAAAAAAGCAAATAAATACACAGACTTTATGGGCTCTTCAGTGACCACCTTAACAGGTTTATTGTGCTCAGCACTTTGACTATAGAGAAAGACCACGTGTGGGATGTAACACTGGCAACTAGGTACTTCACAACAAGAAACTGGACAATTCTGTGGAGCTTGAATTCTGCCAAAGCATCTTAACCCAGTTTTTTAACATGTTAGAACTGGCAAAATCTGAAAGATAGTTTTCCAAGTATTAGTCCACATATGTATTTCAATGGGACTTTAATCCATATGATTCTAATTCATTTTTTAAGAAATTTTAAATGTTTATTTACCTTTGAGAGGGTTAGAGAAACAATGTGAGTCAGGGAGGGGCAGGAAGAGAAGGAGACACAGAATCCGAAACAGGTTCCAGGCTCTGAGCTGTCAGCACAGAACCCGAAATGGGGCTTGAACTCACGAACTTCAGATCATGTCTTGAGCAGAGGGGACACTCAACCGACTGAGCCTCTGAGATGTCCCTCTAATACATTTTTATTTAAATCATCAAGATATATCCCATGAGCTCTTCGATATTCTTTAAAAACTTTTGTTGGTTTTCATTAGCTTTTTTTTATGTATGGATCAGAAAAGTGTGTTTCACCTCAGGTACAGTTTCTAAGAGGGGTTTAACTGAATCTTAGTTGAACTGAAATTTTAGAGGAGGCTTTTAATCTACCAAAAATACTTCTAATAAAACATATTAAAGTATTATGAAATGGAAAAATACTTACGACTTTAGCATTCTGCTGGGAATTATAAGGATTGTATGTAGAGTACTTCTGCCATGAGAGCTTACATTATAGACAGATAAACAAGGTCAAAATTCATAAAGTACAAACTAAACATTAGTAGTATTTGTATTTTCTGGTGTAGTTTTGAACCCTCTATATCAGCATTACTTGTGTGCTTATTTAAAATGCTTACTTAAAATTTCCTCTGGAAATTTCTCTGAGATTTGGGTTAATTAGGTATGAGTGATTCTCATGTATATTGGTATTTGAGAATAATTTGGATGATTTTATAGAGAAGTCAGAACTGTGGCCAGCCAGCTGAAGATGGGTCTAAATAAGCAGAAAAGAAGAAAGATCTGGTTAGGTTTAACCAGAAGCTTAAGCTGTAATATGAATAAAACTCAAAATAGGCAATAACAGTGAGATAGCTGGCTAGAGTAGAAATTTCATATTAGAAACTACAAGAAATGATGTAAAGAGGGTCAAGTTCTATAAGGAAATCTACACCAGGCAGAGTGTAGTGTGTCAACAGAGGCCAGCATAATAAAATTGGTCCCGAGGAATATCAGTTCCATAGCTCTATGTAGGACAGTTTGAAGACACAAATACCAATGGAAGGGACACAAATTAAGGAGATGTTTCAATAATTCACGTGGAAGATGATAATGACTGTAAGTAGGCAGGGTCAACTATTTAGTTTGTAAGCCCACTATAAAAATGAATGTGGAGCCCTATGCTCAAAGCTTACAAAGAATTTCAAGACAGTGACAGTAGATAGAATGCTTTCTAAATGTAGGTTTTTCCTTAATGTGGGACCCTGAGTGTCCATGAAGCAGGCACTATGACTAGAGTACAACATAATGTTACCACAAAATGGAGGATTTGAGAGCTAAATTCAGCTTTCATGTAGGTTTCATTTATGAATAAAATTTAAAGTTTTGATGTGAATGAAATGTGAATTTTTCTTTTACATGAATTATATTACCCAATTACTCTAGCTATTGGGGGCATGGAGGTGTGTAACCTTATAATGGCGATTCATTGGCACTGGCAAAGATAAGGGAAATCAGGAACTATTGCAAAGGAAGACATAATACTAGAAATAAGGGTTCAAGAAAAATATATTGGGGACAATAAATGTATAGTTTTCTAATCTTAGTAATTTGACCAAAAAAAGTTACTTGGAGGAAAAAAAATGGTAAATTTGCTTCTATTTATTTTGGATTTGAAATCTGAGAATTGTGTTCATTTTAAAAATTCCTGTGCAGTGCAGAAGCTTTTTATCTTGATGGAGTGTTGGTGAGAGGGGAAAGTGGGTGATGGGCATTGAGGAAGGCACTTGTTGGGATGAGCACTGGGTATCGTATGTAAGCCAATTTGACAATAAATTGTATTTTTAAAAAAATGAAACCTTAAAAAATAAAAACAACACAAATAAAAAATTGAAAATTTTTAAAAAAAATATCCCTTAAGTAGTTGGAGCCATGAGACCAAAGGCAGGTAAAAGATAAAGATTGGATATAGGTATAGATATAGATAGATATATTCAGACATTAGGATCACATACATAAGAATGAGAGTGGAAGTAAGAAAGGTGGTTTTTCTTTCTATCAAAAGTGAAAAATTAGATGCTCCAATTCAAAAGGTGGACACACAAAAGAAGGCTCTAAGAAGCAAGCCCATGCTTAAACTAACTTGTGGAGGAGGTGAATATTGTCTCGACAGCCTCCCATATCCTATATCCTGTACTCTTTCTGGTACTCTGTGCCGGGTGACATCTTTTACTCTCCACAGCACTTCTTAACCTAAAATGCCCCCTCCACACACACACACACACCACACACCACACACACCACACACCACACACACACACACACACACACACACACACACACACCCCTCACTGTGACTGCCATCTAGTTTCAGCACATCTTTGCCGAGGCATTAACTAACAAAACCAAAGACTGAAGTGTTAGCTGAAGAGATTAGTGTGTGAATGTTCTCACCTTACGTTTTGACAGAAGTCTCCTAAAACTCCAATATCCCCTATCTGAAGCCAAGGAATGGACCTTTAACACTGTAGGTGTTAATAGGGGGCATCGGGTCCTCCCTCAGATTACCTCAGAGACGGGTAATTGTCTTTGTTCACAAGCCAGTTCAGTCTGGATGCGTCAATACTCACGTACCCTCGTTTGTCATGTTTGTCTTCTTAAGGCCATAACCCGAAGACACAAGTTCTGTTAGGGTTGAAAAGAAATAATTTAAGTGTTCATTCAAGTATTAATTGGATGGTTCTATGTGGCAGGTTATGTGATATGTCCAGGGTCTCCGACAGCAAATCAGAGACATGAGTTTATGCCCTATTGGGGAAAGATAAAGAAGGAAAGAGGACATTTCTGTACATAATGATAAGCTGCCAGGTTATTTGATGGCTGTTATGGAGCGTCAGGGAGGCGAACCTGAAATGGAAAGGAATGCCAGGAGCCAAAGGAGACAGGATCCAAACTGATGTCAAAATTTCTGTCCAGAAGTCAGTCAATGGTGGGATTTATTGCTGTAATTACCGACATGTGGCTCTAGGATGACTCACTCAAATTCTTCAGGCAAAACTAAGTAGCACTTAGAACAAACACTGCAGAGTTTCCTTCTTTTGATTACCTTTCTTTCTGCCTTTGTCTCCCTCTTTCCTGAGACTAAGCTATTTGTTCCAACACTTAGTCTAAGTCTATCTCTTTGGGAGTCGATTCCTTTGAATATTTGTATGTACCAGTGTCTTCCCTTTCAGTCAGATTTCCAGTGCGTATTCGTTTTCACCAACCCAGTCATCTTATCACTGATGTCTCAGTGTAATAGGAATTTAAACCTTATTTACATTGTTTGAATTTAGTAAAAGCAGGATCACTGTGCTATGGAATACAGAATGGATTAATTAGCATTTCGTGAATTTAAAGATAAAAGTGAAACATTCTAAATGTTGCAGTCCTGCCAGCTTATTAGTATAACATTCTTTCCTTAAGTCAAATGTAGTCTAGTTTTAATATGAAATTGGTCTTCCTCTAAGTTTAATATGAAGTTAGTATACATTTTGAAAATTTACCTTATAGTGATATACTTTACAAAGCTTAAGTTATTCAATCAATTTTATATTATTATAAGAATTAAAACTTTCTGTGGGTTTATTATGTGCCAGGAAGGATTCCAAGCACATTATGGGTATTATTTCATTTGATACTTGCAGTAGAGATTAATGTTATGATTGGGTTCCCTCAAATTCATTTGCTCAAGCTCTTAATATGGTGGTATTTGGAGGTGAGGACTTTAGACGGTAATTAGGTATAGATAAGGTCATGGGGGTGGATTTCCATGGCATAATTAATATCCTTTTAAGAGACCAAGCTCCCTCTCTCCCCCTGTCAGCTTTAGGAAAACACAGAGAGAAGGCAGCCATCTGCAAGCCAAGGAGAGAGCCCTCACCACAGTCTGACCAAGCTGACTTCCTGATCTCAGACATCCAGAACTATGAGAAATAAATGTCTATTGTTTAAGCCAGTCTGTGATCATTTGTTATAGCAGCCTGAGCAGACTAAGACAATTCATATATTTTAAGATTTGCCCTAAAGAAAATCTTCTTGTCTTTTCTCTCCCTATGCCTCATTTTCTATGCCTTTAGAACAGAGACAACAAAAATCTTCTGATAATGACTTTGTGTGAGAATTAAATAAAAAAGCACATGCAAACTGTTTAGAACTGTACATGATTTATAATAAAAAAAATTCAACCCCAAGCAGCTAAAAAAAAAAAAATAGGCAAGTGGAGTGCTTCAATATCCAACTTTTTATGGCCAAAGAAGTCCCAGGAATTCAGCCCAGAATGATTCTGTTAGCTATGTTGTTTTGGTACCATTTTCAATTTTATGTTCACACCTTCACTTCAAAGTGGTTCTGAATATTTATTATTTATTTTAGATTATGAACTCCTAGAGGTCAGAGCTTTTACTTAAGCAGCTTTATACAGAATTCTGAATAGACTCATGAATATGTAGTGTTTAAATAATACTTGAGAGCAATCACATCTATGCTTGCTATATATCACAAGAAAGGAAGCTACAATCTATAATACCTACATTGACAGGATGAATTATGTTGACCTGGTAAAACAAATAGCAAGAAGAGTGACTAAATGAGAGAACATTTACACCAGAAAGATTTCTTTTATTCAGAGACAAACTTTCTGTAAAAAGACATTCTGGAGGTTCAAGATCCTTTTACATAGGTATGGCAATATTGATAATGCATTAAAATACTTGGAGAGCACATTTTAGAAAGCACTTATTTCAGTCCTTACATGTGATGTTTATCTATTTGACCAGAGAAAAGACCAACAGAGGAAGGACCCATCTGTTTTTTTTATAATTTTGATTCTTTCCACTCTTTATAAGAGTCTTTTAAAACCAAAGCAGCCTATTGAGAAATGTGGATAAATAAAGTCAAAGTTTGAAATGTTTTGAATCTTTTAACTTGGATTCATTATGCCCCTAATATTCTTTTTATATGCAGATATAATTTGTATGCAGTAAAATATCCAGATTTTAAGTGTGGGTTTGACAAATTGTGAGAAATGTGTGCAACCACGTAAACATCACTCCAACCACCCCAGATTTCCATCACTCCTCATTCGTTGCTATCCAATACCAGTCCCCTCACTTCCATATGCCCTAAGTAACCATTTTCTGATATCTATTGTCATGTACTAATCTAATACATCCTAGAATTTTCTATAAAAGGAAATAAACAAATGACACTGTTTTGTGTCAGGGTTCTTTCACTCAGCACGTTATTTTTGAGATTCACCCCAAAAATTGAGAATATGAGTAGATCATTTTTTTGCCTGAGCTTCATTTTATAAACATACCATAATTTGTTAAATAATTTTCCTGAGCTTTTGAATTGTTTTCCAGTTCTAGCCTATTATGAATAAAGGGACTATGAGCATTCCTAGTGTGTATGTATGTTTTAATTTTTCTTATTTAAATGTTAGTGAACTCCCTGTGTCACAAGTTACCTGTATGTTTTACTTTATAAAAAACAGGCAGTTTTCCGAAGTTGCTGAATCATAAACTACTAGCACCGCATGAAAGTTTTTGGTGTTCCACATCCTCCAGCATTTAGTATTGTAGCCTTTTAATTATAGCTATTCTAGTGGATATGAAGTGGTGTCTTATTACAGTTTTTCAGTCTTTTACTAGAATAAAACATGAATTCTTGCCTTGAAAGCTTGCTCTTTTTTTCTTTAATTCCTTTTTGATAAATCCCAGGATAATCTAATATATTTTGAGTTCTATAATTGCACCAGTATATAAATTTCACTCTCATGTATATCACTGTTCATCTTTTGAGTTGAAGTTTTCCATTCAGGCATTGTGTTTCAAGATAATTTTTTTTATTACATTGGGAAAGCTTAAGAAGAAATGTTTTTCCACTTTGAAACTACATGATTAATGTCTCCTGGATGTTTTAGTTTGTTTAAATGTTCACTTTTTAAAATGGAGTTTTAAAAACTTATGAAAAAATTAGATGCAGCAAATCTGATCCTGTAAATGCAGAGGTTATAATTGATCACAATATGACAAATAGCAAAGGTACTGTGATTGGATATGAGACTCATTTGTTATAGAAAGATGATGGAAAAAGAAGAAAAATGCCTCATTTGGGATAAATCATAAATATCAATAAGAAAAGCCACAAAGAAGTCCTAAATTCACCAGTTTTTTTAAAAAAAAATCACTTAACTAGTAAACATGGCTTCTAGATTTAGTAAGTAAAAATATAAGACTCCAAATTAAATTTGAATTTCAGGAAAACAACATTTTTTTGAGTATAAGCTTCTCCTATAAATATTTGGGTCATATCTATATTAAACATGTATTTGCTGTTTACTCATATTTAACTGGGTATCCTGTATTTTATCTGGTAACTCTACCAGTAATACAAATATAAGTTAAGTTTAAAACCATGATTTTATTAAGCAAAACACTTCTTCAGGGAATTTTTTTTTTTNCAGGCGCCCCACTTCTTCAGGGAATTATTCGCTCCCCTCTCAAGAATAATCATCCCTGTGTAACCCAGAATCCTGGGACTCCTCACTAGAAATGACATCACTATTTACCGTTTCATACTCTGAGAAGGAAGAAATATGTTAAAACAACTGATGGAGATTTAGTAACATTTCAACATTAATTACCCTGAACATAAACTGTATTTGCATATGTATAAAACTCAAAATTTCTATCTTATACAATTTTCCAGAAAAAGTGAAGTGGCTGTATTTGTTTTTTTTTATTTTCATTTCACATGTAACTCACCTATGGCAATGCTCATCTAAAAATAAGAAAATGCTTGCTTCACAAGGCGGTACCTAATCTACAGCACAACCAAGAGAAAATATTACGAGGACAAGGTTAGTGTTCATATATCACACAGATTCTCATGTTTTAAGTACAGAGTGGCATAGATTGATCTCACTAGAATCTTTAGTAGAATATATCCATCAAATTCACCCAAATGATGGCCCAAAACTCGGATTCATATTTTTTTCCTCTATTCTATGATTTCTCAAATCATGAGATGGACTACATAAATTTATAATGTCTCCAGCTGATTCATCCATTATTCAACCCGAGAAAATATACAGGATGGTAAACCATATAAATATGCTATGTACCTTATCAGTGAAGCCTTCCTGGATGTTTCACTTTCTCTGTTTTGCCTAAATACATCTATCATGGTACTTTAATTGCAGTTACTTGTTTACATGTCTGTTGTCCCCTACTAAACTATGAACCCAAGCACTCCTATTAACCAAAGCTTAGCACAAACAGATAGTTAGCATTAACTAAAAAAAACATCTGTTGAATAAATAAATGAATACACAATTTAAAATAATTATAGTAATAGCACATGCAATTTAGTGAGGTCTTACTATGTGTCAGGTAACATGGTGACCTGGTTTGCTTTCTTCTCACAACCTAATAATGTAGATATTATATGCTTAACAGATAATGATGCCAGGACTGAAGCACTTAGTCAATGGCAGAGCTGGGATTTGAACTAAAATCCTTTTGTTTCCAGAGCCCGAGAATGAGTATAATATTACAGCTCCCAGCCTGCCCCTCAGAGCACGTTTCCTGTTTTTAGGCTCCCCCCACCCTCCCTCTTATCAGCTGCATGGTGTTGGGCCATTGATGGAATAGCTCTATGCCTCAGTATCTTAACGGTCCTGTGCCTTAGCTTCCAGCTGTAAACTGGAGATAGTAAGAATTACCTATTCACGAGATTGCATTGAGTTGTAAATGATTCATTGTGTACTTAGAACCAAGCCTGGCTCCTATAAGTACTGTCTGTGAGCATTTTTATTAATATATAAGATTATACTGTATATTTAGTATTTAAATTCTTATCACTTATTTACCATTCTGCTTTCAGTTCTTGAATACATTGCAAACTGCTATATGTTCTTGATTCTGCAGTTATGCGGGCACAATGAATCATGGACCCTGATCACTTTTTATTTATTTATTTTTTCAGAAGATCAAATACCTCTCATACAAAGCTCAGGTTAAAACTGAGCAAGCCCCTACAGGTGTAACTTTGTGCTACCTAAACAGAAGAGATGAATAGAGAAGGTGGCTGAGTATTTCTGGGCGGAAACAGAATCAAAGAAGTGAATGGTCTCTGGCATCATATATCATACTATTACAAGGCCAATTTGTCGGTCTACTATATTTGGTGGAATATTGTGTTTTGAACAAAGAAAGGAAAGTAACATTAGCTAATTCACTGCAAGCATTAGATGTATTAGGTTAACATAGATTTCAATAATAATAGGATGAAGAGGGGGAAAAAAGGAAATAGAGCTACATTTCAATGACATTGAATAGCAGCCCTGTTTTTGGAAGGTCATTTTATCTTTCAATGTTGCCAGGTGTGAGATACAAGGAAGAAGCACCTGAAGGACATTGCAAGAAACAATGGAAATTCTTAAACAGAAGGACTCCTTGAACACTAGAATTAACCAATATGATTTGTTGCTTTTCAATATACAAGACCCATTTGTTAACTACGAGCAAGAATTAGTTCTGCAAGTAATTAGTGCAATAACTCCCACTAATCTTGATCTGTTATACCCTACAATTTGCTCTTAATATTAAATAAAATATTAAAACGTGTGACTATTTTTATATCATCAGCCTTAAAAATCTCACTAAGTTATTTTAATCAATATACTTGTTTTAAGTAAAAGCCATTTAATCTCCTGACTTATACATTAACCTTCCATTAAGTATTAGTGAAGAAGTTAAATGCACCTTAGTCAATAATGCTAATGCAGGAACTGTTGTATTACCTATGGAGAAATGCGTATTCATATTATGTTAAAGTGGCTATCCTTAACGATTAGCCATTACGTGTCAGGAAAGTGATAATAAATTTGAAATATTCCATGAGAAAATGAATTATAATGTTGAAACTGAGTTCTCTGTACCGTAATAATTTTGAAATGAGGTCATCTGCTTCTTCTGGTCAGTGCCTTTTAAGGCAATGATATTGAAGTGATGAAGACACCCTCAGTGACACTTGAACCTCACCTTGCGGTTTCACATCTCGGTGGGTAATAAATGAGGCCGCTAATTGAAGCTGAGACATATGAATCTATTGATGGTAGTGTTTTAACAAGTACTCATTTTGTGTAAATAATGTGCCAATATCTGTAAGCTACTTACAGCAATGTAGAATTTCTTCTTCTTTAAAACCATGTTGCATATTTTTGTCTACCCCTTTCTCACAAAATAATCATCTATTTTCTGTCTCCCTTCATGTACATCTTATATTCCTCTAGCATTTTTCTACAACTCTCCTCCCATCAAACTCTTATTTTATGTTAAGATTATCAATATAAATTCTAATGGTTTACAGGAGCACACAAATGCACTTTATTTTTCACTGAAGAAAACTGGTATGCCTACATAAGAAACTGCTTCTCGTATCGTCAAGGAAATGTGTAGGCTCTAGAAAGCATTTTTCCAGATGTCTTCTTCCATGGCTGCAATTAAAAATGCAGAAGCTTATTTATTGTCATGTTTCCGTATCCACAAATTGTCCTCATGTTTGTACTATTAGGCATAACAAATATGATTTCATGACTTAAGAAAAATAACTCGATGCTCGGAAGTTGTCACAAAGCAATTCAGATTAAATGGCTTATTGTTCTTGTGTTTGCTGCCTGTAGGTGTCCTTGCGATACCTTAGGAAAAGAGGCTAATATTTTGAATAGTATATATGATGTATGTGTACGTGTGTATTTTATTTATTTTCAGGTCTTTAAGGGAAAAGTGGAAACTCTAAATTGCCCACTAAAAATGTGTCTTCATTTCGCTCAGCATAACACCCTCAAGGTCCATCCATGTTGCTACACATGGCCAGATTTCATTGTTTCTCATTGCCATGTAGTATTCCATGGTATAGATAAACCACATCTTCTTGATCCATTCATCTGTTGATGGACACTTAGGCTCTTTCCATGTTTTAGCTATTGTGGAGAGTGCTGCTATGAACATTGGGGTACTTTTGAATGCTGACAAAAACTGAGGACTGATGGATGTGGGGGGAGGGGGGGATGGGCATGGAGGAGGACACTTTGGGGATGAGCACTGAGTGTTATGTGGAAACTAATTTGACAATAAACTATTAAAAAAAAAAAAATGTGTCTTCATTTTCCTAAGCCAAGAATAGCCTTTGACTTATTGCTATAAAAGAACAAAACAGAATAATGCCTAACTTAATCATTAATAAAATGTTTTAAATCTTGTGGTACTGCTTTATGCCTAACAAAGAGGCTATCTAAATTCTCTAAGGTTGAGGGACTCCTGGGTGGCTCAGTTGGTTAGGCGTCCAACTCCTGGTTTTGACTCAGGTCATGATCTCACGGTTTATGAGTTCGAGTGCTGAGTAGGACTCTGCACTGACAGTGAGGAGGTTGCTGGGGATTCTCTCTCCCTCTTTCTCTGCCCTTCCTGGGCTCTCTTTCTCAAAATAAGTAAATAAACTTAAATAAATAAATAAATAAATAAATAAATAAAATTGTTCTAAGGCTGATATTAACTCAATAATGACTCTATTTCCTTGCTAATTACTTACCATCTCAGTTCCTCCCTCTGATGAATGTATTTCCACACATTTTGTATATCATCAGTTATTAAATAAGCTCATTACTTTTTGAGTTACATCATAAATATTTTCATCACTTATTTGCTGTATATTACAGTAAGCGCAACTCTAAAATTACTTTATTTTTATGCTAATAAGTAATTCTAATTATTTTTATTACAACATTTTAGGAAAACTATGTTAATGAGCAAAGAATTTATTCTGGGCACCCATAGCTCGTAACCATCAACATATAATTTTTATTTCATTTGAAAGTGGGTTATATAATGTTTTACTATACTTTTATCAATAAAAATACCCTAAAATAACCTCAGAATTTCAAACATGCAAACATATTTGTCTATAAAAAAAGAAGCAAGAAGGATAATAGGACATTAAAATTTACACATAGTGTTCATAATATGTATAGTTATGTTTCTCTTATAGAATTGCTTTATTATTCTGTTGAATTGTTAAGAGCCACACACTGAATACTAAGCACATTGCAGACAAAGCCTCAAATACTTTCCTTGTTTCAATTTATTAGTCATATCTACCATTTTCTCACTTACAAATGGAGAAATGGAGTTACAGAGAATGTAAGTAAGTTCTCCCATAAAGATACATAGTGGTTTGGCCAGGATGTGAAGTTGAGCAATTGGCTTTATAGTCTATGCTTAAAAGTACCCTGTATATAATTCAATATGTTGAAATTAAATGCAATGTAGAAAGGTCTTATAATTATGTCAAAGTTTCTTTTTTAATATTATTTTAATTGGAGAATGGGTTTGATAAAAAATGAAATTATAGAAAGAAAGAGTCGTTGTGGGTAAATTCTTATATAGCCACCTTGCCTCCCTAAATGGGGGCAGCAAAACAGGGATAGTTCATTTTGTGACATTGTCTTTATCACCAACTTGTATTCAGTATGATTCACTCATTTAGATTCTGAGAAGAAACAAACTGATGGAAATTTTCTTTACTCCATTCATTCCTCAGAAAGCTTTGTGAGTAACAAGATAACAGAAAATAAGATCGAGATTGGTAAAAGTCAGAGTGTATATTTAGAGGATTAGAATCTAAACTGCAACCTAACTTGAGAGAGATCAAGTAAACAGTTACATCCCAAAGATGCCAGGCTGTCTGGGTGAAAGGTCAGGACTCTAGCTCCTAGTAGTATCAGGAGAGACTATAGAAACAAAAGCCAAAACATTATCTTCCTGTGAGACACCTGCACCTGGAATAAATGGACATATCCCAAAGAAGAGCAAATCATGTGACCAATGGACAGAGATAAAAAGAATAGGCTTATCATAGTAGGACTCTAAATTGTGGGGGCGCCTGGGTGGCTCAGTCGGTTGGGTGTCCAACTTTGGCTCAGGTAATGATCTCACAGTTTGTAGGTTCAAGTCCCGCGTCAGGCTCTGTGCTGACAGCAAGCTCAGAGACTGGAGCCTGTTTCGGATTCTGTGTCTCCCTCTCTCCCTGACCCTCCCTTGCTCATGCTGTCTCTCTCTCTCTCAGAAATAAATAAAAAAAATTTAAAAACATTTAAACAATAAATTGTGGAGAAGGCAAAGATGGAGACAGGATCCAGATGGGACGCATAACACTATGAAAGGGGATGCACTGATGTACACACCCTTTCCTGAGGAAAAGGTAAAGCATAGAGACATTTGTTTAAGCTTAAAAAACTCAGTTGGAAAATTTTTAAAAAGGAATAATTAATTAATTGATTAATTAATCAATTAATTTTTAATAGTTTATTGCAAGTTGGTTTACATAAAACACCCAGTGCTCATCCCCATAAGTGCCCTCCTCCATTCCCATCACCCCCCTTCCCTTCCACCCCACCCCCATCANAGAAATGTTTAATTTTAAAAGGCAAATTGGTAGATCTAGATTTTCACTCTATGAAATAATGAGGAAAATGTATAGGGCTAGGATAATCACTATTAACAGAAGGTAGGAGACCTTAGGAAATATTTTAGGAAAAATATTTAGGAAACACTTTTAACTTTCTAATAACAACATAAATATCCTATCTGACTTTCTACAAATTAGCTAGTTATTTCCAGAGACAAAATATCCAATTAGATGGACCTTGTTTACTCAGTATGAAATTAACTATGCCCTTATGCTTCATGTCTATTTCAATTCTATTTCCATTCATATTTCTGTGAGTTCATCCCCAGGAATTCTCTCAGATTTTACACAGACTTATAGCTGCTTTGGTAAGGTGAATGATAGGTATGTAAAAATGATAGAATTATTAAAGAATGAGTATAGATTAGATAGATAAATAGGTGATAGATAACAGATAATTTACAAATGGCAAAAGTGATCAGTTTAAGGAATATTCATTTTTTCTATGAGAAACAAGTTTTTATTTATTACCAATATGATAACAAGTTGATATATATTTGATTGGTATTGATTGTCAAGTTTTTCAAAGTTATGTAGCTTTCTTTTTTTACTTTTCTTAATGAACATTTTGTTGATAATATGCTAGCTACTTCCTAATAATTTAAGTAATTTTATAGCCTATATTGATTTTTAGGTCACTAGGGTACTACTTAACAAATGGAAATTCATTCCATAATATTCTAAATGGATTTAAGTATTACACGTTTCATGATGATGTAAAGGTGTGAAAAGAATATCATATATATATATCACATATATATATATATATCCATAGCATTCTTCATTAGTATTCATTCATGTAAGCAATATATCTGTTCGTGAAAGGGAAATTGTACCTAGAAATACAATCAGGTAGACTTTTTGTATTTTCTTTACAAAGCATTAACTTGACACATAATCTTCTTGTTAAAAGCAGTTAGTATAAAGTTACATTGCTTTATGATATTATTGAAATGATGATATGACTACATATATATTTTTTAATATTTATTTTCGAGACAGAGAGGGACAGAATGTGAGTGGGGGTGGGGTCAGAGAGAGGGAAACAGAATCTGAAGCAGGTTCCAGGCTTTGAACTGTCAGCACAGAGCCTGATGTGGGGCTTGAACTCACAGACTGTGAGATCATGACCTGAGCAGAAGTCGAATGCTTAACCAACTGAGCCACCCAGGCACTCCAATGATGATATGACTGTAAAACAGTGCCCTCATTCCCATTCTCCTCAGTCTCCTCTCCTGATTCTTCCAGTGCTCTTTCCATCTTGCCCTCTGAGGTCAGATTTAATTTTAAAGAAAAGAAATATGTTCTTGATTGCTACCCTCCTCTATGACTACACCCATTGTCTCCTTGTTTTACCTTGTCCCAGGACTTTCCTCCCTCCCAGAGTCAGGATCTTAATTCTCACTATGGCATTTCATCTTTTACTCTTCTTCTTTAGTCAAATCTCTTTTGTTTCACCATGTACTCCTCTATATTAGTCCCAGCCATTTACCCTCATTCAGATTATGCTGGAAACAAGCTCACCAACCCTTTTTTTTTTTTTTCATTGTAAATCTACTATTGTGTGAGAACTATTGATCAAAAGGGCAGTCAAGGTGTAGGAGGAAAGGGTTTGGGGGTTGGCTCCATAAAACAGAGGCAGTCAACTTAGTAAATTCAGTGACCGCATGTTAGCCGACTGGACTTAGTGGAAAGAGAAAGAACTTCCAGGTATTCTCATTAGTGAGTTTCCCCCCTGACTTTATCCAAAATTGTCTTTAGATAATATGGCCTTCTATCCATTGTTTTAAGATGTCAGCTTTGGCATGACTGCTCAAAAACAAGCCACAGTACAGATGAATGTGAGACCAAATGAGTAAGTTCCCTTCATCCTGGTGCCAAGGGTTCAGAGTCATCCTGCGAACTACTGATTCCACTCTTTTTCCTGTGTAGCTATCACTGGGGAGCATACCTTTCTGCCCTCTACTCCTCCTTCTTCTGGCTGGTCTTGAGTTGAAGTTTTGTGACTTTGTGGACACCAGTGTCTTGCCTTCCTTTCAAACCCACTTTTGAAATAGCATTACTTATTGAATTCTTTCACCTTGTAACCTTTTAAAATCTTCTGTTCCAACACCAGTTTCTAACCACTGCCTCACATCTTCCCTGGTCTCTCCTCCAACACTCTTACTCCCAGAATGCCCTTTTCTCAATGTCCATTGCTACCTTTATAGTGTTTTTTTCTTTTTCTTATCAATCCTACACTATAGTCCTTTAAAGATAAGTACCAGTATGTTCAGTATTGTGGTCTTTATATTTTCCCACTGCATCTATCAGACAAAGCCTCAAAGTTGGATCAAGTGCTCCATTTGCCTTTCCATTTTCATACCCCAGCTGCCTGCAGGGAGAGAAAACAGGTATTCCAAATGAGGAGATTTTTGCCAATTACTTATGGTGCTAAATAGCAAACAGGAAAAAAGAAATGTGCTGTGCCCTGAAGGAATTTACAATTACCCAACCATGCAGATACACGCTAAACCTTAGCATTCTGTTTTACCACTTTCTAATCTATATTTATTATACTTTCTCTTCTATTCTTCACAGAAACATCGCCTTTCTTTAAACCATCAATATCTCTCAGGAAATAACCTTTCACCCTTCACTGAGAAAATCAGGGCCAGCATATATGAACATACTCAACTTCTCCATCATTTTGTTTAAGGTTAATCTTTTGTTATAATTTGAGTCTCAGTTTCTTCCTTCCACACTCCATCGCCAGCCTTTACTTGATCAGTTGTTTCTTAGCTCTCTATCTTTCATTTTTCTTATTACTGCCTTTTTCTCATCAGAATATATTTATAAATTTCACGTTAAATTTTTTTAATGTTTATTTTTGGGAAAGACAGACAGAGAGAGAGACAGACATAAGCAGGAGGAGGGCAGAGAAAGAGGAAGATATAGAAGCTCAAGCAGGCTCCAGGCTGTGAGCTGTCAGCACAGAGCCTGATGTGGGGCTGGAACTTGTGAACCCGGATATCGTGATCTGAGCTGAAATTGGATGCTCAACCAACTGAACCACCCAGGAGCTCCTATAAATTTCACATTTTGAAAAAGATTCCAGAGGTACTTGGGTGGCTCAGTCAAAGTGTCTGACTCTTGATCTAGGCTCAGGTCACGATAATCTCATGGTTCTTGAGACTGAGCCCCACATAGGTCTCTGCGCTGACATCATGGAGCCTGCTTTGGGATTCTCTCTCTCTCTCTCTCTCTTTTTCTTCACCTTTGCCCCCACTAATGTGCACATGCACGAGCTCTCTTTCTCTCAAAATATATCAATAACCATTGAAAAAAGTCCACTTTCTAGCTAGTTAATTGAACCCTTAGTACATGCCAGGCTCTGTGACAAATCCTTTACATATTTTATTTCATCCTCATAATAACTCAAGAAATGTAGAATATTATCATTACTTTATAGATGTTGAAATTGGGAGTTAACAGAAGTAAGCCACACACAATATAGTAAAAATGAAATTTGAGCTCTGGTCCCTATTTGTTCCAAAGCCAAGCTTTTTACCACTTTGATATTTACTTATTCTTTTCTTTTCTTGATGATTTAATCTGTCACTCACTAAGGTGATGATCAGTGTTATGGGTCAACTTGGATAAGCTAAAACACCTAATTATTTTATCAAATACTAAACTAGGTATTGCTGTGGAGGTATTTTTTTTGGATGTGGTTAACATCTAAAATCAATCAACTTTAAGTAAAGCAGATTACTCTCAATAATGTGGTGGGGCTCCTCTAATCATTTGATAGGTCTAAAGAGCAAAAAATGAGGTTTCTTGAAGTTAAATTTATCCTTAAGGCTACTCCTCATCTCTTGCCTGAATTGCCAGCCCACAAAATGACAGATTTTGAATTTGCTAGCCCCCATAATTATTTGACCCAATTATTTTTTAAAAATAACACACACAAACACACACACACACGTGCTATTCACCAATGGTTCTTTGGAGAATTCTAACTGACACACATAACAATAACTTTTATCCATAGAATCATCTCTTAACTCTTGCTTCCATATCTAGATATTTAACTATTGTGTTTCTCCATACAAGTGATGAAAAGAAAATTAAGTTCACGTCCAGATTGTATTTTCCTCTCCACTCTTTTCCCAGTATGCTTTTCTTCCTATGGTTCAAACTTGGTGAATGGCAGCACCTACCCAATGGCCAAACCAGACTCTCTGCCTTACCCTGAATCACTCATGTGTTGTTTAAACAAATATTTCTCCTTGTCTCTTTGTAACCTGCTGTCAGCCTTCAGTCAATTTGTCATTAACTTTGCTTAGTCCACCATCATTTTTGCCTTCATTATTACCATGATGTTATCCTAGATTGATATCTCTTTTCTTGATTCAATCTGAATTAATATTCTTCTGAAATCATTCTCAGTTTGAGACAGTTACCCATTCTGGTTTATATCTCCCATGGTTTACATCTATCATAGTAGTTATCACACTGGGTTATAATCACACCATTAAAAGTTTCTTTGGGCGGGGGTCCTCTGGGTAGCCCAGTTGGTTAAGCGTTCAACTCCAGCTCAGATCATGATCTCATGGTCCATGGGTTGGAGCCCTGAATTGGGTTCTGAATTGGGTTCCAATAAACATTGGAAAGTTTCTTTTTTCCCTAATATACTCTAAGATTAGTATTTTGTTCATCTTTGTGCCTCTAGTGCCCAGTGCAGTCGTTGGCATACTGAAGGGACCAACAAAGAAAAGTGAACGGTGAATGAATATTATTAATATTTAAGTAAGAAGTAACAAACAGATTATACATTTCGGTGAATATCAAGTACAGGCACAGATAGCTGTCTTCAAGATACTTGTTCTCCTTTATGTTTTAAAGTTGCTAGGTAGTGGCTTGCCAGACAGACACCTTATTTCCCAGCTTCCTTTTCATATAGATGTGGAAATGTAGCTACTTTTTTTTCCCAATGAGCTGAAGTTTCTTTGAGAAATAGGTAAGACTTCTCCATGTTCTTTTCCTTCTTCTTGTCACTTGCAGACCCTGAGTCATGACAAAGCTATGTATTGGGAGGAGCCTAGATCTCTGAATCACCACATGGAGGAAAGCCCTTGCTGACTTAATTGTAAGTTTGTGTGAGCAGAAATCAAACACAGGTATCTGTTAGAGCACTGAAATTTTGAGGGACTACTCGTCAAAGCAGCCATTTTTTCCAATTAATGTAATATTCAACCTAAAATTTAAAAATCATGCATTTATGATATATGATTCAATGACACTGAACATATAAAATTGAAGTTATCACCCTTCATAATCTCCATATCATCGTCTCCATCAACTTTACCTAAATCGAGTTTAGAAGCTTAAAAAGCCACTGATTTTGGTGATAGAATTTAGGTATACTCCCATTCTTTCTCCACATCATGTGGCTGTATTGGTTTTTGAGAGCTAACACAGGATTCAGCCAATTTGAGAAAACTTTGCTGAAAATTTAAATTTTGTCATTATCCAAAGTTTCCTTACTCCTAAAATGACGATAGCTATATCCTGATTGGCTGCCCCTAAAATGTCATTTTTAAAACTTTATTTGAGGAGTGCCTAGGTGTCTCAGTAGGTTAAGAGTCCAACTTCAGGCCATGATCTTATGATTCGTGAGTTCAAGTCCTGTATTGGGCTCTGTACTGACAACTCAGAGCCTGGAGCCTGCTTTGGGTTCTGTGTCTCCCTCTCTCTCTGCCTCTGCTCTGCTTGTACTCTGTCTCTCTCTCTCTCAAAAATAAATATTAAAAAAAAAATTTTAAACTCTATTTGAAAACTTAGTTGATTGCTTTTATTCAAAGGATATTTTATACAAAGGATACTCTTTTATTGAATTGTCACCTTAGGCTAAAAATAAATTTTATAAAATTGAAGTAAGAACAAAGAACTATTTGGAATGAAGAATTTATTGGGAAGATTATGGAACCTATTTAATTATCATATATTTCTTATATCTATGAAATATCACAAACAGAAGATGAAAAATGATGTCAATATAGTTTATATGTATAAAACTTTGTAAAAACTCTTGTGCATGCATCATTCAATACCTGTAAGTTATCTTTATGTATGATTCCAGTGAACATTCAAACCAAATAATAAGACTGAGGAAAAATGTTAGTGGATCAAGGATGTTCTATTTCTTGTTCAAAGAATTTGCATCATAATCCAATGAATACCTGGTCAATCATTCAATCTCATCTTTGAACAAATCATAAAGGAAGGCCAAGAAAAATAAGAAAGCTCGTATAAGTCTGTTTATTTGAGTCGAAGACATTTTTTCCCCACATTGAGATGGGATGATTTCTATGGCAAAGCTCAAGGTAGTTTTAAGTGGAGAGGCACCTGGAAATATTGCATATGTTTTGGCTAAAAATACCCACAATACATGTTAAGGAAAATGTCCTAAGAATAGAGTGCCAGAAACTTCTTCTATAAATATCTTACTTTTCTCCTAATCACTCTGTGGCAGAAGCCAGCGTGGCAATCTTGCCGGACATAGGCAGCTAACTAGCGGATTGATGCAGGATACACCAGTGATCCTGCGCTTTACCCCTCTTCTATTGAATTTAGAAGATATAATGCATGTAAATCCCTTAAAACTGTTCTGGCAGAGTAAGCGTTCAATACTGGAAGAGGCCATATATCATAAAGTTTAAGTGCATGTGCTCTGGAGCCAGACTGCCTGGGTGTGAGTCCCAGTTCTACCACATCTCCCCATGTGACTCTGAGCAAGTACTTAACCTCTTTGTGCTTTAGGTTTCTTTTCTTTTTCATCTGTGAAGTAAGGATAATAATCAAACGGCTTCATGGGCTGGCCGTGAAGATTAAAATAGTAAATGCACGTTAAGTGTTGAGAGCCACACCTGTCTCATAAGGGCTCAATAAATTAGCTATTATTACTTAGTATGTACATGATGCTTAAATTGTTAGCCTCTTCCTCCTGTCCAAAGAGAAGTCATTTTATTAATTGCAAATGTAAATCCTTGTTTTCTTTTATACTTTTTAACGTACTTAAATGCCATTTTCCCTTGGATAACTCCCAGTGGTCTTTTTTCTTATCACAACTTAAAATAAAGTATTGTTATTTTTCTATGCATGAGAGATGTCCTAAACATTTAAAAGAAATAATTATATGCATTAAAAAAATAATCCCTATTAGGATTTTTTAAAAAAACAATTGATTTACATTTGAAATCACATTACGTTTTTAAAGCAGATTATTTCTCCTTAAGGATGATGATATAGAGAATTCATTTTGAGCCTTCAGGGTATAAACAAAGACACTATTCAAGTTTCATAAATTCTTTTAACATGCCAGATGTAAAATCAATTAGCTGTAGAAATATGGCCTCATATTTTAAGGACTGCAACATTCTAATTGCTTGGTCTGCAGTTTTGGTTTTTTTTTTTTAAACAGTAATATAAGAGGATTTGGACTTAAACATTTTTCATTTCTAGAATGTTCCTGGTTGACTTTTGAAAGTACCCTAACATAAATGCACTGAGAATCTTCTTTGGAAATTTAAAAAGAGAAAAACACATCTGTAATTTCAAAAGGACATCTCAGAAAGGTACTTACCTCAAAATAATAATAATAATCTATCAACAGGATTCATCTATGATCTGTAAATATTTGCTATGAGTGTTCAAAATTGTAAATGTCTATTCTAGAGAACACTCTAAAATTTATGATTTAAAAAAATTTCAAAGGACTGAGATTGTTCAATTAGATTAGACCTTGCCTAAGAAAAAAGAAAACAATATCCTTAAGAATATAACCACTGGCAGTGGTGGTGAGACAGTAGCTTACTGGAGTGGCAAATTAATGACTTAAGACTGGAGAGGTCAGCTAGTTTGACTAGACTTAGTGCCACATGCCTAGTCTTTGCAAACCTCAGTCACATTATCAAAAAAATAAAGCATGGACAAATGGCTTGACTTAAATGGATAGTTCACAGCTAACATCTATTAACAAAGCCTATTCTAATGGACAGGTACGTTTACATTAGCTTTTTATCAGCTCCTCACTGCCCATTTCCAGATCAATTACTTGCTGATTTTTTAGACAAAATTCAAAGTGCTTCCTACTGAAAACACTTTTAACCATGTCTCTAATCTAGACCAAAACCAGAACATTTATTTTTCTTGCTCAAATATGATGTAGTTTGGTAATCACTTATCTGAATTATTTGAAGCCAGATATGTTTGGAAATTTAGGATTTTCTATTTTTTAGGCATAAAATGTAATCTAAATATAGAATACTTCATAATAGCTCCAGCAGGGTGTGAAGCAGGATATTATAATTAAAGGCGTTCATACGTCTTCAGCATAAATATATAGATATTCACATTAATTAGATTAAATAAATAACATAAAATAACTGAGTCACCAAATAGAATAACTAAAAATGTTAGCTTTATAGAACATTGGAGATTTCAGACTTGTAAATGAGGTATTGTGATTAATAAAATAAAAATAATGAACTAAACATGATTCCTCATAATAAATCATGGTTACTGAAATCACAAATCACAAAGAATGCAAATAGAGTTTTTATGGTAGTAACCATCCCACTGGTAATCATCCTAAATTTTGGACAGAATATATTTGTTAAAATAACTCTGTGAAGGCACTAGAAATCAATCAGCAGTGAACAGAAACTGGAGGTAATTCAACCCTCGAAAGGAGGGAACCATCTAGGTGAGATGCACAATTATACATTTTTATTCCCTTAGGGACACTGGCTAGTTCATATTTGCCTGTAGAAAGACTCTTAGGGATCAGAGGTAGAATTTAGACTACCTAGAAATGACTGGAGAATGGTCGGATAATGGCAGAAAAGAAAAGGATTAAAAAAAAAATCTCTGTCCAAATCCAGATTTAAAGTTTCACTTCTGTGCTGCATCTTTTATCCCTATGACTTATTTATTCCATTACTAGAAGCCTATACCTCCTCCTTCCCTTGACCCATTTTGTCCATTCCACACCCCCTCTTCTGGCAACCACCAGTTTGTTCTCTGTATTTATGGGTCTGTTTCTACTCTTTTACCTGTTTTATTTTTCATTTCTTTTGTTCTAGATTTTACATATAAATGAAATAATATGGTACTTGTCTTCTTTGTCTGGTTTATCCCACTTAGCATAATACTCTCTATGTTCATCCATGTTGCTGCATTTATTAAAAATCTCATTCTTTTTGAGGGCTGAGCAATATTCTATTGTGTATCTATACGTTATCTTCTTTATCCATTCAACTATCAATGGATGCTTGTGTTGCTTCCAAGTCTTGTTTATTATAAATAATGATGTAATCAACATAGGGGTACATATATCTTTTCAAATTTATGTTTTCATTTCCTTTGGGTATATACCCAGGAGTAGAATTACTAGATCATATTGTATTTCTGTTTTTAATCTTTTGAGACACCTTCATACTGTTTTCCACAGTGGAAACAATAATTTACATTCCCACTGATGGTGTACTAGAGTTCCTTTTTCTCCACATTCTTCACAACACTTATTTATTCTTGTCTTTTTGATTCTGGTGACTCTCACAGGTATAAATAAAGTGATATCTCATTGTGGTTTTAATTTGCATTTCCCTGATGATTAGTGATGAACTTTTTAATGTGTCTGTTGGTCTTTTGTATGTATTCTTTAAGGAAAAAAAGAAGTCTATTTGGGTCCTCTGACCAAGTTTTAATAGGATTATTTGTGGGTTTTGGTCTTGAGTTGTATAAGTACTTTATATATTTATTAACCCTTTATTGGATGTATCATTTGCAAAAATCTCTAATTTGGTAGGTTGAGGTCTTCATTTAGTTGATTTCCTTCACTGTGCAAAAGTTTACTTTGGTATATTCCCAATAGTTTACTTTTGTTTTCATTTCTCTTGCTTTAGAAGACATATCTAGAAAAACTTTGCTAAGATCACAATTCAAGAGATCACTACATATGTTTTCTTCTAGGAATTTATAGTTTCAGGCCTCATATTTAGGTCCTTAATCCCTTTTAACTTAAAATTTTTATTAATATTTATTTATTTTTGACAGAGTGTGAGCAGGGAGGGACAGAAAGAGAGTGAGACACAGAATCCAAAGCAGACTCCAGACTCTAAGCTGTCAGCACTCAGATGCAGGGCTCGAAATCACAATTCATGAGATGGTGACTTGACCTGAAGTCAGACGCTTAACCAACTGAGCCACACAGGCACCCCACTTTCAACTTTTTTATTGTGTATGTAAACTTGTCCGGTTTCATTCTTTTGCATATGACTATCCATTTTCCCCAACACCATTGTTAAAGAGACTATCTTTTACTTTTTATATATACTTGCCTCTTTTGTCATAGATTATTTAGCCATATAAAAGTGTGGGCTTATTTACCATTTTTATTATTTTTTATTATTTTTATTTTCTTAATGTTTACTTATTTTTGAGAAAGAGAGAGAGATACAGTGTAAGCAGGGGAGGGGCAGAGAGATAGAGACACACAGAATCCAAAGCAGGCTCCAGGCTCTGAGCTGTCAGCACAGAGCCCAACACAAGGATTGAACTCAGGAACCATGAGATCATGACATGAGCCAAAGTTGGATGCCTAACCAACTAAGCCACCCAGGTGCCTCTTCTATTTTTCAAAAGAAGGTAATAGAATTCACAGTTTCTTCAACATGTGATTCACAATGTTTAATATCCTTTAAAAAACCTGTGAAACATAATAAAGAAATAGAAAAATTCAACTCATAGGTAGGATGAGGGTCGGGCATAAAAACAGAGCCAAAGATAACAAAGATGTTGAAATTAGCAGACTATATATCAATATGTTGAGGTGAGAAGACAAGACTTAATAATTACTAAGATGAAAATATTAATGAATCTATAGGAAAAAATGGATATAATGGGTAAATTTCTGGGCAAATATGTAAGCTGTAAAACAGAACCTAATGCAAACCCCAGGGCAAAAAAATATAATATCTCAATGGAAAAATTATTATATAGGCTTTATAGCAGATTGTAAATATGTACACACACACAAAGAATCAATGATCTATTTATACCCATTATGGATCATACAAATGAAAGCACAAAGACAATACAAGACTAAAAAGATAAAAATAGAATCAGAAAATTTATGATCTATTAAATTGTATTAGGAGACCTAATACATGTGAAATACATTCCAGACTATGGCAATGCCACTTGGAACTCACTGAAAGGAAAAAATAAGCATGTTCTTAACATACCAGAATTGCCAAGAAAAGTTTTTCATTTTTTAAGTACTTGCTGTGTATCATTAATTTTGACTTTGGAGATACACAGGTGAACAAGGATGACAAGATTTATGATTTTATGAAAATTAAATTCTTTATGAAAAACAGAATGAACTATAATTTTAATCATATGTCTTACGGTAATAAAATAAAATATGTTGATATCATGGAAAGTAGCCAGTTAGTACTCTAAAGAACATTCTGAAAGGTCTCTCTGAGGGGTAACACTTGAGGTCTGACAGCATAGAGCAAGTCCTGTGAATATGAGAGTAGAGTAATTTAGAAAGACAAAATAACTAATGTAAAAGCCTTAAAGTAGACAGAAGTTTCACATGTTTGAGGAACAGAAAGTTAACAAGTATAGTTCGAGAAAAATAAGTTAAAGGGACTGTCCTATAAAATAAGGATGCAAAGGCCAATCAGGTCAGGACAGGGAAAGGAGTTTGCAATTTTTTTTAAGCAGTAGGAAAACACTGAAGTGTTTTAAATGACATACCATGCCATGCCATGATGTATACTTTTAAAACATCACTATGGGAGGAAAACATGTTATGGGAGGAGGGAGGGGGAGTAAAAACGCAAGTTTGACGTTCACTGCACAAAGTAAATTGGCATAAATTTATAATGGGGGATCAGGAAAAAGAGGAATCAAGAATGATTCCCAAGAATTTAGGTTTGGAGTTCAAGTAATTGGGGGATGAAATATACAATAAAGAAAACCATGGAAGAAGTGTAAGTTTGGGATAGAAATCAAGAATTCTATTTTGGACATGTTGCACTTAAGGTCCTTTGTGGACACCCAAATGGAGATATCAAGTAGGTAGTCTGGTGGATGAAAGTAAAGCTCAGGAAAATGTTCAGAACTGTATCTGTAAATCAGGGGCCCATGGAATAAAGATGCTCAAATCCATGAATCTAGATAAGATCATTTAAAGAGAAATTGTGGTTAAAGAAGAGAAATAGCAGGGGCGCCTGGGTGGCTTAGTCGGTTAAGCGTCAGACTTTCGCTTAGGTCATGGCTCGCGGTTTGTGGGTTCGAGCCCCGTGTCGGGCTCTGTGCTGCCTGCCAGCTCAGAGCCTGGAGCCTGTCTCAGAGTCTGTATCTCCCTCCTCTGACCCTCCCTCTCTCTGACCCTCCCTTGTTCACGCTGTCTCTCTCTATCCTAGAAATAAATAAAAGTATTTAAAAAAAAAAAAGAAGAGAAATAGCTAAGATTTCAGTCGTTGGGTACTGTAAAATTTGAATGTGACTAAGAATGCATGGCCAGTAAGGTAGAAGCAAAACCAATAGAATATACTAAAAGCCAAGAGAAAACAGCTGTTCACAAAAGAATTTTTTCATATATTCAAATATTTATCAAGTATTCACTGTGTGATAGTCAGTGTTTTAGGTCCTTGAGTTACATCAGTGGATATTAAAATGGATAAAAATCTCTATTATTATTGAAATTATTTCCTAGTGGGGAAGAGAGATAATAAAACAATAAATATAATAAATTTAAAAATCATATTATAAAAGACAAATTTTAATGAAAAACATTTTTAAAGTAGAGCATGTTAACAAGGGTAGAGGAAGAAATGGTTTGTAATTTAAACTATTGTGATCAGAGTAGGAAATGATTAACTTTGTCAAAGGCTATCGAAAGATTAAAAGAATAACTGAAAGCAGAGCAATGAATTCTAGATCGGTGGTAGTTGATAACTTTGACAAGAGTGGTTTCAGAGTATGGTGCAGATGGAGTGGATTGAGAAAAAATTTCAAAATGAGAAGATAGAGATAGTTACTATAGAAACATCTTCTCAGGATTAACTTTCAAAAAGAACAAAAAAATGAAGACATATTTGAGAAAGGATGTAAAGCCAAGGCAACACTTTCTAAGGTTGGAGGTGCTGAAGAAGGGGGGTATGCTAATGGATATGATCCAGTGTGGATAGAAAGAAATTGACAATACAAAACAATTGCATATATATATATATGCAAGCACCAAGCAAATGGGACGTTTAGAGCTGATAATATCTGGAAACATGATGAAGGTGTTTGCTTTGTATAGTTGACACAAGTCATTATACCCAATTATTGTAATAGGATAGAAAGAAAATGTGGCAAATTTGGCTAGTAGGTTTAGTATTATGGGAAAAAATCAGATGAATTTCCTTTGACTATTTCTACTGATTCTATGGACCATGAACGTAAGCCTTTGGTATGAAGAGAATTTCATGCTGTGCTCATTAAGTCTCAGTCATAATTCTCTTCTACATTCAAATCCAGAGCAAGAGGACAAATAGAAAAAGAAGTATCGGTGTTGTTCATTCAAGCAGTAAAAAACCAGTGAAATTTTACAGCATCTACAGTTAGATATTTGGATTTAGAGTACAAAGAGAAGCCTGAGATGGAGATGAAGAGTTCATAGTCAATGGATAAAGCTTGGATTTGAATGAGATCATCTAGAAAGAAGACATAGTGAGATGAAAGTAGAGAATTAAAAATATAACCTAAAGGAAAACTCATATTTCAAGTGCAAGAAGATAAAGATGAACTTCCTTGTTTTAAAATATTTAATGTTTATTTCTGGGGAGGGGAGAGAGAGAGAAAGAGAGAAAGAGAATCTGAAGCAGGCTCCATGCTCTGAGCTGTCGACACAGAGCCCAATGTGGGGCCCAAACTTGTGAACTGAGAGATCATCACCTGAGCCAAAGTCGGACGCCCAACAGACTGAGCCACCCAGGTGCCCCTGAAAAAGAAACAACCAGAACATTTAGTAACTCAGAATTCAACATATTTATTTATAGTATCAAATGCCAAAGAAAAAATA
The DNA here is from genome assembly GCF_008692635.1 of Crocuta crocuta. Classification (NCBI taxonomy): domain Eukaryota; kingdom Metazoa; phylum Chordata; class Mammalia; order Carnivora; family Hyaenidae; genus Crocuta; species Crocuta crocuta. The sequence continues at coordinate 445,800 of NW_027528006.1, forward strand.
AGTAAGATAAAAGAAAATATGATTATGGGGATAGGAATTTTAGTAGACTAGATCTAAAGCTATCCCCAGTAGATTGAGGACAGAAAGGGAGTGAAGGACAGTAATGATGTTGATGCTGGCCTGCTATTTTAAGAATCTTGACTGTAATGGGGACATGAGGGAAATGAGAATAGTTAGATGAAGTGGACTTTTTATTGCATTGGTTTTATATATTTTTAATGGTAGAGACTTAATCCAGTTTATTTTCAAGGGCAATGAAAAGTAGAATGGGAGTTTACAGACCTGAGAAAGAGAATAATCAATAAAACAAATACCTCAAGGGTGAAGAGAAATGGCAGCCAGAGTAGAAGGTGGAAGAATGAGACTCAAACAAATAAATGTATGTAACTTGGTATGTATTGGTAGAGGAAAAGGGGCTCTCCCCTGAAATTCTCAGTGTTCTTAGTGAAATTTGAACCAAATGAAAACAGAACAGATTAAAGGAAAGAACATAAAATCAAATGAGATTCTTTTCCCAATCTGGTCCAAACCTGGGGTTTGAACAAAGAAATGAACATATAAATCTATGAAATGAGATGCTAAACAGAATGATACCTACAGAAATTAAGATTTTCAAGAAGAAAAATTCTCACTCCATAGCTGAAAATTACTGTCCCATCTCTAGCCCCCCCAACCGCCCATGAAGAGATCAATGCCCAAGAATCTCTGAGAGGAACTCAGATTTTTTTTCACAAAAGCAAATGCAGACGGTACAGATCACATGGCTAACAAAGGGCTGGTGGAAACCAACGTCTCATGTGTATATAAGTTATGACTTGAATAAGATTTTAAAAATTAAAGGGGGCACCTTCGTGGCTCAGTTGGTTAAGTGTTGGACTCTTGATTTTGGCTCAGGTCATAATCTTGTGGTTTCCCGAGTTCGAGCCCCACATGGGCTCTGCACTGACAGGGCACTGCACTGAGATTCTCCCTCTTACTCTGCCCCCACCCCCAAAATAAAAAACCTTAAAAAGAAGGATTTTGAAAATAAGAAACAAAGGGATTATTTTTTTTTTCTGATCTCTAAAACAAATCACACCAAATCAGCCACAATTTCTGGTACAGTCTTAATTAGATAATGCCAAACACAAAGTTTATGAAATACAAGCATTTGATAGAAGCTTTAGTGGGATTCTTGTTGATGCATTGAGAAGTCAGGTAAACTTGACAACTGGATTCATCCAGGAAAATTAGTAACTGACAGAAATATTGCTAATTAATGGATTTCTACTAGCCAGTGGGAAAGTCTCTCAGTGGAATGTTGAAGAGTACAGTTTTCAACCCTACCAATTGCTAACATTTTATCAATGACTTGGATGCTATAATACATGGCAAGCTTATGACGGGAAAAGAAAATTAACAAAGATGCATGTGAATGTGTGTGTGAATAAGAGAGGAAAGAAAGAAGGAGGGAGAGAGAAAGAGAAGGAAGACACAGAGAAAGGGCATCTATCCAATCATCTTTATACCCACAACCACCAGTCTGATCATTGTCCTTTTAATTCTTGTCTGAAGCACAGCACCACAACCTTTTCTTTCTTTTTTTAATGTTTTTATTCATTTTTGAGAGGTAGAGACAGACAGAGCATGAGTGGGGGTGGGGCAGAGGGCAAGGGAGACACAGAATCTGAAGCAGGCTTCAGGCTCTGAGCTGCCAGCCCAGAGCCTGATGCAGGGCTCAGTCCCACGAACTGGGAGATCATGACCTGAGCTGAAGTCAGAAGCTTCACTGACTGAACCACCCTCTATTTTCTTGCTATCACTTTTATGGTTGCCACGTTTAGAGAAATGTAAAATCAGAAGGCAAATAAAAAAGAGTAGTGCCATAAGAAGGCTTAGTGACAGCGTGAAAATACGTAAAGATGGTGGCCTTTGAAGCCTGACAAATGCAGGCTTAAATTTTGACTCTCTAGTTACTAACTACGTAACTTGGTCAATTTATTTACTCTTTTCATGCCTCATTTTCTTTCTCTGAATAAAAGACATGTCTGTCATAGATATACTGATTGAGGATTCAATGAGATTATGGAGAAAAAAAATGCCTGGGTGATTTGTTCCTATTAAATTGTTGCAATGAATACATAAAAATCTGTTGTAGGAACTGACAGTGATTATCTTAAAAATGGAAGGTGGGGAGGACAAGAGAACCATCTTCAAAAAAGCAATCGTCTAAATACTTGAATACGTATTGTTTCAAGTATCATATATTGTAAAATTTGGTTTATATAAAAACAATGACCTGCAGAACAATGGGTAATATATGATAGAATAAAGAGTGGGACTCAGAATATTTTCTGACACATAGCAATTGTGAGAAACCATATAAACTGCCAGGGGTTGTAGTGAAATTCCAGTAACTGAAGATTTTCCAGTCAGGGATGAGAAAATACCAAAGCAGTCACTCAGGGTCTGCATGTATACAGTAGAAGACAGGATGAGATGGCTGTAAAACTCCTCTCCATAATTTGACTTTTTTAAAACTTCTGCAATAATGGTATAATTTGCTTCTCATCTTGGATAATTCATATTAGAGATTAAAATTTATTTTTTAATGTTTTGTTTATTTTTGAGAGAGAGAGAGACAGCATGAGCAGGGAGGGTCAGAGAGAGAGGGAGACACAGAATCTCAAGACAGTCTCCAGGCTCTGAGCTGTCAGCACAGAGCCCAACGCGGGGCTCGAACCCATGAACCGTGAGATCATGACCTGAGCCGAAGTCGGATGCTTAACCAACTGAGCCACCCAGGCACCCCATAAAATTTAAAATGCATTTTTCTCTTAAAACAGCTTCAATATCACTGTGTACCTAAAACAGGTGGATCACAGGTACATCATATATCCGAATTAAGGAATTTTGATACATGTATTTTTTGTCATTTACTTGCCATATACACACATCCAGACACACATACATGGTAAAAATGATGATTTTAACCTATTTGACACCCACATTTTCCAAGAAGTCTGTCATATTGCTGATAAAATTGTTAACAGTCCCTTGGACCCATTTTACTTTGGAAAAATCTTAAAATAGAGGATTATCTATACCACCTATATTCTTTAAGTCTGAAGGCACAGAGAAGCAGTAGACTCAGAGTTCTGTCTTTATAGCCTGTAAATGCATATTTAGGAAAGAACAGAAAAGAAGAAATTTCGACCTCTTTTTAAAAATTTTTTTTAAATTACAGGTCTGAGAGAAAAAAAATTACTGCTATGCTTGGCATTTCTGCTTACTGATCCATAAAAGGAAATTGTGTCGAATTTTTTTTCCAGACTAAAAAATAGCAAATCTATAAGTGGTTTTTTCTTTTTCTGTTTACCTCTCTTTTATGACAAGAATGAAGATAATGACAAAAATATATGCAATACCTAAATGTTGTCAGATATTCATCATATTTATATTCTTTACCGACTCCACTGTCCATAGTGATTTAATACTACATTAAAGTCAAACCTGGGAGGACATCATAAACAGCTCTTGTTTAAAGGGCATTGTGAAGGAGAGCCTTTAATCTGATTGATGAAATAAATGGAAAGTAATCTATCCTCTATTCAACAGCTTGTTGATGATATGAAAGAATTCCTACTCAAGCAAGCAAGGCTTTAAAGAGAAAGACTCTTTCATCCTGTCAGCCTCTCATTTTTAGAAAAAAGTTAAGTTTTTCATCATGGTTCAGGGGAGTCCTTGTAAAACGTTCATTGAAAATTTAAGAGCAATTACAGTGTCAGACAGCTAGAAAAATTGCTTTTACTGAGTGAGAGTTCTCTGACAGATGCATTGTGGGAGAATTGATTCTTTCTAAGGGATAAGTGAATTGTCATTGTTAGGCTCTTCTCATGACATCTAGCTAGATGTCATCTGCTTTGTAACAGAAGATTTGAATCAGACAACTGTACTCAACACTAGACAGTGTCTAGATTAGTTCTGCAAAGAAATAAGGCTTTGCTCTGCATGGCATCAACTGAGCTTTTAAAGATTACAGATGAGCAAGAGTTTTAAAAAAAAAAGTTAGAAAAATCAAAAACAAAGCTTTATAGCCACTTCAGAAAGCCTGGATGTTTAACCTGTAAGGAAGCCTGTCAAATCCTTGTGGAAACCATATAGAGAAAAGATCAATAGGATACCTACTGGCTCCATTAGCTTGATGTAAAAGGGGGAGAGGGAAGCTGCTTTTCCACAAGAGAAACTACATTATTCCAGGGATTATGCGGGATCAGTTCACTTTGCAGAGAAGAAGAAGAGAAAATGAATGAAGATTCTTGGTGGGCCAGGACTGGAGAGAAAGGGCTTGTCAGGTAATATAACTGGTGATAAGAAAGTGGCTTATTGACTGGGAGGTGTCTCTAATTAGATGTTCATTTGCATAGGGGAAGGTGCCCATTCTACTCTGGAGTGAGGCTGGAGGAGATGTGCAGGAAAATGGCTGTCAGTCAATCTGCTGCAAGCTAAATCTAACATAATTCGTGAATTTTGTACTCGATATTTACACTGACTTTTAGAGTGAAGGAACATACTTGCTGTAGGAGAATATGCATTTTAATGAATAAAGTATCTCTCCACATGTCATAAATTTTTACAACCTCGTGCACATTAAACCTTGACTCAGGACTGAAATGTTTGGTTATGTACACACGAATAGAAATATTTAGTAAAACTTGATGTTATAAAACAGAAAATATTAAAGTTTCAGTGTTTTTGGAAAGGATATTTCCAGGAGCTTATTTATTTATTTTTCTTCTTTTCAATTTATGTTTTATTGTAACATTTTCTATTTTAAACAGTTTATTTTAACAAATATTTTTCACAAAATTAGCTTTTGAATAGTTTCAATTAGACTTAGTCGAACAGAAGCAATACTATTGGGTAGGTAAACCGTGAGTAATTTCAATTTGGGGGACACGGTTGCCATTAGCCAAAATATATCTGACTATTCATAGAATGGTTCAGAAATTCTTAAATTTTTGGAGAATTGTGTTACTAGTTCCCAGTAACATTGTGCACTTAAAGTCCAATAACTTTAAAATAATATTTTTAGAAATTTACCTCAGCTTTAGCAACATAGCAGGAGATTAACTGATTTAACTTTCTCCTTTCTGTATTGACTTAATTTTAAGTTTTTTATTAAAACATTCATAAGAATCTATAGAAACACAAACTGTCAGCACACCCTTAGCGAGAAAGCTTTGTCTTCCCCAACCAGTGGCCTGGGTCTGTATTCCTGTTCGGAGCATCTTGCTATTTGTGCCTTCCTGGAGCCCTTTATCAATGTTTATTTGAGTCCTCAAATGAATTGATAGTGATTCAAAAGGGCAAGCTTGAATTCCACTAGTAGAGTGCAGTTAAAATTAAAGAACACACAAATCTGACTGCTTTCATTTCTGGTATTTTCCTTTTAATATCCCCACACATTTGTTTCACTCAGGTTGGCAAAGTGCATTTAAGTAGTTTACTAACAACTGAATTATTTCCTGTGTCTCCACCCGAAGCAGTAATACATTATTCAGTGAATTGCAACATGGAGAGGAGTATGTTATCCAGTCAATGGTGTTACAATTCAAAGCATTTGGCATGATCAATATCACAGTATATACTAGGTTTAAAAGAACTTACTTGATTGCATAGAATTTTATAAGTGTAAATCTGCCCGTGAGATAATGTGGTTAAACTGAATGCCACAAACACACAAATGTTGCACCTATCAGTTATTTAAAAACTAATAGGCAACAGAAATTATGTTTTTTCAGCTTTCATAGAGCAAATTCCTATAGGACGTTTGTGTATGAGATCATTTACAGTTAGCAAATGGCAGAAATAGACTGAATATCATATTTTACAATATATAACAAAGGATAAGCCCATTTAAAAGTGTATAAATAGAAACATGCAATTCTTGTACATAAAATTTGTTTTTAACTTGTTAGAAAACATTACAGGATATTCTCAGTCCCAAAGTACAGGAACTTGAAAAGGGGCAGAGCTATATCTGGTCACATGACCTAAGTGCTCCTTAACTCAGCAATGTGAAATATGGAACAAGCATAATCAAGAGGCATTTCTTTATCTACAATTGAGCAATCTAAGAGAAACTCATGAGAAAGCAGATAAATGAATCTGTGAAATCTACTTCATCAGTGGTCTTAGTAATCCATACAAAATATGTTATGATTATACATTCTGTTAAATAATGTAAGGGTATTTTCCAGAGGAAAATAGGTTTCACTTCCATTTTGTCTATTGGTTCATATTACCCCAAATTATTTCTGACTAAAATTGACAACAGTTAAAGAATATTCTTTTTCTCCTTTCATATGCATTTGAATATACTTAAGTGGTTAGAATTTTTAAGTTTTAAATAGCTTATGAGGAAAAAGCAAATTTTTAATTGAGAAAAAATGTAACAGAAGATAATTATTTTAATAAGCACTTTAAAATTTTCAGAGAAATGTAAAAATTGTTTATTTTAATCTAGCGTACTTAAAATATAGAAAGAATCAACAGGTATCCACTGATGAGTCATCCCCTGTAAGTTCAACGCCCTACATTAATTACAATGGTCACCATTGAGAGTGGTTACATGTTACAGCTTACCATTGTTAAAACAGCCTGTTGCATTATTTTGGGGAGAATCCTCTGCAATTTCTGAGAGACATGTCAGGAAAAAACTAAAATCTCTGAAGTTTATTGTTTATTTTTGTGGTGGCTCTATGTTTATAAAGAAACAAAATAAATGCTGTGTAATATTTATGGTGGAATGAATGGCTTTACTCAGCAATCAGCTGCCCATTTGAATATGAAATGATTTGAATCTACTTTTACGTGACTCCACCATGTGTGGCAAAGTCTGTTTTTTAGTGTCACATTATGATAGACTCAGGAGAGCAGGCTTTTTTCCTTCCCCAATATGAGTCCGAGAATTACTTTAATCTTTTTTCTTCTATGAGAAAAGATAAATGTTATCTGCTGTATATACCTGATGAAACACTTATCTATTTTGATAATTAATGAATCCATTTTAAGCACATGTTATACTATCCGTCTTTTGTGGTTCAAAAATGGATGACAGTGTGATTACGTCTTTGTGAGATAAGTAAATGTGTATATTCTTAGATCATCTGGCTTTTAAAATACCAGCAAAGTAAAACTGTGGCAAATAAGCTGTTTTTCTTAATCTGGACTTCAAATTTGGTAGTTCTGTCTATTTTGTTGAATGAGAGTAAGTTATATCATAGCTGATAATTTAAAAACAATAGAGCTACAGTGAAGTTGAATACATAAATGATTTATTATTATTTTATATACTTATATATTTTCTAAAATGTGTAACATAAGATATTCCTCTGGGCAGGGTTGATGTAGATGTGAGCAAAAGATATAGTCAACTCTATTTACTCAACTGGAAAGAAAGTGTTGAGAATGGAAGACACATGGACCCCTTCAGAGCGCCACTCATGTCAGTGGTTCTAAGGAGCAGTGACTTAGAACAGTCAGCATTTTTTAACAATGTAACCTTCATTCTAAATGCAGCTAAAATTGTATGGTTAGCCAGCAGAGTTGTGACCTCAGTTTTGAAGAGGCGTAATGAAACTAAATATCGTGTTTTTAAGAGTTAGGAAATGTTTATTCTTAAACTTAGAAAATTAAAGGTAAACCTAAGGTATTATTTTATATTCCTATATTTTACCACAATTAGAATGTTTAGAAAATCTGTTTTATATGCTTAAAATAATAAAGATCAAAAAAGTATTTTCTATACTCTCTCTCCTCATTTCATTCATTTAGGCACTGTCGTACCTATAATTTTGAAAATTATTCCCTACTTTCATTGAAACACGTTGCCCCTGATCACATTACCCTGTACTTGAAGTTGAAGAAATATTAGCCACAAGAAAGAAGAATCATAATGTTCCAAAATATAGTAAAAGTAGATGATATAAGTAAATACATGTCAAACTAAAAATTGTACCAAGAACTGGACATCAAGGCTTGAATAGGTTGGAAATTAATTCCTTTAATTTATTAAACCCTTAATTTATCAAAAAGTAATGAATTTTAAATTAATTTAATCAATCTAAAATTTAAACTTTAAATTTAAAATTAATTTATTAAACCTTCAATTTATTAAAAATTAAACTTTTGAAAAGTACTTTTTTCCTTTTGTTTTATTTCTCAGTGTGTAATCTGGAAATTTCAAATTACATAGCCACTCCCAGGATGAGATACCCATATCCACAGCGCCTGACAAAACAGCATTCATATGAATCAGTTGAGAGAAAAGACAAAACTAAAATATGCCCAGGCTGTCAATGTGGCGATGTGTCAATGTTTAATGTGTTATAGAAGTTGCAATGTCTTTTTATTGAAATATATTTTATGTAGGGAGAGCAGAGAAGAGGACTTAATATAGTCTGAGACTTACTAAATGTCTCGTTCAAGCTATTTACATTGAACTCACTCACTCATTTTTTTTTTAATTTGTAATTTTAACTTTGATGGGTTATGATGGGTTCCTTTTTCTTGAATTTATGAGTTATTTGAGCAACATTTAGGCAATACAGTGCAAAATGATTAGAGCAAAATCAGGTTAAAGTTGAGCATTCTCTACTTGAGCCTTTTTGTTATCATCTTCTGTTGTAATGGCATGCTACCATTGGGATTTGTTTTCCCAAAGTGATTGAGGAAATAGAAAGATAGAAAGAGGGAACTGGTTACAGTGGTGATAACAGGCTATCTCTATGGGTTATATTTAAAGCTGTGATGACACTCAAGTCTTCCCTTAAAAATACATTGTTCTCTGTGATGTGTGTTACAGACATTAAGAATGGCAAACAGTATATCATATCCAAAATTCCTTATACAATTGTGAATTATCATTGAAAATTGCTCTAATTGAAGAGAGCTTAGTATCATTTTAAATTATGTATATTATCATATTAGAAAATGTCATTTTTTTAAGTTTATTTATTTAGAGACAGAATGGGAGAGGGTCAGAGGGAGAGGGAGAGAGAGAATCCTAAGCAGGATCCACGCTTTCAGTGACATGGGGCTGGAGCTCATGAACGGTGAGATCATGACTTGGGCTGAAATTAATCAGATGGTTAACTGACTGAGCCACCCAGGTGCCCCAAATTTCAAATATTTTTAAATGCTGACCAATAAGAGCTTAGGTTGGGGCACCTGTCAGCACAGATGCTGCTTGGACTATCTCTCTCCCTCTCCCTGTGTCCCTACCCTACTCACAGTCTCTCTCTCTCTCTCTCAAAATAAAATAAACTTAAAAACAAACAAACAAGTAAACACACACAAGAGCTTAGGCTAAGCAGCATTTCCCAAAGTCATTGCACTTAGACGCTTTAGTCAAAGAATGTCTAGTTGGACAATATTTCAATGAAACACATGTTGAAAAATACTATCTTATTACAGCAATAGATGACAAGTCTAGATCTTGCAAGAGACACATTATACATATAATAATAAAGCAACTTGGGGCAAAACCCAAAGCATTAAATCACACTGCAGATGACTCCAAACTTTATAGAAAATGCAAAGCAAAAGAACTTTTTGAAGACTTGACTTTGCTGTGGAAAACATTCTAGAAGTTAGTTCTGAAAGAACTGGCTGGCATGCTTTAAATTCTACATTTTATCAATATCAAGAATTCAGAGAAGTGCTCTTTTTCTCCCTTCTTTCAATTCTCTTCATCGGGCACTAGGTACGTATGTTTTAAAATAGTCTGTTTATTTCTAACTGCTCCCTCATCAAAAACTGTCCTATGTTGCATCACATTAAACTTCTGAAGATACCACATATTTTAAGATAATATAATAAGGACTAAAGCAGGTAGTCGAGATTATAAGATCTCTATGGAAAATAGAAATCACTGTGTCCCAGAATGCTTAGCAAAGTTCCTCAGGAAGAGTGTGACTGTGAGTGAAGGTACCACACAAATGCTAAAGTAAAAGAATGCAATGGTCAGGAATATGCATTAAGAAAGTGCTTTCTAAAGACTATCTGTATATAAACTAAAATGATACGACAATGTGACCACAGTGTGGTCTTTGGTGTTAATTTTCAATATTTCATCACTAAAGTGATCTTGAAAATCTGAGCTAACTATAGATGAGAAGAATGTCTTTATGTTTCCTGTTCCCTGTTATCTTTCACATTTAATACTACTTGTTTCTTATGTTCTCCTTTATCAAAGATTATAGGTTCCTATTAATCTGATCCTTGAATCGTGTCAAGAACAAGACATCCAATGGAAAGGATTCTTGTCTAAGTCGGCAAATGCCTATGCTTGAACTTGAACTCTTGCTATAGCCCTTAGTCTTGCCTACATCTGCCCCCAGAATGCTAAAGTGTGACAAAGCATGTCTGACCCTTTTTATTAGGAGTGATTTATAGAATGCCTTGCTCTTTAGGATCAGAACACAATCTGGACTGAAATCTACCTCAAAGAATTTTTCTGAATTAGTCTCTTTATTTACTCTTTCACATTTTCAAACACTACTCATCATCCACTCCACACACCCATTAGTAGTTTGAGACTTTGTTGATAAACTGTCCACCTTAATTTATATATTATTTTATAATCACAACATTGCTTTACACTATTGTCAATTAAACTGTATTTAAATGAACCACATAAATAAAGGTGGTAAATAGTTTCCTGGGATTTAATTGATCTAATTAATTAAGGCCTTAGTAATCTTAGTCTTAAATCCCAAATTTCCTCTTTCTTCTTTTGCCATACCTTTTATTTAACACACACACGCACGCACGCACACAGAGCTTGCTGGCTAGCCTCAATCTTCAGAAATTCTCTGATTTCCAGAATTATTCTGACATGAAAACAACCTAATAAAAATCCTGATGGTTGACATGGTTCTAATATATCCAGTAATTATAAATAGACTTCCAAAATGGTTGAAAAATAAAGACTATATTGGGGCGCCTGGGTGGCTTAGTCGGTTAAGCGTCCGACTTTCGCTTAGGTCGTGATCTCGCGGTTCGTGAGTTCGAGCCCTGCGTCGGGCTCTGTGCTGACTGCCAGCTCAGAGCCTGAAGCCTGTTTCAGAGTCTGTGACTCCCTCTCTCTCTGACCCTCCCCTGCTCACGCTCTCTCTCTCTCTCTCTCTTCTAGAAATAAATAAAACATTTTTTTTTTTTAAAGAAAGACTATATTTAGTGAACTCTGGTCTTTACTCTTACGGAATAATGTGAACTTTGCATTAGATGGCGATGTTCACAACTCACGTGCAACAGCTACACAGTACACAGTAGAGTTTCAAGAAGGGAGAAAAGTGACCATTTGGTATGGTAATCTACAGAGCTGAGAAGCAGTGGTGGCAGCAGTGACCACAATGAAAGTGATTTACAGTAGGGTTGGTGGCAACAATAGCAACAACTGTTTCTTATTCCAACCAGTGCCAGGCAGCAAANAAATAAAACATTTTTTTTTTTTAAAGAAAGACTATATTTAGTGAACTCTGGTCTTTACTCTTACGGAATAATGTGAACTTTGCATTAGATGGCGATGTTCACAACTCACGTGCAACAGCTACACAGTCAATGGCAAGTGTTAAAAAGATAAAAGATAGAGCAGCTTGGCACTCGAGTAGATAACTGGATGCTGGGGAGAAGCAGCCAATTGCAACCTGATACATATCCCCTAAAAGGCTTCAATGTGTCATCTGTAAGCCTGCCAATCACTGGAATTCAGAAGCCTTGAAGATACACAACAGTGCAGTGAAAGCACGCTAGTAGTAATGCAAACATGGGTTTGGAAAAAAGACTCAGTTTCTTTACTAGCTTTGAAACTTTGGGCCAACCTCTCAAGCCTCAGTTTCCAAATCTTTAAATTAAGATGAATATATATGCCTCTTATGTTTATTATAAATGTTAACTGAAACCACATATGTATAGCACAAAACAAAAAGCACATAATAAACACTTAGAAAACAGTATTGTGTCATTTAGCTCTGGGCTCCCTGCCATTTATTAGAACTATTTATTTTATTATAGAAAATACTTTGAAAAATCCAACAATAAATTACTGTTAATAGATGTGTTAATTAGAAGTTATGTTGAAAATGTATAATGTAAATTATTATTTAAACAAAAACTGCAGAAATTCATTTATCTTTTCAGTATCTGGTAGTAGGAATTCCGTGCAAGCGATTTAAAGATAATTGAAGGTAATTTTTAAAATATTTTTAATATATTTTGGTCATTTGGTATGAAAAACCCTTATAAAAATGAACCTTTCCACATTTTCTTAGGAAAAAAAGTCAACATAATGAATTAGATGTCTGGTTTGGACACATACAATACTGCTCTAAATGGCCACAGATTATTGCCACTTGAAAGATATTTTTGGTGTGGTGTCAGGATTTTTGTCTTTGTCTCTAATTTTTGCTTCTCACCTACCATCAAGTAGTATTTAATCTATGCCTCCAAAATGCAACTTAATCAAACTCTAAAGCACACATACAAATATCGTCCTGCCACAAATATGCTCATTCACACCAAGCGCCATCCTTCAGCTACTGATTAGAAAACCATGACCACCAAACTTGTGTAAATTTTTGGTAAAATACAAGTTCACAGGATTTGAAGAACAGAAATGTGAAAATATTTTCAGGAAGTTATGCACGCTTTGATGTGGAGACCTAGGATATTTATTTGACTTCTCACAAGACACTTTTCTCCTTATCTTGTGAGTTCTTAGTTGTGTTCCAGAGAAGCAAGTACACCAGATGAATATCCTTCAGATGAGTGAGCTATAGCTGTCTGCTTGTTTTGATTTAATAAAAATAATTTGCTTGTCTGAAAAATACATTATGGGTTCATTGGAGAAAACGGTTTTTCCCCTTTGTAGAAAAGGCTAAATTATTTTGCACACATTTTCTTACATCAGCTTGTGTATATGTTTTTCCAAGTGTTTTTTTGCATCACCCTGTGATCACCCAGGCGGCTTGGGAATTTATGTGATTCTTCACAGTAGGTCAGTTAATTGTGTCCAATTGAATAGAACAAAAGATAAATCTTCAAAACTGCCTATAGGGCACACATAGATTTCATAATATTTTGCTGAGCTTTTAGAGTTTCCATCTGCTGCTTAGAAAGTCCTTTGACAGCCACTATGAATACTTTTGTATCACATCCGAATTGAGTCATAGAAATTGAACCTGTGTGTGTGTAGAACAGGTTAGTGTCTTCAACTCTCACAGATATGTTCCGTGCATCCTGAGTAATGTAGTGCCAATTTGTTGTTTCTAAAATACCCATCTGATCATGTCATTCCCTTTCTTAAAATTTTATAAAGATGAAACGTAGTGGAGGAGTTCCTTCATTATTATTACAAGGAGTTCCTTCATTATTCTAGACCCATCTCTTGCTGCAGCTCTCCTCCACACCCACCTTACACATGTCACACAAACACCTTACTCTCCAGTTACATCCAAGGGCTTAGAGCTCCCAAGCTCCGAGCATTATGTCTTGATACGTTCAAACATGTAGTTTCTTATTCCTAGAAATTCTTTCCTTCTCCAACCTCTTTCCTTTCTAATCTTGTTATGTACCTCCTACCCCTTCGACCTATGTTTGGTTATTCTCTATTTGTCTTTTGAATCTTATCTGGAATGTCATATTCTCTAAGAAGGCTTTCTAACCTATTCCTAATTGCTAATTGGATTCAGTAATTCTTCTGTGTTCTGTAATTTCTTATGCTTAACTTCATCCTAGCACCTAGAACAATACAATACATCTCTGCTGTCCTTTATTCATTTTTTTCTCTATTAAACTGTGAATGATCTGCAGTCAAGGACCACGTGTCAGTATGTTTATGTCTCTATCACAATGTGTGAGTTATGATAACTGTTCAATAAATATCTGTTGAATGAGGAAGTGAATCAAGATGAAAGAGATATTTGTTAAATGCAGTTGAAGATGTCTTTCAGTTTTTCCTTCTTATGCCTAACCCAACAGATTTTCAAAAACAAGTTAACATGTAAATTACTGTCTAAGGCTTATATTTCATTCAAAATGGCCAGTGGCCATTTTCTAAACCTTTGTTTTCTCTCTCTCATTTTAATAGTTATAAAAGAATTTCAAAGATAGTGTTTTCTCTCTTCTCGAGTGGATTAGATACTTACAATTCTGGTGAAACATAAATTATATCTACAGGAGTCATAGCCAAGATGAAAGGTGAGAAATGAAAAATATAATAACGTTAAATTCACAGCCAAAGCTAGGGCCAAACAAAGTAGTAATTAATGTAAGTTGCAAGTACATATACTTTTATCTTTCTATTTTTCTCTACGAAAAAAGTGACCTTTTAATGAGAATGGCAAAATTGTATTTGGAAGACAGGAAAACAAAAGAAATTTAGATGATTTTACATACTAATGGTACTGAGAGTACTAGTGAACTAATTTAGTTATGGAGAGAATATAGAGTGCAAGTGTTTCCTGAGATTTTATTAAAAAGTTTCCATTTTCAAAGAAATAATGCCTTTCTTGAGTCATACATATAACCCTATAATCAATATTGAAAGAAATTCTGAACTAGATTTTAAAATTATCTTTTCTAAGGCTAGAGAAGGAACTATGACTGCCAGGAGTCAGCAGAAGCAAACAAATGGACAGAGGTAAATCTCACTTTGTACTGAGTCACTATCCAGGCAGAGAAGGAGACTTCTACAGACTTAGCATATTAGAATTCTTGTAATACATTTAACAATCATCTCTGATGATTTCTTTAGTAGTAAAGAGTCATATATGTGGTGGCAAGAAAGCATTTAATAAATTTGAGAGCAAGACCATACCAGAAGAATGTTTATTTATAGTTGTTTTTATCATGAAGAATGATATTTTGCAAGACTTTACCCTCAGTCTTGTCCTACCTGATATCTTAAAAATGGTTTAGATAAGAATGTGCATTAATTTTGTTTTTTGATCCAACTTCTTAACATTAACTTAGGAAAGACAACAAAATGTCCCTGAAGATTTGAAAGTGGAAGCCTTGGGTATATTAGTGTTTTGTGAGCCTAATATGAATCAACAATGGAAGAAACTTCCAAAATAGCTAAAGAAACATTTGTCTGCAAAAATAGCCCTAAACTATATGTCAAGATCCAGGACCATACTCTTTACAACACTGAAACACTGGAGTATGTCTAGGGGTAGTGAACAGAATGGAAACATCTTCAAACTTGAAAATGTCAAAAAAAAATTTTTCGGGATCTGGAAGCCAGAATGATTGCAACCTCTCCATGTGTGAAGAACTGTCACACAGAAAGAGGACTATAATTGGCCCATGACATCCACATTCAGATGAACTGAACCCAGTGGATGACATCCACAAAAGACACATACAGTGAATATGCCAAACACATAGACACATATGCACATACATGGAAACACTTTCTGTTAATCAGAACTATCCATAGATAAAATGAATTTTCATGGGAATTAAACAATTCTCAGTTAGAGCAAGTTTCAAGTCAAATTTGACAAGAAGACTATATTGAATAGTCATTAATAAGAGATAGTGTAGAAGAAATTTAAATATTTGCTGGGGTAGAAACCAGAAGAGTTGAGTTAGATGACCTGCAACAGCTTTCCAACCTAGGAAAATCATCTTTCTCTATAAATAGCAGCAGTAAGAATATTCATCATAAGAGCAGCAGTGGTAGTAGTAGTAGTCATAGCTCTCTTTAATTGAGTATTTTCTATTTTCCATGCTGTGTGCTTATCACACTATAATCCTCACAAGTAACCTATGAAGTTTGGATCATTTATTATGCTTAATTCATAAAAGTGAAGTGGTGGTTCAGAAAACCTTAGAACACATTGAGAGTGAGTCAAGATTTAAACACATGGATGCATGACTATAGACACCTTCCTCTTACCCACTGCTTAGTGTAATAGAGCTGAATTAGTGAGCTGAGACTGGACATAGCACAACAACACAAAATTAAAATTTGTGCGGGGGAAAAAATTCTGAGTTAGCAATGTCTAGGAAAAAAAATTCTGACCCTAATCAGGTTCATAAGCTGATCTCAACTCTGCTGCACTTACTAAGTGGTAAGACATATATGTCCATGTATATGTGGATGTGAACAAGTTACTCACTTGAGTATGTTAAGCTCTATGGAAGGTCCATTCATTAACCCTAAGAGTCCAAAACAAACAAACAAACAAACAACTAGTTAATGAATTATTGCTAGAGTATACTAATATACCATTGTATACTAGTATAACTTTGTGAATTCTAAAATTTAATTGTTTTCCCCTACAAATAGATACAATGCAGAGTCTTAGTGTAATTTCCCTCCCCAACCCCACTTTTACACATATCCAAAATGTAACATATTGTTAGAATAATCATCAAGTTTTATTTGGAAGGTAATTACAAACATTTTATGGATACAAAGACAGGATTATGGAGAAATTAATTTCTATTTCCTGCTTCACAAAGCAAATGTCTAACATATTTAAGAATAAGATACAGGTTTGCATATGCATTCAACAAAATGTCATAGGATGTTCTCTGTGCTGTAGACATGTGAATTGTAGACCTAAGGCATACTCTCTTCTCTCAGTGAACTATACCCACATACATATACAAGCAAAGCAATATTTGTATGTTACAAATACCCTTGGACTTATTAGCCTCAAGTAAGAAAATGAGAAAGACTCTTTGGAGAGAATTATTTTGACCCACATCTGCAGAAGAAAATAGTTGCAGATAGGAGAAGAATAATGAAATTTTCTAGGCCAAAGGAACTAAATAAGCAAAGATTCTAAAAAGTTGAAGATCCATAGTCCAGAATGAGATGAGATTAGTTGCATGATGAAGGGAGGTTGAACATTTCTGACCTTTTACATTCTATTTCCAATCTTCTAGAACTCACTACTATTCATCATATAAACAATGTGTATTTCACTAGATTAGTCATACTTATTCTCACCCACAGTCCTAAAAAGCTTTTGACAGTACTTTTATGTGTAGCTTACTGGTGAATACTTATTCAAAAATGAAAGCATAAAAAAGGAAGAATAAATATTATGTTATTGTTTTTATCTTGGGGCAAAATAAATTTCTGTAACTTTAAGGCCCAGAATACTAAAGGCACTTTATCAATATACAGAGCATTTCTTGACACAATAGGCATAAGATGTGTAAAAGCTGTTACACTCATATCCTCTCCCTTCCCCACCCCAAATCACAATCTTTTTGAAATTTAAGAGGTTTGAATTTCTGCGTTCTGGAGAGGTTCCACTGTATGTACTCTTGGGAAAGTGGAAAGTCCCTTTAAATAATAAATTTGATGGCTCCCTCCACCATGACAATAAACTGCCTGTGACATTTTCCTTTCTATGTCTGATCAGACTGGTTTCAAGTGGCTGCTTTCCAGAAATTCTCTGCCAGAACAGGATCACCTCACACTCAAGTCAGGACATAGAACCACCAAAGTCAAAGCTGCTCAAGAGAAATAGTCATTTGGTATAAGCGCAGACAGATGAGATTGAGCAGTGTCTTCTGGGTTAAAGAAAGAATATAACTAGAGAGAGGCAGTAAAGTGGTATAGACTCCAAGTGATGTCATGATCCATTCCACATGGGAGGAGGTAGACGGGTAGACTATAGGGCACAGAGCAGAAATTTCCACAAGGAGAAAACCCAAGATAAGGTGAGTACCCCGTGATGGCCCTGAAGAGAAAAGGAAATCCCAGAACAGAATCTCCTGGAAGCAGAGAGGGAGTTCCTCCTCTAAAAAGCATTTTGCTAGGGTCATTTAGGTATTTATCTGTGTCCCCTAATAGACTAAGACCAGTCTTAGTCTAAGATGGCAAGAACAGTGTCCATTTTGTTCTATTTTGTACCTTCATTGCTTAGCATAGCGCTCAGCATATGGATGCTCTTTAGTGAATATTAAGTGAATCTGTGCATGCGTGAAGGATTTACCTTAGCCTGGAAATCCACTATGGGTGGCTCTGAGATTAAAAAAAAAAAAAAAAAAGAACAACTATAAAGACAATTGTAATGATAATCAATATTCATATACTTTTATTGTCAGGCACAGTGTCAAGCATATTAAATCTGATTTGCCCTCACAACTATAAGTTAAAGACTTTTATATCCTCATGATACAGATGAAAAAATTGAGATTTAGAGAGTTAAGACAAATTCCTTATAGCACACAGCTTAATAAATTTGGAAACTGGTGTCTTGGTTGAGGTTCATCTAATTTCAGAGGCTAGGATCTACTTTAATTTAATACGGATTGTTTCCAGCACTTTCTTGATATTCTTAGGATACATTGATAAAATCAATTATTTATTGAGAACTTCCTAAGCTTGAATAATTATGCACAAAGTTTTATTTTGGCAACAGTAATTGCCTTTTTTAGATTTAAATACATGCCTTATTTAGATTTACTATTGTATATTTAGGAACTGTTGTCATAAACCTGACTATAAGATCATCATTGTGAAAATAAAAACAGTCCACAATAGTAGAAATTAAAAGGGAAGTTTTTATTCATTAAAATGCAGGGGCGCCTGGGTGACTCCATTCGCTAAGCCTCTGATTTTGGCTCAGGTCATGATTTCATGGTTTGTGGGTTTGAGCCTCACGTAGGGCTCTGTGCTGACAGCTCAAAGCCTGGATTCTGTGTCTTCCTCTCTCTCTGCACTTCCCCCATGCTCTCTCTCTCTCTCTCTCTCCCAAAAACAAATAAACATTAAAAAATGTAATTGAAGATTAAATGTACAAATCATTGAATCTTTTTACCAATGAAGGGAAGACACCAAGTGTGGGCCCCTTGATGACTAGGTCCTGAGCAGCCCTCCAGTGGTATGTGTAAAACCTCTGTATTAAAATAGTAGAATTACAGCCAAATCTGAGTGCTAAATGAAGAGGACAGCTACACTTCATATGAAACCAGAAAGATGGCATGAGAGCTGGGCACATGGTAGGTGTCAGCAGGAAACACCCCCAGCCCCACTCAAGGCTGATTCTTCCAATGTTGTGGTCCCAGGGGGAGTGAGGTGTAAGGGCTCATCTACCACCTGTTGCCGGGCACGATAAGTGATAGCAAGAGCCTTTGGGATTCTGATTACTAACTCCCTTCTGTAGGAAGTATTGTGAACAGAACTTTTTTGTTGCCTTCACAAAGAGTTCTGTTCTGTCGATTCTTACTGAAATACACAGAAGAGCTTGGGTATCAGGATTTCGAAGAAACAGAATCTTCAGGGCTGGATAAAATAGGTACTAGGATGAAGCTGAAGCAACAGAGGAAAGAAATCTCAGAAAGCAAATCTCCTTATTCCAATTCTGGAGTTTCAGGCATCGAGAATGTTAGTGACTACGCTACTATCACAGCCTCCAGCCACACTAGCTCTTAAAAACTTGAGATATGGCTTGTTCGAATTGAGATGAACTATAAGTGAAAAACACACACTGGGTGCTGAAAACTTGTTATGAAAAAATAAAAAGGAAACAATTCTTGGAAATGTTTATGTGGATTACATGCTAAAATACTATTTTAGGCATATTGGGTTAAGTGAGATGTTACTAAAATGAATGTCACCTGATTCTTTTTAACTTTTAATGTGACTGCTATAAATTGTAAATGTGCATCTATGACATTCGTTTGCAGTTTACTTTACATGTCCATGAGACAGCACGGGTTCACAGGATAGTTATATTAATTATACATAGAATGATGTATTACTTTTATTTAATCTTACTTCAGCAGGATCTTTAATCCTCTTTAATCTCCAAGTTTTGATTTAGGGAGTCTGTAGATCTTTAAGTGAATTGCAAATAACATTATCAGTCCTTAAATAATCTACTTTTTAAACTTCAAAATGTCACATAAGAGGGTTTCTCCTGTATTTTAATATTTTTTCAGTCAGTGCAACTTTTAAAAACTGAACCCAGCAATGTAAGCTAAAGAATGAACAGTGTGAAAAAGCTGGAAAAGTAATAGTAACGCTGAACACCAGTAGCTGTTTTCTATAAAAAGAACAGAAATGGAACCAAAACAGAAGTGAAAATACAGAAATCTATGAAACCAATTATCGATCCCTTGCCACTGCTATAATTTCTCATAAGGAATATTTTATCTGAGAAGGTATGTGTTATCAACATAAATCAATATGAAACACAAGGATTTTATGAGTGTATTTGTATGTGATGTACATTCAGTTTGAAAATGTACACATTAGGGGGGCCTGGGTGGCTCAGGCCATGATCTCAGATTCATGAGTTCAAGTCCCACATTGGGCTTACTGTTGTCAGTGCACAGCCTGCTTCAGATCTTTTCTTTCTCTCTCTTTCCCTCCCCTGCTCACTCTCAAAAATAAATAAAAATAAATCTCCTTCAAATAAGGAGATTAAGTGAAGGGCAAGATTAAGAATAAAACAAAAACAGAAAACAGCAGCAGCAAAATGTCATTACCACTCTCAAGGCTAATGGAATATGGTTGTCACAGAGTTTTGCCAGAGTGCAAAAAAACAGCTCGAGTCACAGAGAAGGATGTCCTCTGAGCTACCTGTGGTCAGAAACGAGGTGTTACCCAGGGAAGTGGCAGAAAGAAGTATCCTGAACTCTTTCTTTTCTTACCTTATGACCCACAATATTGGTCACACCCAACTGGAACCTCACCACCTTCATGTTCAAGCACTTGAAAGAAGGTTGGAGAATGAGCAACAGATGGGCATAGACTAGAGAATAAATGGCACATTTATAAAGCATTTTTTATCCAAGATTATTTTGTGTAAGGTATAAAGCAGTGAGAGTTGGCATAGTGACTGATAGGAAAAATAAAATGGTGTGATAAATCCTAATGGAAAAGTGGTTAATTCAGTAAGGACACCAGCTACATTAGAATGAAGAGCATTGATGTGGGATATGTTATGTAATGGCAGTGGAAGTCCAGGAGAAGAATACCAGGATAAGAGTTAGATGTGGAGAGATTTCAGTGCTTAAGTTTCTCTCTCGATTAATTTATGATACAAATTATAAGTTTTTGCAATGAATTAGAATTAATATAAAAGATAATGAGGATTAATTATATACCTTGAAAATTGGAAATGGGTAATTAGAAGAAACTGATGAAAGATTAAAATTTAATAGTTAGAGAATACTAATTTCAACTTCTGACACTGTACATCTATTTTGATCATAGTAGTGATTTGGGATTAGTTAAAAGAGAAGAAAATGGCAAATCTCAAGTGTAAACTTGCATAGAAAATTCAGTACTTTATTACATATCAGTACTCTATATAATTTAATCTTGTAGATGAACAAAATGAATTCAAAAAAGAAATATGTATATAATATTGTGCTTAATACTAGTCTCTAAGCATTTCTCATGTTGTGAGCCACTGAACCTTAACTTGAGGCTCACCCTTCTCTCCCATTCTTTCCCAGTGAATCGGTAATTTTCTTCAGAAAACCTTCACTCACAGCCCTCCCACATTAACACATTACTACTCTCCAGTCGGGTGAGACCAGCATCTTAGAATAATATGTGCCATAATTTGTTGACCTAAAATAAATAGAGAAGTGGACATTTTATTTTTTTATTTTTATTTTTTAAGGTTTATTTATTCATTTTTGAGAGAGCGAGAGAGAGAGAGAACAGAAGAGGGGCAGAAAGAGAGGCAGAGAGAGAGAATCCCCAACAGGGTCCATACTGTCATCGCAGAACCCCACGTGGGGCTCGAACTCACAAACCGTGAGATCATGATCTGAGCTGAAATCAAGTCAGATGCTTAACTGACTGAGCCATTCAGGTGCCTTGAGAAGTGGGTGTTTTAAAATACACTGTTTATGCCAGTATTTGTTTGAGATTTTGTAATCAGATATGATTCCTGACTCAGAAACAGTGCTATAATTCTATATCTTTGAGTAGGGTAATATGCGTACCATTTCGATATAAGACAGAGAGGTAAAGGAGATAAAGTTGTATTTTATAAGGTCTAATCTTTGTTCTCATTCTGCTAGATGGCTACAGTTATACTTTCTGGCAAGACCACCCTCTTCCTCATGGTTTCTTTCAGGTGCCTAAACAAAACTCCATTGGACTCCAGTGTCATCATATTAAAGCATGAAGAGGTTATTTTAATTTGGGTAATTTCAGTACATGTACTGGTCACAACCTGTAACATATAGAAAACCTCAGTTACACTCTATGGAATATCTGGCTTAAAGCAATATCACAGATTTCTGATATGCCTTCCTACTTTGAAATATAACCCTGAAAACTGAGACAATTGACCCATTGGATTGAATTATTTAAGGTAAGAATTCTTGCTATTTCTGATATCTTTTAAGAAAACTTTATAAATCATCAATTCATGGCTATAGCCATATTATGTGGGCATATTTTTCTATCCAATGTTCCCCAAACTTTCTTGACCCTAAAACATTGTAGGAATACATAATCTACCTCTCTAAAAAATACACTTATAAACTTGGACCAATCCACCTGCCCGCAACCCAGAAGGCTAGCATGATCAGGCAAGTTTGAGGAAAACTACTTCAACTGAACTACAGTTGGAAATATTTGAATTATATTATTTTAAAGATATACTCTGAAACACTTAATTTTATTATTTATTAAATAAAATTACTAACCTCCTTAAATAAAATTTGTGATATATTTATTACAAGTACCAGAGAAAAAAATATATGCATTGAAATTTTCACTTCCAATATAAGATTACGTATATGTGCTTTCAGTTAGACCAAATTTCTGTTTAGCATTTTCATGTTTATAAGCAACCACTCTTAGAAAAAAAAAAAAAAAGGTCTTTCTTGCATTTTAGGGCAAAACTGTCAAGTATCTAAATCATTCAAAGTAGCCACCATTTATTGAACATGTACATGTACTATATGTAAGATATTCTTTACACATAATTGTTTTTATTCATCGTAAAAAGTTGTGCATTGTTTATGCTTATTTTTACAAATGAGGAAAAGGACTTTCAAAAATTGAAGTAACATGTCTAAAATCCCACCATTAATATTAGAACATTAGTCTAAAATGGACAATTACTGGGTATCACATCTTTTCACAGAGAAAAATACTATAACAAACTAATTTATGTGCAAAACAAAATCAATAAGGTATTTTTCATTTGTGCATTTCTGTGGGCATTCATTTTCATTATCTAACCACTATAAATTTGGTATGTAACTTAGTTACATAAATATATAGTTCATGTCTAGAAATACGACAACTTAGATAACTTTTTAAGAATTGTCAATCATCTGTAAAGAAGAGATGCTGATGATATTACTGACTGAATGGCTATTAGGATGAACACTCCAAAGAGAAAAATATATACTTAAACAGATTCTCAAAGGAAACATTTTACAGTATTTTTTTGGTTAAATAAGAATATCCCTAAGATTCATAACCAAATCAATGAATTTGCAATCATCTATCAAAATGTTTAGTAATACAAGGAAGGAACTACACTGTTTAAATAGTCTCAATTTTTAAAAATTGCAATGCTTTTCAGACTTTGCTTCTGCTACTTATATAACCATTCATTTCACAACAAAATAAACAGAGAAATAGTTTCAAGAAACTTTGACTTGTCAGCAAAATACTTTCAGAAGCATAAAACAACTGATACTGCAGGCTTACACACACACACACACACACACACACACACACACGGGATAGGTGGAGAGAGAGAAATTTCTGGCTAATTATATAGGAAGTACAAAAGAAAGTCAGTCTCCCTAACTTTTGTAATCTCTCCTCTCCTCTCCTCTCCTCTCCTCTCCTCTCCTCTCCTCTCCTATCTTATCCTATTCCATTCCATCCCATTCCATTCCATTCCATCCCATTCCATTCCATTCCATCCCATTCCATTCCATTCCATTCAGTTTTAATCTATTCTATTTATTCTATTCCTGATAAAACATATAAAATGTAGAGAATTCATTTGGGGGTTAATTTTACTACCTTACTAAGTCAAATTCTTTTTCTTAGTTTTATTCAGTATAATTTAAGTTGCTGGGTAAATCATGACCATTCAATATGTCTGGACTCTATATAGAAGCCAAGTATTGTAGGTACAGAAGAGACCTTAGCATCAAGTTACTCCAATCCCCTCACTTTTGATCATGGAAAAACTGAGAGATCTAATATTAAACTATTCACGCAAGGTCATGCTATTAGTCAGTTGTTCAAAAGATTAAGCACTAATTCCAGCATCATCTCAACCCAAAGATCTCTTCATGTAACATGAAAGCACTCAGACCAAGACTGAACTGAAAGTTTAAAATCAATCTTTTTAATATGATTTTACATTATTTTTATATTCTCTAAGAGATTCTACTGGTTGAATAATGTTTCCCAAAATTTATCTCTACTCAGACTCTCACAATAGGAATTTACTTGGAAATAGGGTCTTTGCAGATACATTAGTTAAATTTTAAAAAGGTCATTCTGGATTCAGATAGATCCTAAACCCAATGACAGGCATCTTAGAAAGGTGATGTGAACACAGAGAGACAAAGAGATGCGAAGGGAAGAAGGCTCTATAAAGATGGAGGCAGATTTGAGAATGCTGCTGCCACAAGCCAAGGAAAACCTAGGGCCACCAAGAGTGGAAGTAGATAGACTAAGAAGGATTCGTCCAAGAGTCTTCACAGGGGACATGGGCCTGCTGACATTTTGGTTTTATATTTCTAGTCTTCAGAAATCTGAGAGCATCAACTTGTTTTAAGTCATTTTATTAGGCAACTCTAGGAAACAATACAGAATACCACACAAAGTGATGTCTACATGTAGTAGATAATGCCAGGAATTCTGTTAACTGAATGTATTTTCATTTCATGTAGTGGTTTTATTGTGGTATTATATATATGTATGTATATACACATATATACATATATTATTTTCTCTTTTTTTGTGGTAGTCTTTGGATTTGAATAAGATTCCAATACATAAGGACTGTTAAATGATCCTTCTTCCAATAAACTGTAACTTATTATTTACAATTAAGTATTTCTAAAATCATACCACCATTATATCTATGCAGCATAATTATTCTCTTAAAAAAAGAATAGCAGTTAGATATTAGGTGGTAAGCATTACAGACCTATAGATGATAGTACATTGAGGACTGTTGAATAAATTTCACTAACTTAGAGAAAAAGCAAACCTAATGTCAGACTTACAAATATTTAACATAAGAAGCCACAAAAATAGATTCTGTCGTATTGATTTTTTACATTGTTACAACAATTAGTAACTTTTAATTGTGTGTGTGTATTTATATTTGACCTAATTATTATAGCTATAACTTCTGTTGCATTGTTATTTAGGGAAAAATAGACAAATACTGTTGTTTTTCCACAACCTTATTTTTGTGCTGAGGTATTTCCAAAGAATATGTATAAATTTAGAACTTCGTCAGGGAGACTCTTCATAAGTGTTGTTGTTCATGCTTGAGCAGGTCCCCCAAAAAGCAGGTTCATTTTAAGTTGGATGGTTCAGTCTGTGTTAGAGTCAAGAACTATATCTCAATTACCCTACAATTAAAAAATTTCATCTAACACCTTCTACATCAAAAAACCCTAAAAAGACTTTTATAAAGAGATAATAGAATAAAACAAAATATTAAAATGAAACCACATGGCAAGGAAAACTTAAAATTTAATTTAAAACCGTATTGAAAGAATAATAATAATCTTAATAAAAATAAAATATCAAAGTCATGAAGTAAAAGTAGATTCATGAATCCACTACTGAATCAGAAACTAAATATAAAATTGTCTCTGGGTATGCATGTGTGTGAGAGAGAGACAGAAAGAGAGATAGAATTTTTCTTGAATTTCCTCTTTAAAAAACTCTTTGGAAAAATATGTGTAATATATCTATCTGACAAAAAATTGTAATAAAAATATATAAAGAATTTCTACAAATCAACAATAAAAAGTGAACAATCATTTAGAAACTAAAAAATAACTTGAAAAATTACTTTGTAAATGAAGAAATATAAGTGACAATAAACTCTTGAAAATGTGGTCAATGTTACTGGTATCAGGGAAATGCAAATTTAAGCCACAGTGAGAGATCATTCAATACCCATAACATTCCTGAAATTCAAAAAGACTGACATGAAATAGTGATGGAGTGAACTGGAACTTTCATACACTGCTGGTGGGAGTATAATGTGGCACAATATTTTGGAGGCTTTTAGGACAATTTCTTATTAAATTAAACATCTATGTTATAACCCTGAAATTCCACTCCTAGGTATTAATTGAAGAAAAATAAAAACATAAATCCACAATAAAGACTTGAACAAAAAGTTTCTAGCAGACTCAGTCACGACAGTAAAAAACTATAAACTTCTATATGCCCATAAGAGGAAGAACAAACAATAGGGTATTTCACACAATGAAGACTCCTCAGAAGCAAAATGGAATGGAGTGCATGAATGGTTCAGTCAATTAAGCATCTGACTCTAAATTTCGGCTCAAGTCATGATCTCATTTTGTGGGTTCAAGTCACATGTCAGGCTCTGTACTGACAGCACAGAGCCTGCTTGGGATTCTCTCTCTCTCTCCCTCTCTCTGCCCCACCCCTGCTTGTACGCACTCTCTCTCTAAATAAACTTAAAAAAAAGAAGTAAAATGTAATGTCTCACTGATGTATAAATCAACAGCACATTCTGCTGAGTGAAAGAAACTTAAGCCAAAAGAATACATTCTGTATGATTCCATTTATATGAACTTCTGGAATTGGCAGAAGTAATCTATGGCATAGATGTAAGAAAGAGGAACAAGAATTTTGGATGTATATTTTGGATGACAGTTAAATTGAATTGAATACTAAACAACTGCACATTTTAAAACATTCATATAATACCTTGATAAAACATGTTAATTACAATAATAATAATATTTAAAAATAAGGATAAAATAAATCAATGATTAAAAATATAAAGAAAATTGATTGATCATATCTTCAAAGAAAAGACCTGAGATATGGCCCAATAAACTTTTTCATGTTTATTGTGTTAAGGAAAAAACTAATAAAATGATTTTCATTTTGTGTTAACCTAATTATTTCATATTTAAAGTTAAAAGTTTCTCCAATATTCAACAATAACAAAATAGTATCTCATGAGATAAAGAAAATGTCAGGCTGGCTCCCAATTTTTGGTCCTTATTAAATACAATAAGAAACTGGAGGGGAGCCTGGCTGTCTCAATTGGTAGAGCATGACTCTTCATCTCAGGGTCATGAGTTCAAGCCTCAAGTGGAGCATGGAGCCTATTTAAAATAAACATTAAAAAATGAAAAAGAACCTGGAGCAAGGCCAATAAAACCTTAACAGTAATGTATTTTGTATTCTATATTCTGCCAAGTTGTAATTCCTATATGAAAACAATGCAAAGATATTCTCAGATGTGTCTAAATTCAGAACGTACTCCATTCAGATGTTAAAAAAAAAAAAACCACATGTAATTCTCAAAAATATTCTTTAGAACATTTTGTCCTTCCAAACAGGAAGCAATAATAAAAAAAATTTGTTGGGTCTTATCTCCAAGATGAATTACAGAGGATAACACTAGGCAGAGGTGCAGTTTGGGGGTGGAGGAAAGTATATTGCAAAAGGTGAATAAATTGGTACAGTGCTATTCTTAACTTTGAGAAATTGGTTTAAGAAAAGTTCACAGTTTTAATATAACCACATATAAATATTTACCTAATGAGCCATATTTCTAGATAGTTAAGAAGGTAAAGGAAAAGAAAATAGCCTCAATAAAACCCAAACACTTTAAAATTTTTGTATGCATTCTTATAAATAACAATTAGTCAAGGAGAAAATTGGATTATCTTTAACAGAATAAGTAAAAAAATAAACTTATATCTGACCTATGAGATGCAACCAAAGACATATCAATGCAAATGTTATTTTCATTATTTCTAAAATAAATAAAATATTCTATTAAAGATTTACTCAAGGGGATAGCAAGAAAAATGCACAAAATCTAAATAATTCAGAAGAAAGTAAATAATAGAGCTTCAAGTAGAAATATTTACATAGCAAAACAATGGAAATTATAAATATTAGATTTTTAT
>NW_027528006.1:474022-534051 GCF_008692635.1 Crocuta crocuta
TGATTAATCAAATAATTTTTAAAATTAGAAAAGAAATATTTTAACAGCTAGAGAATACATTTTAAAATTAGAACAATCGATTTTAATATATTTGATAATCTCAAGGAAATGAACAAATATCTAATAAAAAGCATATAAATAGCCAAAACAAATTCAACAAGGACTTTGAAATGAAAAAATAAAACAAAAAAACCTGGAAACTGTCAAAATCTTAGCACAAACCAAAAAGCATCTCCAGAGACCAATACTTTTACACTTGACTCATTCTAAGTTTTCAAAACATGGATAATGTGTGTGCTACAAAAATTACTGGGAAACATAGATTACTAAAAGAAAGGTTGCCAAATTCACATTATAAAATAAGAACTATTCTAAAAATAAATGAATGACAAAGATACAGAGAAATCTGTATATCCAAATCTTTATGACTGTAGACACACAAAGTCTTTAACAGACTACAACAAAATGGTTTTTAGTCCAAGAATCACACTATTCATTATTATGAAATCTATTAATAAAATTTATTACATAGACAAGTTGAATATAAAAAATAATAGAGTCTTTCCAATTGGTTACCCAAGACTATAGCAAAAATCCAAAAACCATTAACTAGTTTAAGTTTTTAATATAGAGAGATAAAAATGCTTCCTCAGCATGATGAAGACTATCAAGCTTGATCCAAGAGACAGTGTGGGACTTAGTCCAAAGCTTTAGGAAGACACTGTTACTATTGAACATTGTCCTAAGTCTAGCTAGTGAAACCTGGAAAGAAGAAAGCAAATAATTATTTGCAGATGATATGATGGTAAATCTGGAAAACCCAAATGTATAAAAGATGTAAAACAATGTAACACTTGAACTCACTTAAAATGAAACATGCTTGGAAAAAGCCTAGAATACAAAAGGCATCTTTAGATAGAATTATAGTCTGTCCTTTTTTGCCATCTTTTGCTGATTGCCAAAATTTCTTAATGCATTTGTACTGCCTAAGCAATGTAAACAAAAACAAAATTATCTATGAACAATAACGACAAAGGGAGGAAAATTTCTCACGATGCTGAAACTATTAACAGCCTTATGGGACACCTGGGTGGCTCAGTTGGTTAAGTGTCAAACTCTTGATTTTGGCTCAGGTCATGATCTCACAAGTTGGAGGGGTTGAGCCCCACATGGAGCCCCAGTCCAAGTCCCTCATCAGAGCCCTGAGTCAGGCCCTGCGCTGTCAGCATGAGATTCTCTCTTTCCCTCTCTCTTTGCCTCTCTCCCTTAAAATAAATAAATCAACTTTAAAAACAACCAAGAAAACAATCATAGGGTGCCGAGATATTTCATCCAGTTAAGTGTCCAACTTGTGCTCCAGTCATGATCTCATGGTTTGTGAGTTCAAGTCCTGTATCAGGCTCTGTGCTGACAGTGTTGACTCTCTCTCTCTCTCTCTTTCTCTCTCTCTCGTTTTCCCTCTCTCACTTGCACACACACTCTCTCTCTCTCTCTCAAAATAAATAATCAACTCTTTACATCATTTTATATAAATATATATCTCAATCATTTCAACAGATTTATGTATTGTAGATTTTTTATATGGTTTGCTACAGATTGCTTAACTTGTCCCTTACTAATGGAATATAAATTGTTCCAGGTTTTAATTATTATAGTTAATGCTTTCATGAGCATTCTTGCATACATGTCTTTTTGTACTTATGTATTGTAGTAATCAATTACTGTATAATAAACTACCACAAAAGTTAGCAGCTTAAAAATCATAATTTATTTTATCTCAAGGTTTTGTGTGTCAGGAATTTGTGGGTGATTCTTCTGTTTCATGTGAGATAAATGGCAATCACTCAGTGGAAGTTAAGTGCCAGATGTGCTGTATGGGGTTCAAGGCAACTTCCTCTTATTACTGGTGCCTTGACAAGTACAGTTAGAAATCTGGGGACTATTGATAGAATTCTCTAAACATAAACTGTTCTACATAACAGATTCAGTGTATTTGGGCATCTACATAGCAACTCAGAGCTCAAAAAAGAGTGTTCCAAAAGGCCCAGATGGTAGCTGCAAAGTGTCTTATGACCTAACTTTAGAAGTTGCATGACATCACTTTTGCTCTTTTCTGCTGGTCAACGAACCTACTGCCTCCAGCCTGAAGTTAAAGGGAGAGAAATAAAACTTTATTTCTCAATAGAAGTAATAAATAATTGCAGCCATCTTTCATTTAACAGGGTGAATAAGTAAGCTCCTGGAGGTGTCATTGCAGGGTCAAAGGGTACGTCCATTTTTAATCACTTTCAAAAATGTTTATACAAAACAAATGTTTAAAAAACTAGTGTGTACCTTTCTTGAGAGAAAGAGAGAGCATGAGTTCGAGACAGAGACAGAGAAAGAGAGAAGTTTAAGTGGGATTCCATCCCACAGCCTTGGAATCATGACCTGAGCTGAAACCAAGAGTCATCCAACTGAGCCACACAAGCACCTGGTGTATACTTTTAAAGTGGACATGTGCATTGACAAGATAATTGACAAGTGGACTTCAGAGATATTTTGTATATTCTATTGGGCTTTTCAATAAGAGTCAGTTGATCATGTCAACCATGCAGTTGAGCAAACAAAATATGACTTCTGATATAAAGTATCTTCACGATAAACAACCAGGAATTCTCCCTTATCTGTAAAGTTCAATGAAATTCTAAACACACAGATTTTTAGATTGTTTGCAGCACTGCTCAAGACTATCTCTTAAAGGCAAAATAATTGATCTACTGTGCTAGAAGGTAAAGCTTTTAATGGTAGGATTAGCAATATTATAATTAGACATCTGCCAAGGCAAAAATCTCTTTACTCTCTGAATCATCTTTAAATCATCTCCATGGATTGATTGCTTTATAAATTTCTTTATACTTTCCCCTTCCCTGAAGCTGGTAAAGTAAGAATTTGGAACCTTCTTCCACCTAGGTGGAGATGCTACTCCCGTGCCTAAAATTCTCCATCACAAGTTTCATTTAGAAATTACATCTGCTGCAAACAAAAGAACACTCAACTAATAATGACTTAAAACATAACATTTAATGTTAGCAACAAATTAATTCCAAGATATTCTCAGATTCAGTTTCTCTAAATATTGGCTTATTATCTTCATGATTATTACCTTATGGGGAAGAAATGGCTGCTTTAGCACAAAACATAATATTCATACTTAAAACTTTAAAAAGTGGAGAATAAGCTCTCCTGTCTCATTATTCTCCTTTGTAAGATAGCAAAAACTGTCTTAAAAACTGCCCAGTTGGCGTCTTACTACTTATACGTGGTCACCCCTTGTGCCCAAGGAGGCTGAGAAAGACTGTATTTGACTCTCTAGTCTCTATTGTGAGTTGTTAAAGGAGAAAGAGATTAGGGGGCATGATTTTTCTGTTAGTGAATCAGCAGCTCAGCCATACAAGACAAAACGAAAGCAGATCAAGTCTTGGTAAAAGGTTGAAGAAGTTCATCAAAGAATGCTTCTAGAATAGAAATAAGAAGTTTTTGTGGGTTACATATGGTCTAGCTTAATATCCCAGTATAGGTCTAACAAGTAACTCCAAGATTTTCTTAGTCCTTTTTCAAGCTCACTTTTCTTGTAGATCCCAAAAGGGTAGATTTTAGGAAGCTTGCCATGGACTATGGAATTTAGAATTCTGTCTTCCTTTTTTTCCTCTTCCTCTTCTCCCTCCACTAAATCTGGCCTTAGTATCTGCTTTCTATTTGTAAAATTTATGAGGTTTTCTAATTGTTGGAGCAAAGGACAAAGAAAGTTGTCAGGAAAATAACACAATGTACAGGAACAAACAAGAACTTTGGAGAGCCTGGATAAAGAATCAAGGTTTTAGTCCTGTATCTGCTGCTATTATAAAATCTGGGGGCTCTTGTCTGTCTTATTTAAGTTTTAGTTTCTGGATCTGCAAATAAGGAAGTGGCAAAAGACTGCATTCAGGGCTATATTTTATTATTTCATCACAATCCTGTCACATAGAGGCCAAAAGCATGATTAAGCTTAAAGAAAGTTGGCTTAGGGGCACCTGGGTGGCTTAGTCGGTTAAGTGTCCGACTTTCACTTAGGTCATGGTCTCGCGGTGTGGGTTTGAGCCCCGCGTCAGGCTCTGTGCTGACTGCCAGCTCAGAGCCTGGAGCCTGTTTCAGTCTGTGACTCCCTCTCTCTCTGACCCTCCCCTGCTCACGCTGTCTCTCTCTCTCTCTCTCTCTCTCTCCTAGAAATAAATAAAACATTAAAAAAAAAAGTTGGCTTATTACTAACTGGAGTCACATCAATATCATCGTCATCATCTTCATCACCATCTTAATGCCAGGCAATAGGCAAAATACTGTATGTAGATTATATCATATAATTCAATCCTTACAATAATACAGATGCTGAAAATTTTATTCTTATTCCCATCTTTAGAGATGATACAGTTGAGACCAGGAGTAGTTATTTGCCTAGATGTGCTCAGAAATTTACAAGTTTTGGAATTAAACAAAGTTATCATTGATTACAGAAGTTTACTATCATTGATTCTACTGAGAGATCTCAATGAGCTATAAGATTAGTGTAATTGTTTTGATTTTGAAATAAAACTTGTTTATTAAAAAATACCAAAATATGAGCATACAAGCTCTTGATATTTTGCCAACATACTCTGGCCAGAATGATCCAACGCCAGGACCTGTGTTCACTTTGAATGTTTGCAAGCAGTTCACACAGATTCAGGAGATGCAAGGGCACTCAAGAACGGCCATTTACAAGGTTACCTAAATATTGATGAGGAGTAAGACAGACTGATTTTTTGGTAGTTTTCTAGCTCCAAATCCCAAGAGATATACTTTAAAACAGAAAAAAAAAGTGGAAGAACATCCTGTGATAAGATAAAATAATTGAAGGATTTGTTATATTCCCCTCATGCACTAAGTAGATTAAAAGGTAGCCGTGGTCAGAGCAGAATGATAGGCAGCAAATCGAATAGAGCAGATACAACAGGAAGCTT
The DNA here is from genome assembly GCF_008692635.1 of Crocuta crocuta. NCBI lineage: Eukaryota > Metazoa > Chordata > Mammalia > Carnivora > Hyaenidae > Crocuta > Crocuta crocuta. Next base: position 479,038 of record NW_027528006.1, read on the forward strand.
GTAATAGCCTTAGGTTGAGAAAGAAACAGATCCTTTGCCAAAGCAAACTCCTGCCAATGCTACTTCTACACAAAATGGGTTGGCAGTCAGCCTGCAGTGTGCTGTTTGGGGCCAGGAGCCCATGAGGGGACAGTGTGGAACTGCTACTTACATGCTCAGAAAGTAGAAAAGGCAAGACTGTTTTTTCCCCTTTTCTTTTGTTGCTATAACTGAATAGGAAAATATTTTTATTTTCTGCACAAGGCTTGGAAAGGTGCTCCAGACAGCTGTGCAGAAACATTTGCACCTGAACAAAAAAGAAACAAACTCCAAAGAGGGAAGGGGTGCTGACGTGAATCAAAATTTACCCCGTATTTAATGACAATTTGGTGAAAATATGTTTTCAGAGACAGAGTCTCCTGAAAAGCTTAGAAACCAGCTGTGCCCAGAAGTATACACCTGAAATCTAAGGAGCAAAATAGGAAGCTAAACAATTCGTGAATAAAGGTTTTTCTTTCCTGTTTAAAGCTAGATTGGCAAATATTTGTATTTTCCAGGAGAGGAAAAAAAAAAGCATTCATTGAATGGTATTTCAAAACATACAAGATAGAATTACAAGTTTAAAAGCCATTTATACCCTTGTACACCAATAGAGTAGTTCATTTACAGCAAGAACCACAAATCTTTAATAAGTTTGAATTTGAGGATGAGAAGACAGAGAACAAAAGCTGGTATCCCCATAGACATAACCACGGTGTAGAATCTGGTTATGGCAAGGTGACAATGCCAGCACTTCAGAGGGATGTCTAAACAATGACCTCACTTGCCAAGGCATAGTGGAATTAGATGTAGGAGTCTTTGCCTCAAGTAGTCACCAGATGGGCTATGAACAATCATCAGATGGAAATGAGGAGAAAAATATATAAGAATGGTAGGACTGGGCACTTTCTCTTCACCTTTTATCAATGCTTTGCTTACTTGGAATCCCCTAGGTGGAAAGAGAAATAAGAAATGAGTCAAAAGCTCACTTTCCATCAATAAACATGACAATAGTCATTATCTTTAGACACCAAACTATTCCAGCCACTACTGTATATAATAGAGATGTAGGACAGGACAGGGCAAAAATGGCGGCTGTACTGCATTCTGAGATGCTGAGGTAGAGTTAGCCCACGAGAAAGATGATGCTGTGTCGGTGACCAACAGTGTAGTAACCTTAATAGGTATTTTCCTGAAATGGAAATCCTACAAACCAGGATTATGTAGATAATTTCCAGTGGTACTTAATTTTTTACAACCTGCATTGACATTTTCTAGGACTTGTATTTTACAACGCTACTGGGAAACTGAGGTGATTTCTTTTTCCAAAACTAGACCCCATACATTTTAAAACAACTCTGAGTTCATTAGTTTTTTCCAACTATTAAACCCCGTTATTTATTTGGTGGAAATGACCCTATGTCTCCTTTTTATTAGAAAGTCTCAACTGGAGAACCCAAATCTTAGCCGGCCTTTTGTATATATTAGACAGGTAATCGCCCAAAGGGTCTGATTTGAGGAATGCCAGAAAACTCCTGAAAGAAAAATGCCACCTTCTGGGTTGCCTGAGTGTCCACTATTTGGTGATTCAATGACTTACATAATCCCACCACCAAAGGTCCTCTTTTACAAAGGAGGTAAAACCATTCCTAAGATAGGTAGAAGCTTGGCATGAAAGAAGTAGCCAGTTATTTTGCTCCCCTATATTGTCAATACCGAAACAGACAACTTTTCCCCAGCACTCCAGTGGGCACTCATTTTTGTCTTTCAAAATCCAGTCCAGTTGTGTGACTTTAGCATCTCTGCCTCAAGGAAAATCAACTGCTCCTTTTTCATGGTCGCCACAGACTTCATACTCACCATCATCACGGTGTGCATCCACATGTTTTATCATTTGTTTTCCATTGTGTCTGTTTTCCTACTGGATTGTTATTTCCTATAGGCTAATATGTAAAACTGGGCATGGCCCTTATTTAGCTGTATATTCCCAGGATCTATTGTAGCACTTTAACACATAGCAGTGTTTCTTTAAAAGAATCAATGATGTAAGAAGTGCTAAACACAGGTAATTCCTACATTACACTCTTGTCTATAGTATGTCAGTCCTACTTCTAACCTTGTGTGACTTCAGTCAAAATGGTTCATTTGTTTATTCCACACATATTTACTAGGACAAATTTAAGAAAACACATTCTCTAGATATTAGACACTCAAAATACAGTTGTGTACCAAAAGAAGAGGGATGGAATTGGTCTGCCTGCAATCTACTCATTAAGGGTTTTCATTATCCATAAAGATTGTAAAACAATAATAAAATATCTAAACACAAGTTTGTCCTTAATTATAATTATTATGTGCTGGTAATTATAGGTAATCTTATTGATAGAATTATGCTCCTCACTAGGGAAGCCTATGCCCTTAACTCCTTAACTCTTCCTCCTGCGTACACTATTGCCAAAATGTATTCTTATAATTCATATTCATTTCATTCCATATATTCTCTTGTTCCAAAGCAGGCCCTGATTTCCCAACTGTATAGTAATTTCAGATCAAGCTTTTAGATATTTTATTGGATTTTCTGTTCCACTAGGTATAAAATTTGGCTAGGAGATATTTTGAATCTATTTTTGGTCATAAAATTATTTTACTAGGCTCCATTTTTCTACTACAACTTGAGAAAATTATACAATTAATTATAAAATATGTGTTACATTGGTTTTCAGCCAGTCAAGGGTTATGAGTCCAACATTTGTTCAATATTATTTTTATTTATAATCTTTATTATTTTTTCATTTTGCCATAAAGCTGCATTAAGTCTTATTTATATTAGTGGGACAAATCAATTAGATGACAGAAATGAATAAATGTAGGAAATGTTTGTTGTAAGTAGCTGCTCAGCCATCTCAACTTGGACAGTCATTTCACTAACGGTGAACATTGTAGAAGAAAATGTGCAAAATGTTTTCAAAGACTACATATACTGTTGCTGGATTACATATTTAAAGGAGAGAAAGCAGTATCTCTTTATCTTCAAGAAATGTATGTCCTGGGGTGCCTGGGTACCTCACTCAGTTAAGTGTCCAACTTCAGCTCAGGTCATGATCTCGTCATTTGTGAGTTTGAGCCCTGCGTGGGGCTCTGCGCTGACAGCTTGGAACGTGGAGGCTGCCAGATTCTGTGTCTCACTCTCTCTCTCTGCCCCTCCCCTGCTTGCACTCTGTCTCTCTCTCTCTCAAAAATAAACATTAAAAAAATTAAAAAAGTGTATGTCTTAACAGTACAAATAGAGAACATGTATTTCTCCAATAATCTCAAGTCCAAATCTGAATAAAAGGAAAATGTCTAGCTTATAAGAATTGCCAAACTGAAGTCACCCAGATATTTGTATGGTTGCCAGCTAAGGATATTTCATGAAAAGATTTTGGCATCTTCACTGATAAGAACCTTATGGGTTAAAGACATCCTCTTTCTTTGCAAGTCCTTCACGTATCTTTTCTTCAAAAAGTAGTTCAAACCCTGGCAGGTTAATATTTTGATATATTAGCCAACAGGATCTCTCCCTGTAATTATGTGTACCTCATGACCTTTCCCAGAGCTCTTACAACCAGGGTCTTCCAAGTTCATTTCTCAGGGAAATGATATAAGTAGAGAAATCCAGAGCCAATGGAAGAGTCAAATTACTGGCTTTTGAGGAAGCCTGGATTTACAGATGGGGGTGAGAGGCATGAGTCCAAAAACTTCAGAGAAGTAAGAAATGGTGACTAGTTTTGTCCAGCTGGAGCAGAAGACTTGCTCTGGAGTAATCAAAGCTGTACATTGAATACATTGTGTATCAGTGTTTGAAGGCTGACGTAGATAGACTTGGACTTAGTAGGAAGCAAGAAATAGTATTCCATGCAAAAGCAAGTGCATTTATTTAAACAAATGTTCTAGTTCTGAAAAAGTTTGAGGGCAGCTAGAGTCCTCATTCTTGGCCAACTCTCCCTCCCAACAACCTTCTGTCTCTATTCTATGACTAACACAACTGCCATAAAATGCAGGACTATGCAGGACAGTTCTGGTATATCCAAAACACAGGGTCCTAGGAAGAGGGTGTACAAATTGGGTTTTATTGTTTATACTTAGGGGAAGAAATGATAAAATGCCTTATGTCAAAGAGGGCAAACTACCTGTGCTGAGGAGGGTTTCATGGAGAAGAGCTAGTTCTGGCTGAGAATAACCTTTACCTGTTTCCACTTGTAAACAGGGTAGTCTTAAACCAAGATGCCCAAGCATTTGCCACCAGTCCATTGATGAAAGAATCCCACATAATTATACACTGATTGCTAATCTGTCTGCTCTAAGGAACTACAACAGTTTGAAAAGAACAGCCCTGATGAGGCATTAGAGTAATGTTGTTAACTTGGGGCCTCTGGAACCTAATTATCAGACTTAAAATCCTAGCTGCTCTCTAGAATCACAGTGGTATGATCATAGGCAAGTTAATTCATCTCTCTGTGTCTCAATTTTCTCATCTGTGAAACTTTAGAGCATCATTGTGAGAACGAGAACTGCAAGGACACGGGAAAGGCTTTTGGACAATGAGCTTCAAATTATCATTACACAGCTCTTAGCTACCATGAATAAGATGAAATATTGGAAGCCCTTTTAGTGGGCTAATAATGCCCCTCAAATGGATCCATGGCATAATCCTCAGAATCTGAGTGTTACCTTTGATTTAGACTTTGTAGATGTGATTAAAGTAAGGATCTTGAAATGGGAAGACTATCCTACGTCCACTGAGTGGGTCCATATAATCACACTGGTTCTTATAAGGGAGCACAGAAGTCAGAGTTGGAGAAGTAAGCAATAAGATGACAGATCTGAGATTGAAGTGACGGTCTTCAAGACCAAAGGATGGCCCATAAGCCAAAGAATAGAGGCATCTAATTAAACAAAGGCATAATTACAAGTTATCACGTTAGTGTTCTGAACCTTGAAATGAAGTCTGGCAAGATATTTTTATGCCCATTTTACAAAGAAGGTAATGAATTTAGGGAGCGCTTATAACTTGCTCAAGATTAAGTGTCTACAAAGTGGGGAATGGGAATGCCACTTTGGAATTGCCTGATTCCAAACACGACACTTGTGATTCCAAGGTTTTCCTGTGAAGACTTTATCTCAAGGCCCCATCTTAGGGAAAACTAGTTACTTTATTACACCATATTAACATATCTGTACATAGAACATTATCCACTCACTTCCAAATTCCAGCTTATTTTCACCAAATTTTAAAAAAAGACAGCAAGAGGAAGTCTTTTGTTACTATATCCACAACTATTATCAGCAATTATGAGGATGAGTGGCTATAGTCAGAAGATCTGAAGTCAGAAGAGATTTGATTCCCAAATTGGCCATACCCCTGCTTTGTAACCAATAATTTTCTTAATTTCTCAGGTAAAATAATTACCATACATTTTGAGAAATTTTTAGAAAGAGTAAAGGATTTAACCAACACTAAATTTATGTGTTGTGTACATGATTGCAATTGTGTTTAACTTTTATTGAAAGCTGATGACATGCCTGAAACTTTTCTAACCATATAACATGGACTATCTATTTAATTTGCACACTATTGCTAGGCATGCTTGAAACAGTATAAATAATGATTAAGAGCACAAAATCACAGGCCAAACTGTGGACTTAGACAACTTACTTAACTTCTCTCTGCCCCAGTTTCCCCACCATACACTGATAATAATCATTCTTCACATCATAGATATGATGTAGAAAAAAAAAATGTGTGTGTGTATTCAGTTTTAAAAACTGTGTGTCTGCCACAGAGTTCTTCCTGTGTAAGTATTTGCAGTTATTATCAACCCTACACTTTACTGATGCAAAAATGACACCTACGGTAGTTAATTACTTCTCCAAGATGAAAGAGCTTATAGGGGCTGGGGTGCTGAAACCAAGATTCAAGCATACAATCTTTCCATTGTTGTTTCCTTGTATTAGAAAAACACCTGATGTTCATATAAGAAATATGTTATATAATAAAAATGATATCAATATTTATAAAAAAGATTTTAAAACGTATTTACTGAGTAAACGGTGTGAAGTCTTTGCATAGGCTTTCTTTCACTAAGGACTTTAAAACCCACTAATTCATTTATTTGTGACCATTAGATATTTTAAAGTTTTTTTTTGAATATTTTTATTTATTTCTAGGAGAGAGAGAGAGAGAGACAGCATGAGCAGGGGAGGGTCAGAGAGAGAGGGAGTCACAGACTCTGAAACAGGCTCCAGGCTCTGAGCTGTCAGCACAGAGCCCGACGCGGGGCTTGAACCCATGAACAGCGAGATCATGACCTAAGCGAAAGTCGGACGCTTAACCGACTAAGCCACCCAGGCGCCCCTTTCTTTTAAAAAGAAAGGCATCTGCACACAGATGTTTATAGCAGCTTTCTTCTTAATTACCAAAACCTGGAAGCAACCAAGATGTCCCTGAGTAAGTGAATGGATAAATAAACTGATACATCCAGACAATGGAATATTATTTAGCACTAAAAAGAAATGAGCTATCAAGCCGTCATAAGACATGCAGGAACATTCAATGCATTTTACTAAGTGAAAGAAAGCAATCTGAAAAGACTTCATTATGTATGATGCCAACTATATGACACCTTTAAAAAGGCAAAATTATGGAGACAATAAAATCATTGGTTTCCAGGGGTTTGGAGAAGGAAGAAATACATAGGTAGAGCATGGAGGATTTTCAGAGCGATGAAATGATTCCATAGGATACTATAATGTTAGACATATGTCATTACAATTTTATCAAAGCCCATAGAATGTACACTAATTGTGAACCTTAATGTAAACTGTGGAATTTAGGTGATAATGATGTGTCATTATAGGTTTGTGGATTTTAACAAATGTACCTCTCTGGTAGGGGATATTGGTAATGGGGAAGGCTGTGGGTATGCTAGGGTAAGGAGTTTATGGGAACTCTCTGTACTTTCTGCTTAATATTTCTGTGAACTTCAAACTGCTCTAAAACAAAGTTTATTTAAAAAAAAAAAAAACAACCTTTTCCACCTGACATCTATTAAACTTTCCTTATTTTTAAATTATAATTACCCTAATTTCAGGCTTCTGTGTTGTGATCTACAATAATATCAGGTCCAATGCTTGTGATTCTTTAAACTATATTTAGGGTCTTGGCAGACCATATTGAGTAAATGAGATACAACTTACACAAAAAAATTAAAAAATAAATTCTTGCATCTATTTGTAATCACTATCATTCCGGTTAAACAATTCAAAGAAAATATTAAAAATTTGAAAAGGCATCCAGATGTACCTGCCCCCAAATGTGACCTAATTCTACTTCAAATTAAAGTTACATCCTGAGTCCCATATCTAGAATGTTAGGTTTAAAGGAATTATCATTTTCACCAAGTTCAAACATGTCTTTGCCACTTAAACTCATTTGTTTCATGATGTCACACGTGCAGAAAAAAAGGGGAAGGCCAGTGACAGTCAACTCTATGCTTTATCACCTTCATTGCTTCTTCTGCTATACTAAGTATCACTTCATCACAAGACCTTCCTTTCCTTCCCTTTCATTGTCTCAGGATGGCATCAAATCTCTTAGGAGCATTTCATTATATTCTTTCTCATTAATTCTTCCACCCTCTCAGGAGCATCCTCTCCATGCCAACACTAGGCTAGAGCTAAGAAATGTTATCATTTGTCCACTCAATCTTTGTCAATCATCTCCACTGGGTTTTGAGGAAATTCATAGGATTTGTTTTTCTATTGTTTGTTTTTAATTCACAAACTACTTACTGGCAGGACAAATGTTAAAACAGATTTGCTTCTTTTTCCAGCACTGATTTCCATAACTAATTCTTTTTTCTTCTGTGTTCTTCCTTCCATTTTCTTATATTTCACACTCATCTTGTTTTTCTACCTCTGTTCTATTCCTACAAGTTTTTTTTAAAATAATGTTTGTATTTGGGATCCATTGAATTAAAAATCAATTTTTAAAATTTACTAACTCTAAGGGGAGACTGTTCACTGATTCCAGGGACAGAACCGTCCCCTTAAAGATTTTTTGCAGTGTGGTTGTATGTGTGTCTTGGTATGTTCAATAACAACGCCAACACAATTACATGTAGTTGATAAGACTTGATATAGAACTTGGGAGAGCTCATACTTATATTCCTGGGTGATGTCATTTTTCCAGTTGTTTCTTGAATTCTTCAAGTGTAAATAAAAGAAAAGATACACAAAGTTATGTCAAGGTGTAGGAGAAAATTTACCTCAAAAAAAAAAATAATAAAACCTAGTACCATGCAGGGAAACATTCTTCTAAGGTGAGATGGAGCTATTTGGAACTGAGAGTGGCAGCATTCTCTGAAACCAAGAATACCTCAAATTTTCAGAAGATGTAATAAAGGGACAATTTGGGATGATAGGACATTTTTGTACAATACCTATTTTCGTTCAGAAAAAGTTGACAGGCTGTTACCATTTTTGACTCAGACGGGGTAGTATGTCTCTTGATGCAGCCGGCAATCCACAAAGATGGCTGGAGAAGATGTTTAGTTCAGTCATTCACCTGTAGTAACATGTCCGGAAGCATCACTTCTGACTGAAAGAATCACTTACCCTGAAACATTTAGTGGAAATAGAAATCAAGTGGCTAATTCATGTATCAGCCAAGACCACCCACAACTTTTTCTCTGATTGCTATAGTGGCCACCTTAGAATATGAATCCATCAAGAAGTACTGTTAGTAGCAAGCTATGAAAAGTTAATAAAAATGACATTAACTGGGAATATATACTTTTTTAAAAAATCCACACTTTGTAAAAGGGAAGCAGACTACCTAATTCTTTTCCTACAGCAAAGTTGACTATCATACAGAATGGTAAAAATATAAGTAAAAGAAGAAAGAATGGGACTACTGTGAGAAAGAAAAAAATAATCAAGTTAATTAAACACAAATTCTAAAACTAGATTTGTTTTCCTATGGCAATATGCTAACATTCTAAGCAAATGCTGAGTTCACGGTGATAGAGACGTTTCCGAAAGAGAAGCTTTAAAGGTACATAGGAGACCAAAAAAAAAAATGTGTCAACAAGTTTTTTAAAATGGTTAAATAATAATCACATCCTTAGGTAGTCTGAAGTATGAGAGTATATTATAATTTGTGTTATTTACAATTTGCAAATCTGCATACTCTGCTTTCCGTGTGAGAGAAATACACAACCAACTGAATGCTTGGTTCAGTGAACTCTTTCATCCACCGTGAAACTGCACTACTTTAAAAAGTGTGAAAAGTGGAATTGGAAAACATGCAAAACCCATTTTGTAACTTTTCAGAAAAGATACACTTGCAAAGAACCTAGAAACGCTGGACTGCAAATGGCTAAGATTAAAAAGACAACAACAACAACGTAAAACCGAGAGGCTGAGTAGCTGCAAAGCCATTTTTCTTTTCCTCCTAAAGCAGATTAACTAGTTGGGTATTTCTTTGAATAGCTTCAAAGGTTCAAGTTATATCTGGCAGAGTGAATAGGTAATGATATATGCCTCATTCAGCAAAGAAACAAATGTTTTGTTTCCCGACTCTAATTCTGTATTTTGTAGTAAGCTAGAGTGATATAATATACACTAGTATTATTGTAAAACAAGAGTTTATTACTTGGCTAAGTAAGTTGATCTTTGGAAAAGTGTACAAGTGCTTTGAAATAAAATAAAAACTGCTTAATCCAATCTTCTCTCATACAATTTCTTTCAAGGAGAACAGACACAGCCTGTTAAAATAACAAAGAATGTAGAGTTTCCATTCATGGCCAAAGTGTCCTCATTCAAACTCCCACTCTAAAACTACCTTGCCCTCCTTCTCAACTTTCTTTCCAGTAGGGAAATGTGATTCCATGAAACCTCCGGGATTTTGTTTTATGTTAACTGGCAGAGCTTTTCACGTCTCACAGACCTGGTGACACTTAAATGACACACACTTCGGATTGTCTTGTTGTGTGGAAAAGGCAGATAAAGGGAGGAGGAGAAACCTAACACAGGTGGGCGAGGGCAACATGGCTGTCACAAGCGTTCCTGAGATCGGGGCCAGGCTGAGGATCGTTGGGGAGATAAAATGATCGCTTCAGTGAAATGATTTCACAAGAAGTGTTAAATTACAAACCTGAGAATTCTCCAAAACCTGGCAGCCCTAGAATGAAGCTTGGCAAAGGAAAAAATTAAACTTTCCAGGTCTTTAGCCAGGATAGGAGCAGAGTAACAGAATTTCAATGTAATTAGCAGATCATGTCTGGTTTGCAAAGTGAGCGTTGGAATTGTGTCCACATTTTACACATGATGGAGACCTGTGTAAAATGCCAACGTTTCCAGCTGTACTGGGGCGATACCGTTGAGTATTTTGGAATAGAATTTGGAATAGAATTTGGCCAAGCATCTATGTCACTGCTACAATTCAGCTATGGACTTTTACTTGGTGGTATATATCTATTTAGGTTCTTTGTAAAAAATCATGAATGATGCATGTTTTCTAGTTTCAGAGTGACTTACAACAATAGATTTCATACTGATTTGATCAAAATATTCCTATACCTTCTGACTTTCTGACTTTATAGCAATGTCTTTAATGTATTCATTCCCGAAAGACTTTTTTTCAAGTGTGTTCAAATGAAAAAATCATAAAAGGTTGAGATGTGATTTCCACAAGATTACAGAATGTAAAACAAATGTCAAAGTAAATTTTTGCAATTGCTTTTGATTATAGCATTTTGAGATTCTAGAGCATTTTAGGAAATTCTTAAACCACCATTTTTTTTGAACTAAACATAACCTCCCTTGAACCCAACCACATTTCTTTCCCCTCCTGTCAGTCAGTTCCTTGTACTTCTTTTGAATCACTATTTGTAAGACAGGCCCCCAGGGCAGAAAGCATTTGTTGGGCTAGCTCCCATTATAAAAAGACTTTTCTCAGGGATCCTCTTCAGCATTAAGAAGGTAAGGCTTCTTCTAGGAGGTCTATTTTATCAGACTCCTGTTCCCACTGTCAATGTGAGCAGCTCACAACTTCTGAGAAAAAGAATGAAATCAAGTGTGAACGAAGGGTACAAACGAGCGCTTTTATGGTAAATGAGAATATTTCTTTCCTTCTGTGAAAGTTCAGTGGTGGCTAGAATTACTAATGGTACCGGTCATTACCAAAACACATCTGTATCATTAACTTGTTTTTTTCTTTTCCAAGTTAGGGACACAGTTGTATTATACTACAACAATCAAATGCCTCCTTTCAGCTAATGAGTTCAAAACTGAATCTAATCTTAGTAGTTATATGAGTAAAGCAGTGTGGCTCATTCCCATTTAGTAGTGTTTCTGCATATCACAAAAGACGGGCCAAGTGGAAATAAAATGCACATCTACTGAATACCTTTTCAGTGTTCCAGCTCCTAGAAAGCACTAGCTCTAGGTTCCGCTCAATCGGCTGCTGATTTGACATCATGATTATATACATAAAGTTATAACTTTCTGTTTATCAAACACCATAGATTCCATGAGGATTGTAATTTTGAACTTGGTCTATTTGTGCCAAATTGCCTGAAAATAATAATTAGAGACAATTTAACATAATGAGTACAGTAGTTTCAGATAAATTACCCCTACAGAACATTAATTGTATTCATTAAACAGAAAGGGATAAAATTCCAAGGTCATATCTGTTATGGTTTTATTTTTAGAAATCATCTTCAATGTCTTTGTTTGAACTCATAAGACATTTATTTAGACAGAATGAAGAGATAGTTAGTAAAATGATTGCATTAGGATGTTATTTTTAATTAAAATTCCACTTAAATTCACTAAAATCACATGCTAGTTATTTTCCTATAATCTTTCTTCTTGCATTACTGTGAGTTTAGAATCTTTTTAATATCTAAGCAATAAAAGATTATTCAAGTTTGAATATTTTCCAGTTTTCTACTTTCATTAACCTAAGTGAATGAATGTAAAAGTAGATATATCGAGAAAAACATGCTGAATTCCACATTGGGAAACCTAGCTAGAACATCCTTTTGGAAATTAATGATTAGGAAATTTTAAACAGAATGAATGTCCTTAGACATCCATTAGGTTAATTTACTCTTTTTATTATTGTAATTGTTGAACCTGGAGGATTTACCAAAGTTTAATCAAGGTCAAGGTGTAGCCTTAATGACTAGACTGAAATGTGACTTTTACAGAGAAAGCTGTGAATTGTGTCTCTTTTGACCTGAGGTCAATCTGCATTGACACAACACAAGGAGACAGTATATATTATAAATATAATATGTTTGGCACTAGGGAGTTTTTGAAAATTTGGTTCTGAAGCAAAACTGGTCATTCATGCTTTTCATAATGAAAAACCACATAAAATAATGACTCACATTCCACGTTCAACCTATAGACTTCTTGTTGCCAATTCATTTACTGTTGCTAACAAACAGTGTCCTGAGGTATTCCCACCACTCATCTTCAGAATTCCTTTTCAATCCATTCTTAGGAATTGAGTTAATAGCTAAATGCTTAGTCTTATCAACTCAGATTGACATGGTAATGTCAAGTTAGTGCTCTTGGCAAACCTGGACCATTTTAACTCCATCACAATGTCTCCCTGCTTCTAGTCTGAATATTATATGTATTTGTTTATGCATTAGATATCACAGACTAATATGGCAACAAAAATAAAAATAAAAATTTTGGCTTTCAACTTCAAATCTGTCTCTCCATATAAGAAAGTGGCACACCCATTCCATGAGATTTTCTAATGAAAAGCAAACACACACCAGAAACTATCCTTGATTCCTCTCTTTTTCTCACTCTGCAAACAATCAAGCAAGTCTCATGCAATTCACCTTGAAAACCCATCTCATCCATTCATCTCCTTTGGTAGCTCTCTTGTTCAACCTGCCATCATCTGTTTGCTGCCTGGACTCCTTTGATAGCCAACCAATTAGTTCCCCACATTCCTTTCTTGTTCTCCACCCTACATACTCTATGGAATGATGCCTTTATAACATAAGTCATGTGGTATCTTACCTCTGTTCAAAAATTTCCAGTAGCTCCCATGTTGCTCTCAGCACAGTGGAAGTCTGCCTTCTATGGTCTGCCAGCAGCTCTCTCTGACTCAGATTTTACCATTCTTTCAAGAGCTCACCATGCTTCAGGAGCCCTTGTCTACTTGCTCTTCTCCACTAACTCAACCGCTTGTGTGCTTCACGTCTGCTGTCATTGCCGTTTTAGGAGTCAAGAATGCTCTTTTTCCAGAGAGCGCCATCTTCTTCCCTCAGCTTTCTACTCAGATTTTCACCTCCTCAGAGAGCCCTTCCATGATCACTCTAAGTAAAATAGCAATACCCCTTTCCTCCCTTTTCTTTCCACTGTTGTGTTTCTCCTCAGAGAAATTTTTCAGAGCACTTATCACTGCCTGAAACAGCAAGTGTTAATTTGCTTGTTTTTGACCTGTCTTCCACACTAACTGTAAGGACTATGAGAGCAGAGACTCAGCCTGCTGTGCTCAATCCTCTATTTCCAAGAGTTAGAACAGTGCCAAGTATAGACAGTAGATGGTATAAATATCTGTTTAGTTTAAAAAGCAAAATAATGATTGGCTCAAATGGACTAATGGTTCTGTCCTGGGCGTTAGAAATGTATTTATAATCCGATGATATCACTTGGCCCACAGAATTGTTTGTTTGTTTTCTGCTTTTCTTTATTGTTCATGGTAATATGGAACAACAGGCCCTTCCTTAGGTCTAGTGCTTTGGTCAAGAGAGGCTGAGTGATTTGCGTGTCCCCTTACTCCTGATGTGGTTTCAGTCCTCTGTGAACTTGCTCAGGAGTCACCTGCACCCAGTGCCCTCTTCACTCTGGGTCTTCCTGGACAACACCTCTCAAATTATCTCTTGAAACTTAATTCACCAAACGTCTCTCAAGTAAAACTGATGACTCCTCTCTATAACCTTACAACCTCTATACATAATTTCTTCATACCACAAGAATATGTATCACTCTTGTCTGTTTACTGGTGCAGTTCTTTCTAGTGGGCTGTAAGTTTCTGGAGATCCGAATCTGTGTGTTCGTCATCTTTTCTATATTTGATCAAAACGGCACTTCATTTATTCCACAAATAACCATTATGAAATATGTTCCCACATGAGTTTTGTGTGTTTAAGTGAGAGAGGAGGCCAGTGTAGCTTGGGGAGGAGACAACAAAGCAGAGGTGGTAGGAGATGAAACAGACCAGGAATCCGTCATGTTGGGTGTTGTAGGCAACGATAAAACATTTGTTTTTCATTATTTTAAATGAAATGGGAAAGCTTTGGAGGTTTCAAGAAGGGAAAGTTACAACTGGATTCTTTTTTTTTTTTTTTTTTTAAGATTACTCTGCCTGCTGTGTGGAGAACAGACTTTAAAGAAACATGAAGTTAGAAGGCCTGCCAGAAAGTTCCTGAAGAAATGAAACCAAGAGATACCAGTAGGTCAGACTAGAGTAGCAGTAGAGGAGATGAAGAGAAGTAGAATTCACATGTTTTGGAAGTAACATGAGTATATGAGACGAGGGAAAGAAGGGAATCTAGGATCATGGATAGAATTTTTGATTTGACCAACTGAGTGTATGGTGGTGTCATTTACTAAGAGGGATTGAGTAGGAGAAAGATGTTGGGGCTGTGTGTGTGGAATTCAGAGGCGTTTTTGCTGCATTTAATTTTGGTTGCCTTCTTACCATCTAAGAGAAGCTCTCAGATAGGCATTTGAGTATACAAATGTAGAGCTCAAGAATGATGAATGAATGATTAATGAATCAACACCTTATTGAAGGTTCTCATGCTATTTTTTGTTAAAACACCAATTTTTTTGATTGCACAAATTAAATAAATGTGTTATTTAAAAATTGGAAAATATATTAATGCAAGCATTTTCTCAAGTATAAATTTTATATGCATATGTTTTTTAAGATTCCTTTATCTATAGTAGAATCTAGATACATATACATTTACATATACATATACATCCACACACTTATATATATCATATAATGCTTTTATTATATGTTTAATCTTTAGTATTTTAATGACTTTTTACCAAGGTGGCAATGTCTTTCAAATCATAAATCACTTGAATGCATTAGAGGACCACTCTCCTGGGGATTTGAAGAAATGTCCAAGTAATCAGCTGTGATAATCTACAAGATTCTGCCTTTCTACTCTGTATTTATCCTCTTTAAAGACCTTGGAAACAAGTTGTACCAGATCCACTATTAAAGACAATGTGCCCTTCAAAATGATACTGAAAAGGAAATGATGGAGACTTTGGGCCAATTTTCAGAACGTCTGTAATAGAACTTTACATTAAAAGTTATTGCTTCAATCACTAAGAACTTACCAACCACATGTTACCATCAAGATACAAGAAGTTATATACAGAATTAGAACGGAAGTAAGGATTTTCATAAAGAAAAAAAAATGTTACCCAAAGTAAAAGTGAAAATAGCAAAGAGGAGAGAGTAGATAGATTTATTTTATTGGCTTATTTAACTGCATATTGTTAATTCTAAACAAAGCTGTGCCCCAGCTCATAATGTTCACACCTGGTGCTGTAAAAAATTCATATAACTTTATGGGGTGAGGCTGTCAGTGCTTCAATAATTTTGACTCATGTATTGTTGATGTTATTGTTTGAATATAATATAGGAGACCTTTATATCTTATTCAGCAAAATTTGATTTACACATGAACACTCCAGTGGCTTTAGACTATGTTTAATTTCCTTCCTGGGAGATTTCTAAACACTTTTCCTCAAAAAAAAAAAAAAAAAAAAAGGCAATTTCAAATCCTGCTAGACGTTGACACTGATTTCCTTTGCTTCAGTAAAACAAAAATATAAATCCAGGTAGTTTGATATTAAAATGCTAGGGAAACAATTTGGAAGTGATATTAACAAAACAAGAATAAAATTATGGGTTTTATACATAAAAGTAGTCCTTCAAATTGAGTCCTAGTTAACATGTCCACATAGAAGAAGGTAAAAGTGTAAAGAAACTACTAGTTCATCATGTCCTGAGCAGCAAAATGATGTACTTCATTCTTAGATATATTTTAAATTATAAAAATAATTTTATACTTGTTAAAAACTTTTATTCATGTTAAAAACAAATCAAACACTAAGGAATTATAAAGATTAATAGTAATAACCCATGCCATTTTTCTCCCCAAAAGTAATAACTCATAATATTTTTGTGAACATTCTGCTCAATTATATTTTAGATATTTAATACTATCTATTATACAATGTATGCATATATTTTTAAAGGGATTATATTATACGTAGCAAGCACCTTGCTGCTTTTCAGATTAACAAAATATCTTTACATGTTTTATGCATACTTTAATTTTTGTGTTTATTACACAACTTCAATGCTATAATTTATAAAGGATACATAGCGCTTTTTGCAAATAGTCTGATTCCAAATTGGTGATGTATAATAAGCAATGCTGTTACCATTTAAATCCCTTTACTTCCTGAGTTATAGAGAAAGGTTTATAAAAATGTATATATGTTATGCTCTAACCAAATACACTTAGACACACAAACAGATGGACAGATAAACAAATAGCAGGGCGGAAGTGAGGATTCAACAGTTGCCCTATCTGTTGTAAAATATTTCTGGTAACACTGAGATTATACAAAGAGTCCCAGATGGAGTTGAATTAATCACTTTTTTGGATATATCATCAGATGTTTACCAGCACAATCATATTGTTTTCCAGATATGTGCAAAAGTTACTAATTAATATTTGGGCTAAACATTTACACTTGCCATAATAAGCACTATTCTTAACCCTCTTTGTAAGGGAAGCATCTGCCTTGCTTAAATGTCATGGTCAATAAATATCTGCCTGGAAGAGTAGAATCTCTTGATATCACTCTACAGTGTCAAACACATGGTGTATACTGATTAAGATAATGTATAGTCTAAAAGGGGAACATGGGTAGGCATAAGCCATGTAAGATTATTCACCAGGGAAACTCTGATTCAATCTTACTCCCAGAGCAGGATTTTTTGTAAATAAAAATTTAATCCAGAAATTGTTAACAGGCCACTCTCTGCAAATTGTGTAAACATTACTGAAATGAAAAAAAAAAACAAAAAAAAAAAAACAGGCATGATATAGAAACACCTCTTTTATCTCCAGACACAAGCAATGGTGAACACATCAGGTTAAAAACAAAAGATGAAACATTAAGTTAAAGATCAGTTAAACATTGTCATTTGGAATGCTTTCTTTAGGCAGAATATTTTACACTTCCTTTATATTTCTCATTTAAAAATAGGTAGTAAACCATCTGGGAATGTGTTGGGAGTGAAGTAATTATAGCATCACTATGGCATGAATGTCTACACCTTAAAAATAACTTTTGTTGTTTTTCCATAATGATGTAGCAATCCTGGTCATAATATCAGCATGGATGTAAGATTTTTCAGAGCAAGAACTTTGAGAATAATATAGACGAGAATGGTTTATGAGTACTATGGATGAAAAAATGCAATTGAGCCATCCACATCAAATGTGAGATGGCAGAAAACACAGCAGATTCAATGATTTCCCAATTAGGATGGTGAAATTTTATTACAGCTGCTATCTGGGTCATTGAGTGTTAAAGATATACAAACAAGAAATGGACTCCAACTGTCATAGAGGGATTTATTGAAGACTAATGGCAAAAACTATTAAATTCTGAGCTTCTGAAAAATCTTGAAATTTCCTTCCTGAGAATTTAAGTACATGGTGGCTAGCTGTTTGTAGTGAGTGTTTTTACAACATGTTTGTTGTGAATACCACTTCCTACTTTGTCACTATATCATCCTATGATTTCTCTCCTTCTTCTAGATCCTTTCACCCTGGTAGCTAGTGCGGTTTTTATTTTTTTTTAATTTTCTCATATTTATTATAATCCAACTTTACAGAGTTCTCAACTATCTAGTGATAACTTACTAGCAGTATCCATGTGTGAGGGAGTGAAAATGCTCAAAATTCAGATACCAGGTTCTTGTTTGTTTTGCTAAATGGGTTACAAAGAAAAAGGAACTGCTTTTTAGAGAAAGTACAAATTTAAGAGGCTGGGTTAATATCATCATGTGAATGTTTCTAGTATTCGAATCCACAGACTATGCCTAAAATTTTTGGCAATAACTTATCTCTGAACCATTAGCTAATATTCTCAGAATTTCCTTAAGAACTACCCATCCATATACTGCCTTAATCCAAGATCAGAAAGGATAACGTTACAAGAAAATATGGCTATATCTGCCTTATATTATTTGTGTTCTTGGAACTACAGATGTATACCTGTTTAAGGAACTAAGAAGGTAGCTAACGTACTAACTAGCCTACAAATGCATTGAGCCTTTGGAAGAACATCTTGCAAACAGAGAATAGTATCATCACACATGCTTCACAGAGACATTGCATTTTCTCAAGTTTATGAATATCTGTGAGGCTGTTAATCATGCATTTGGTTGCGATCCGGGAAGATTCCAGCCTCAGTCTGGATCAATGCTTTTTTCATCAGTTACATGTATTTGTTGTGAAGTTCAAGGCAAGGGCCATCTTGTTTTTATTATGCTCCCAATAGTAATTGATATGATTTTCTATAAATGCTGAATGTTTGATAAATCCTTGTTCAATTGAAATGACTTCAGGTGAATTTAAGAGTGGATGAAACATACCTCTTGGTATGTTTGGGACACCTGGCTGGCTCCTTCAGAAGGACTTTTGGTCTCAGGGTCATGAGTTTGAGCCCCACATTGGGTGTAGGGATTACCTAAAAATAAATAAATAAATAAAACTTAAAAAAAGAAATATACCTCTTTATTTACCATAAACATAAATGCTATTAGTTCCCAACTTTTTAACACGCTTATACTCTTCAATGTTTCTCAGATGTCTGTTTGCCGTAGGTTGGGTTTCCTGGGAAGAGAGTCACAGGCAAGAAGTTTAGGGAGAAGGACTTCAAGAGAAACACCAGACAGAAAGTAAAGTTGTATTTACAACTTTTCAGTAAAATGAGTAGATTACTTGCAATGCAGTCACAGCAAAAAACTCACTGGGTATCACTAATAGCTCTCAAGCTGGGATGGTTCCCCCAGCCAGCCCACTTTAAGGCCTTCACATCTCTTCATTGACTAGTTTTGGATGCACCCTGTCTTCAGAGAAGGCGGCACGACCTTAAGTGGTTGGGCATTCTTTAGCCAAGGACAATTTGGGGAGAGAGATTCAACTAAAAGCTTCCAACCACCAACATTGTCAGTAGCTGGAAGAATGAAAACGCGTCCTGCAGAAGATTGGGGTGGTATACTCAATCATCCTCTACACTGTGTTTTATTGTACTCTTGTTTCTTCACTCACAAGAAAGAAAGAAAGAAAGAAAGAAAGAAAGAAAGAAAGAAAGAAAGAAAGAGAAAGAGAAGGAAAGAGAGAGAAAGAAAGAGAGAAAGAAGGAAAGAAAGAAAGAGAGAAAGAAAGAAAGAAAGAAAGAGAGAGAGAGAGAGAGAGAGGGAGGGAGGGAGGAAGGATGGAAGGAAGGAAGGATGGAAGGAAGGAAAGAAAGGAGGAAAGGAGTAATAGGTAAGAAAAAAATGTTCAAAAGTCATTAATTTTGATGTTTTTCTCTTATCCAATAACCAGCCTTTAGATAGCAATTCTTTGTAATTAGTTTCTTCTTTGTTGTGTTTCATTTCTTTTTTTCTATAAGATGCTATAAATTGCTATAAAACGTTCCTAGGTGGAATTCTTTTCTTAAATCTTTGCAACTTTCTAGCATTCTGTGTACTTAAGCCATAATTTGGGAAATCAATCTTCCTATAACACATCTTTAGTATAACTTTTACTGTCAAAAGCTTCCATAGTCTTCCCAAAGCCAAGCAAACACAATTCTGTCTTTGGCCTACTTCTCAGGGCTTTAAAAAAAAATTTTGAAATTAATGAATATTTATTGATCAGTGACTATGTGGCATGAGCTCTTAGGCACTGGAGTAGATCAATGAGCAATATGGACAAAAGTCGTTGCTTACAACTAGTGGGGAGGTGAGACAACAAAGCAAATTATAATAAATTTATACAGTGCATGTAAATGATATCTTTATATTGAGAAGTGCTAACAGGAAAAATAAATCAGGGCAAGGGGTATTAAATGTTGAGATTTCATACGTGGTAGGATTTACTGATGTGGTGACTACAAGAAAAGCCCTCAAAGAAATAATAAGAATGCATGTCCTATAGATTTCTGGCAGAAGGGTATTACAGGTAGAGGGAACAGACATTAAAAAGGTCCTGATGGGGAATCTTGTCTAGATGTCTGCAAAGGAAAAAAATGGCAAGAAGAATAATGTGAATGGAGTAGAGCAAATGAGGGGGAATCAACTAGGAGATTGGGTCAGAGAGGAGCAGGATGCTAGGTTAGTAGAACTTTGTGGGTCATTGTAAAGAATTCAGCTTCCACTCTGAATGAGATGGAAATCATTGAATG
Organism: Crocuta crocuta; assembly: GCF_008692635.1. NCBI lineage: Eukaryota > Metazoa > Chordata > Mammalia > Carnivora > Hyaenidae > Crocuta > Crocuta crocuta. Next base: position 499,639 of record NW_027528006.1, read on the forward strand.
ATTTTGAACACAACTATGACATGATCTGACTTTCATTTTAAAAGCTGTGTGTCTGAGGATGCACTGAAAGGTAAAAGCAAAAGGGCAAGTTAAGAGGCTGTAGTTATCTAGGAAAGAGATATTGGGAGCTGGGATCAAGGGGTGTTTCTATAGGAGTAAGGATGGGTTGCATTCTGAATGTATTTTGAAAATAGATTGAACAGGGTTTACTGATGGATTGGAAGTGTGACAATGAGGGGAACTGCAAATCAGAAATGGATCTAATTTCCTGAGCAACTGTAATAACAGAGCTACAATTTAATGACAGGGGGATGCCTCAAGGGAAGGAGATGGTGATGGGAGGTAGAGTAGACAGTGGAAGTTCAGTTTGGGGCAAGTTAAATACGTGAGAGGTGATATCAAGTAGGCAGTTTATAATTGAATGTGAAATTCAGGGGAATACAAGGTGGAGATACTCATTTGGAAGATATAGCTTATATACAGCATATAAAGCAATGTTCTTGAAATTATACTACTGCTGAAATAAATATAGAAGAAGCAGGGAAGGAAACTAAGAAAGAACATTCAGAAAGGAAAAATAAAAACTTGGGATGCATAGTGTTTTGGAAGCCAAGTGTTGAATTTGTTTCAAAGAGGAGGGAATGATCAACTGTATCAATGGTTGGCGATAGGTCAAGTAAGATGATGACTATAAGTTGATCATTTAATTTAGACTGCGGACGTCATTAGAGGCCATTAATGACAAACCAAAGCTCTCCTTCCAAACACTTATTTCATAGACATTTACGTATACAGTTGTTTTTCAGTCAGATTTGCCTACTCGGTTCTTACGAAAATGATATACTTGCTTATGTTTATTTCTGTACTCTTAGACATACATTCTCAGTTGAAATAATTTCTTTTCTGCCTATTCAATGGCTATCTATCTTTAAAATTCTAATTTTATCATCCATTGACCATTCTCTCCAGCATATTTTATATTCAGTGTCAGGACAACAAAAGGCTTTCCTGTCAGAGACACATATGTATCAATTATCATAGAAAATACTCTTTGATGGACCATAATTTTACAGTCCATTATAAGTAATAAGCTTTAAGAATATTTAGACAGGTTTCCTGCACATTGTTGACTGAGAAGTCCTTTTTCTCCGTAAGTTTGCATCTATATCAGGAAAACAATTTAATTTTAGATTTTTTTTTAATTTAAAGAAGTTTTTATTTGTATGTCAACCCCTGCCTCCTTTGAACTTAATCTATATTACTAGTGAGTCTCTTTGTGAGAAAAAAAATCCTCTTTATTTTGTTGGTCCTGTAAATGTTTAAAGATAGATGGCTATCGTGTTCCTCCAACCAATCCACAGCCCCATCATTCTTTCCTTTTGCAGACTAAACATTCCAGTTTTTTCTAAACATTCTTTATGTGACACCATGTCTAGCCCTTTTACTATCTTGGTTGCCCTATGTATTAGGTCCAATTTGTCAATGTCTCTCTTATAGAATGGCAAACAACACTAAACCTAGCACTCCAACATGCCTCTGGTTAGTGTGTACCAGAGTTGGGACTGTGCACATCAGTACTCCAATCACTCAAACTGGTTAAGGCAGTCTCAGATTTAGCTTACTATTGGCATGCTAATAACTTACTATTAAATTTCTCCACTGACATATGGCCAACTCACATAATGACTACATTTCAATATAGATAAAATTTCATTTTTAATCATAGATGGAGGAAGCTACACTTGTAAAAATCATTAAATCTCTATTTCACCTTTGCTCTGTAGTGGTTAACAATAGTTGTTAGTTAAATTCACTGAGTCAAAAATCTCAAAAACACTGTAAACTGAAATCAGTTGAAAAACAAATTAAGTTAAAATAATCATTCTTACAGTCGTATAACATGAAATCGATATGTAAATAATACCTTAAAGAGAAGATTAAAAATACATAAGTGATAAGATGTAATACTCATAATTTAGTTTCAAATCCAAAAGTCTTTTAGATGATAAAGAGAGAAGAGGGCATAAAAATATGTAAAATTATGATCTTTCAATAAATGGAGAACTCTATAGTGGTATCTATAAATATAGCTCAAAAATCTTGATTTTTAACTACAAAATATTAATACTAATCATAATAATAGTCCTACAGCTTTAAAAATTTAATAAGAGTCATTAAATTCTGAACTTATAATGGGTAAATTATAGCACATAAAGCTACAAAAAAGTATTTTTAACAAGGACTTGTATCCAAAATATATAAAGAACTCCCAAAATTGTAACTTAAAAAACAATTAAAAACAAGCAAAAAAGATAAACAGAGCCTTCTCCTAATAAAATATACCAATGACAAAAATATCAAATGATGTAGTCATTAGTCATCACAGAGTTAAATTTATAAAACAATAAGGTAGCACTACAAACCTATTAGAATGGCTAAAATAAATAAAAACTTAAACCAAGCACTGGCAAAATAGCAGAGCAAATGGAACACTCATATACTGCTGGAGAGTACAATATGGTATAAGCATTTTGAAAACCAGTTTTGTACAACTTATGTCCATACACAAACCTATACATGAAGTTAAACATAGCTGTATCCTGCAATTCAGCAATTAGGCTCCTAGGTATTTACCTAACTAATTTGAAACGTATGTCCACACAATACCTGCACACAAATGTTTATAGCAGCTTTATTCTAAAAATTGGAAGCAATGAAGATGTCTTCCAGTAGGTGAATTTATAAGCAAATCATTGTGCATCCATATAATGGAATGCTATAAGGTGATAAAAGGTATGAAATCAGAAGCCATGAAAAACATACACGAATTTTAAATTGATGTTACTAAGCGAAAAAGCCAGTCCAAAAACACTGCCTATTTAATTATTCCATTTATATGACATGCTAAGAAAAAAACTGTAGAGATTATAAAAAAGGTCAGTGTTTGACATGGATTTGAGGACTGGAATGATAAATAGAGGGACCACAGAGGATTTTTTAAGGTGGTGAAACTATTCTATATGTTACTGTAATGATGTATACATGACACTACTCATTTTTCAAAGCCCACAAAACTATACAACACAAAGTATCAACATTAAGGTATGCAAACTTGGAAAAATTAAACCATTTAACAAGTCAGATGATAACAGGATGAAATGAAGAATGGGGCAAAAGAATCTAATTGTATTATAAATTATATAACATAACCTCTCTAAAGAGGGTGGAGAGAAATTGCTGACGTAAGTAACTTTGGAGAAGAGTGGAGATGGTAAGGCTAAAGGCGAAAGAAACTGTACATAAAAACGGTATTCCACTTGATAATGTTGTTTCCCACAAGCATACAAGCTAATAGTTCTGAACTCGCTATGCATGTATACCAGAACTCAGTTAAGTAGATGAATGGAATATGGTGGGAGCGAGATTTGTCACTATGGGAGTGAGTGGATACAGATAAACAAGGAGAGGAGGCTAGAACGATCCATGCAGTAATGGATTACAGTAGGAGACATCACAGTGAACTATGTTTAGTGTAATATGGACAAAGATAGTTACACAGAGAAGTGTTTATAGACATCTGTATACAGAGGGATTAATCTATATGTGTATGTCTTCTTGCTCTGTCAGCTGAAGGGGCCTATAAAAAACAATACCCCAGGGTAACTAGATTTTAGTTTCAAATAGCATTCTCCAATTAAAAGAACTATGGTTCTTTGGGGAAAAAACTAAATCTAAGACGGGGCTGGCAATATACAGAATAAACCGGGAACAGATTGTAGTGCCAGAAAGCAAGAAAGTACCAAAGTAGGAAGGTTAAAAATCCAACAGTGAGAGTATGTCAAAGAAGCACAGGAACTGGCTAAAAATGTTCCCAGTGGCTCCATCTGGGACAATATGAGAACGAAGTAATGTAGTATTGGGTTATAATCCAAAGTATGAAATACATATTTATGAGCCTATATTGATATAAATAAATAATTGAATAGGTAAATATATCAGAAGAAATATCTATTTCTAAATCTCCTATGGAAAGAAATTGAAATGATTTACATAGATACTTCCTATCAGAGGCTAAGCATAATTCTCTGCCCCTTGAATGTGGTCTGTGCATAGTGACTTCATTCCAAAGACTACTGCATGGAAAGCAGGAACAAAAGAAAAATTTTACAGTGAAGAAACTCAACAAACCTCATGCAGATGATCATCAGTGATACCATGTTAATAATCTGTACCCTTGATATAATACGATGAAAAATGACACTCACTTCCTCCTCAAAACCCAATAACTCCTATTTAATCATGAGAGACCCAACAGACGTGCAAACCTGAAAGACATTCTGTATAATATCTGACCAGTACTTCTCAGAACAGTCAAGGTTATAAAAAACAAAAAGTATGAAAAATTATCATAGTCTAGAGGAGCCTAAAAGACATAATAATTAAAGGTAATATGATGTTCCAGATAAGACCATGGTCAGGAAAAGGACATTAGGTGAAAGGGAAAGAAAAGGTTTGATGGTAGAAAAAGACCGCCATTAGTGCTTTTTTTTTTTTTTTTTTTTTTTTTTTTTAGAGAGAGAGACAGCATGAGCAGGGGAGGGTCAGAGAGAGAGGGAAACACAGAATCTGAAGCAGGCTCCAGTCTCTGAGCTAGCTGTCAGCACAGAGCCCGATGCGGAGCTTGAACCCATGAACCGTGAGATCATGACCTGAGCTGAAGTTGGAAGCTTAACCGACTGAGCCACCCAGGTGCCCCAGCATTAGTGCTTCTTAAACTTCATAGTTTTACTTCTAGAATCCCTTTGCCATTGTGGGGAGTGGAAGGTGATATTTAGGAATTGCATGTCCTTTTTTTGCCAGCAACTCTTTTATAGCCAAATTCCAAGAACTCAAACCCTATTCTTTAATACAATCTGTATATACCACTTATACTTCAACCAGAAGGAAAAAGGGCAAATGTTGCTGTCCAATGTTCTCAATCCAATGTCCTATCATGATTAAAAGTCAAAATACTCCATTCCTCCCACATTCTCATGGTTTCACAAGTGTCCTGTGTTAGAATCCTCATAGTTCCGGAAAAGCAGTGTGAACACTGAATATTTGATGACTTCTTTGAAATGTCACAGGGAGTAAGATTTTGCTTGCTTAACTATGTGAAAATCTGTCCTAATCAATTTTTAACTAATTTTGTTTCAGTGAATCAAACTATTTCCATTTGACTAGTAGAAAAGTTTTTCAAAATTATTTAAAAAGTTCCAGATGACTTACACACCACTACATAGTACAATACATGAAAAGCATTAATCAGAAGAAACTGATACTGCAAAGGTTGTTAGTTTCCTTCTATTCACTGTTGAAACTTCTTGATTCCAGAATCATCTTCCTAGTGAAATAGCAGGACTTCTTGATTCACCCTGCAATGCATTCCCATGGCCTCATGATTAAGAAAGCCCACCAATCTATTTTGTTTACAATATTGTACTCACCCAAGCTAATAAATATTTCATTTTTGTGATCCTCCCAAGCAGAACCTAAATTTGCACATGTTTTTCAAATTGAAAAGTATACATTTTTGTCTGGGATATGTTAATTTGGTTTTCGCTGTGATTAACAGAAGTGGTATTCCAATAATAATATGTGGTCCTAGATCAGAACCACTGCCAGGAGCAAGCAGAGACCCAAATAGTGCAGATGGGGAAAAAATGGCTTTCCCCCAAGTAAAGTCTCCCTTTGACACATACTCTCAGTGCATATTAGAAAGAACTAGAATGTCTGATTAGTGTTCAGATCACCTTATAAGATCTCATGTTTAGACTTCAGATTGTGTGCAATAATGGCCCTATAAGAAATTCACTGGCGATTTTAATCTTGCTTACATTCATTCTTTTGCCCATCACTCAAAGGGTCTCACTTGATTTCATTTGTAAGGCTACTGTGGAATCTCTTTCTTCTAGATGCCTCATAGTAGGTAGAGCTGTTTTATTTCAAAAGCCAGGAAGCAGCAGTTATGTGTCAAGAATCTCCTGCCCAAAGCCTTGGAAAACATAACACTACTATAATGATTGTTAATTGTCAGACAGATATCTGAAAGATTTTCAAATTTGATTCCTCTATATTAATTTTAGTTAAATTTAGAGAGTATTTTGTGAAACTTGATCATTTCATAGATATGAGTCATAAAATACCGTAGTCAATCAGTATGGAATGGTCATGAATTGTCACCATAATAAAATAGATAGTCATTGAATTTTTCTAAATTTATCTATTTCAGTGTAGTAGTATTTTGCCCATTTTCCAAAAATAAGGAAGCCATTATTTCTTTCTAAATTAATTATTAACCTTTTTTTCCTAATCTTTAAGTGAAATCAGGCACAGAATCTTCATACAAGTTAGCATGAACTTTTCAATAAAGATTCAGTCCCATGGAGTTTTATCCAAACTTACAAACCTTCAAAAGTTCATGCATCACCACTCTTTAACTTGAGTTGGGACTTCCAGCCAGGAGCAGCAGAGAACAAGATCCAAGTGAATTATAAGACCTAATAGTTATCACACAGGGAAGAATTGGATGAAAAGCTGGGCCTGAAGCCAGGCAGCTTTTAGATCCTAACACTATACACACAAATTATGGTCCATATTTTCAGCATTGGTTATAGGGGTATACAGTAGAACGTACAGATAACCTCCCTTGAGGAACTAAATCAAGGTTGGCTTATCTCTAATTAGAACTTGACAAAAATCATTCTGTTTCATCTGCCAGTTTTCACAGTATTTTAGGAAAGCTTGTACTGATGATTATTAGCTCTGAAGGGTCCAATGTTGTACCTGAGAAATTTTCATAATAGCTCAAGCTTCCCATCCAAAACCATTTTACTTGCAGTAGGCAGTTATTTACATTCAAAGCTTCTGGTTTTAAGTACGAGTGTTCTTTTGTGGACAGAGATAATAGTTGAGTATCAGACAGCTACAACTTGGAATATTGTAGGTAAATTAACTTATATATAAAATATAGTACTACATAAATGATTGCATTAACACTCAGTGATACAATTATATGTGAAATACATTTTCCCCCTTGCATTAAGACCTCACTATTACCTTTAAGCAGGCCTAATAAGATGTATGAGATTTTTTCAGTTTTATTTTCCCTATGTTTGGCTTCCCACCTCATTTACCAATAATGCAATCACAAGAATTCAGGCTTTCCCCTAAAAGTAAAACTGCAAAGAAAAATAAACCCATAGAGTGGGCACATTGATAATTTTATCAGTCATTAAGCAAAGTAAAAGCTTTTCATTGTTCAAGGAAAAAATAGGGAGTGCATATTAATGTTAAAATATTAGAAGTAATTTAGATAAAAACATTTAGACCACATTACATTTGGATTTTACTCAATTCTCATCAAAAAAAATATTCAGCTTATTTTTTTTACCTTGATACTGTCGTAGGAAAATGGTATGTATAAAATGAAATCAAAATTATGATGCTATTTAACTTTTTAAAAAATCCTGGAATGCAAGGCTTTTCTAAGAAGATTTGATGGGAACAATTAAAAATTCATTCCAATTTAAACATTTTTCTTACTGTATATGAAAATGCCATAAACAATGTAAAAAGTAAAATGATAATCAGGTAATAATATTTTCAAACTCATGAGAGGCAAAGTGCTACCATCCTTAATTTCATTTTAGTACAATTAAGTGCACTCGGTAAGAATACGATGTGCTTTTGAAAGTTTTATAAGCTTGGGCTGTCGGAGTCACGCCTTGGTTTTCAGTGATAGTTCTTCTACCTTCTAAACATCTCACTGAGCCACAGTTTCCTTATTCATGCAACAATTAATCATTGAGTGCTACTGTGCATCAAGCATCTCATAATTATACTTTCTACACAACTTTTTTGGGGGGATTAAATATTAAAAAGTTTATTGAAAAGGCACTTTATACAGTGTCTGGTTCCCAGTCCACATTGTACATGGCTGATATTGTAATTTTACTGTAGAAAGTGATTTTATATTTCTTGCAATCAATTTTGGCTCCAAAAAAAACTCACCTTCATTTGCTTTACTAATAATATAGCATGGACCTATTCGACATAAATATATCTCCATATTTTTAAGTTAATCTATTTTCAGTCTACCATCTCTTGGAGCAAGGAATCTAAGTTTATTACTCACACTATAAAATTGTTTTCTCCATCAGATGATTTACTTCCCCATGATCCACCACTGGGTGTTTAGAATAATTGAATTCCGGTCAATAGATAGTTTTTATTGACTAATGCTTATTGAGTACAATATGCCTCTCTGTAGGCTTATACTTTCCATATACTAAGTTTTAGAGACTTGAAACTTCCTTTGTGTGAATGTGGCAAAGCCTGAGACAGTAGATTCAATAAAGATGCATCAACAAACACTTTCAATGAGTTTTCTTATTATATTGCTCCCAAAATACACTTTGTTACACTTTGAAAATAAACATAAACCCTGAGTCAAGTCCATGGTGGTAAAGATAACATTACAAAATGGCAAATATTTGTGTTCCTAGGAACAAACTGTTGGCAGAGTCCTACCTGGATATTAGAAAATACTGCAATGTTTCTTAGGCACTGAACTGGACAACAAGAGATCTGAGTTCCAATCCCCAACTCTGGTAGTAATCATCTGTGCCTTTTTTTAACCTGATCCAGATCTTTTATATCTGTGAGGAAAAAAGTTTGGATAACTGAATTTGAATGTCTTATTTTGATTTTTAAAAAAGTCTCAACTCCTTAGAGTGGGCACTATTGTTCTCTGAATTCTTTAGCAAATAGCTAATACAATCTGTAGACCTAGATTCTTGAACCTGTGTCTATGCTGCCTCAAGAATTTCTGAATACAGAACTTAGTAAAAACGAAGTCCTTATAATATGTACAAAGCTCTAAGAAAGCAGCTGCTCCACCATTTACTCCTATCCCTCTCTGACTATCCTCTAAGACATTCAGCCTTGTCAGATCGGCATCATGTTGGAAATTGGCATCATGTTGCATGATTTGAGGTCTTTGCGTTTGCTCTTCCATCTTCTTAAATACACTTGCTTCCTGTGTCTCCATATCTCACTCCCTTATATCTCTTCCCAGGTCTTTATTCACTTTTCATAATCTCCATTAGGACTTCCCTAACCACCCTATCAAAAAATAGCAAACTTTGTCACTACACCCACACAACTCCCTACACCCTTCCCTTGCTTTATTTTCCCCCATTAACACTCCCGTCCAACCACTTTATTTACTTACTCTCTTGTCTACGTTCCAGTTTCCTTCACAAACCATTAGGGCTGAGGTTTTTGCCTCCTCCAACCCTGCTGTTTAGCCCCAGGACCTGTAACAATGTCAAGCATATAAAAGGGGCTTCATAAATATTTTTAAAGAAATAAATGTTTTGTTCAACACTATATGACTAGGACTTAGAATAGAACTCACCATTTGCAAGGCAATAAATAAATTCCTGTCAAATAATTATAGTTATCCAATATTGGATATATGCTGAAAATGAAGGTAGAAATGTAAACCCTGATTCAAAGTGCAAAATCAAAATGATTGGAAGTACTTATTTGTCACAACCTAAGCTTCAAGTTTAATCATAGTATCTGATAAGTTTCTATTATGTTTGAGTTCAGCTTTAGTTTAGGATGGTATATTACTATTTGGTAACAAATTGTAAATATTTTAATTTTTTAATGTTTATTTATTTTTGAGAGAGAGAGAGAGAGACATAGTGCAAGTGGGGGAAGGGCAGAGAGAGAGGGAAACAGAATCTGAAGCAGACTCCAGGCTCTGAGCTGTCAGCACAGATCCTGACCTGGGGCTCGAAGTCATGAACCATGAGATCATGACCAGAGCCAAAGTCAGGTACCTAACTGGCTGAGCCACTGTAAATATTTTAAAGCTCTGTGTAGCTATTTTTAAGTTTGTTTTTGCTTTAGATTTTTTTCTATTCATTGATAAATTTTATTTTGCCATATCAATATTCTGCTTCTTATAGATGGTATTTCTTAATGAAAGGAGAAAAATCTCTTCATAACATATATATGAAGGGATAGTTTTAAAAGAATGCATCCTCCCTAATAAAATAATTCCAAAAATCGAATTAGTATGTCAGTTGTGGTTACTTGCACTTTAGTTGCATCCTAAAAGCTAGTAGACAGTATAAGCCTAAATTTTCCTAACATCCCCTTCTAGCTCCATTTTAGTGCTCTCAAACTTGAACTAAACAGAAGGAGGAGAAATATATGGTCCCTCATGATACATTATAATTGCCAACTTTTACCTTTTAGAGATGGGCAATGAATAGACTACTCTTCAAAATGACTCCACTCTAAAAGAGTATTTTAAGACCCTCTAAATAGATTCATGACAACTGAATCCTCTTAGATATTAAGTACCCTCACACCACACGGCCAGACAGGAACCTCCATTCTACAGTATTTAACAGGGAATCAAATATCACAAAACAAATAGAGTATCACTTTCATGGATTAGACAGTTATAATGCACACTCAGGTAAACTTGATTTACTACCTCAAGGCTCATGCCTGAAAGCTTTTAAAAGAGATCATATATTTTTAAAAAATCAAAATGCTGAGGACAAGAATATCCAAGTAATATTTCCCTAAACACAGAGCCAACTTACACAATTAGAAATATATGACTCTATGACCACACAATTTCCCAGACTGAAAAGATACTACTCATGCTTAATCCACTTGTCTTCCTTCTTGCTATATAAAGAACAAATCTGATTTTGAGATCCTACATGAATTATTCTTTGTTAGATTACATTATAGTTATTCTTATTTTCAATGTTTGTAGATTTAAGAGATTATTCTGCAAATGTGCATTTTAAATAATGAAGGAAATTTTCTAGAATCAAGCAGTTTTGCAGAAAACTTCTAATATCAGATTTTCTAATAGCTATGTAAATCTATAAAATGAGAAGATATGCTTCCAATTCTTTCAATTTTTATAATAAATAGAAATCTAAAATTTCTTTATGTTTTTAGAGTATGCATTGGCCACATAAAATGTTTTTTTACTTGCCAATTCATTCATTCAAAAAATATTTAAGATTTTTATTTTTCCCAACCACACCATTGAATTTTACCTTTTTTGGAAGTAAGTGAGGAATAAATTATGCATTAATTATATAGTCACCAGTATCCTCTAAAGCAAATATACATAATTTTTCCCATTTTATGGAACAGACAAAAAAGGATATTGTAGGTTTAAATAACTTACCCAAGTGAAACACACTGAATTAGTTATTGTTATAGGACTATAACTTACTATTGATTTTGTGATATTAGAAGCATCTCATTCAAGGTGAGTTTATTTGTTTCTATCAGAACTTTTACCTGCAGACATTGGCAAAAAAATAAGACAGCATAAATTACTCACTCCTACGGAAATAAATTTTAGGTGTTAGGATAAGCAAATTTATGCCTGAAGTAATTCTATTGCTCTTTTATTTCTTTGCATTCATCAATATATTCAGTTTCTACTACCAGAAACAGTGCAAGGTATTTGTAACTATTATATTAATTGATATAAATTAGGGTTTTTTTTCCTGGCACCTGGGTGGCTCAGATGGTTAAACATCTGACTTTAGCCTAGGTTATGATCTCACTGTTCCTGAGTTTGAACCCCTCTGTAGGGCTCTGTGCTGACAGCTTGAAGCCTGGAGCCTGTTTCATTTTCTGTGTCTCCCTCTCTTTCTCTGCCTCTCCCCACTCATGGCCTGTCTATCTCTCAAAATAAATAAATAAATAAAAATAAATAAATAAATAAATACACAGTTTTAAAAAATTTCACCTTTAGAATTCCTTTTGACAATATGCACAAAGCCTTTATACAATGCATAAGTGTAACTAAGTTCAAGTTTTCCCTTTACGTGAGGAAACATACATCTTCATAAAGAATCAGAAATCTTCTTTTTTCCTGAATTATATTTCTCCTCATTTTGCTAAAGGAAAAATGACTAATTCTATAATTTTGCCCCTGTCTAACTTGTCACAAGAACTTAAAAAAAAATTAATAGGCTCTGTAAGATATATTTCACATACATTAAAAAATATGATGAAATAAGACTGTCAAGTCACAGGAGAAAGCCAGAAACCACAAACTGGAATAATAAATAGGAAGGTCTGATCTTGATCAAGGTTCTTAAGTTCTAGTCTACATAAACTGGAATCAGCAATGCAGGGCAAGCACAATATGTCTGCCTTCATTACTATGGATCACAGTTTACTGTAAAAGTGATCCATCCAAAGCACTAATGAAGGTAAGGCAGCAAAGTACCAAAAAGAACAAATTATAAGAGAGTTTCACCTATACATAATCCCTATTGGATGGATGGTGAAGATAGCAATTTAGACAGACTCTAGAAATGTTTCATGACATCTACCATTCACTTACCATGAAATTATATTTTTTAAAACCTATTCTTTGAAATTTTAACTTAAATTAGAATAGTAATGTCAATCAGTTAATAGATACTTAATAAAAGCCCTTGCTGTACATTAAATGTAGGAGACTCCTGAAATATCAGATGCATGGAAATCTTACAATCTCTGCAGATTCAGAATCACACACACACACATACACACACACACACACACACACACACACACACAGAGGTAACAAGCAATAGCTCTTCTAGAGTCCTGTTAATGTTGGGTGTATTCGAGCCCGAAATATTAATACTTCTTTAATAAGCAAGAATATATGTGTTCTACTTTTGCTTTCATATGGAATTAAAAATCAACATGACCAAAAATATTCCCTTTCCTCAAGCCCTTGAATCATTCTAAATTTCTCTTTGTCCCTCTCAGAACTAATCACTATGTTTTGTTAACCTTTAATTCCTAAGAAATTTTCCTGTATGCCTATCTTTTTGTATTCCACTTGCTCTCACCACGGCCCTGGTTCAGGCTTGTCTCTGTCATCCATACCCCCCAAACTGTTTATTCATTCATTTATTCAACCAAAATTTATGGAACACCTGCTTAGTTTCCAAGTGATTGTGCCAAGTAGTGAATGAGATGTATAACTTTCCTGCAGTCCTAGAGCTTGGAATCTTTTCCCTGTTATTACCACAGAGCAGTAGCACACTGTAGCTAGACATTTAAAATACAAATGGAGTGGCTCGTGAGTGGCTCAGTTGGTTGAACGACCCACTCCTGATTTCGGCTCAGGTCATGATCCCAGGGTTATGGGATAGAGCCCCACCTTGGGCTTCACATTGAGCATGGAGCTTGCTTATGATTCTCTCTCTCTCCTTCTTCCCCTGTCTCTTAAAATAATATAATATAATATAATATAATATAATATAATATAATAATACAACACCATTATACTCTATCCACACTGAAAACCATTTAATATCCCATTACCTAGTATACTAACTCCAAACTCCATAAGATGGATATAAGCCACTCTGTTTTGACTGATCTCTGTCTGGATTCATACCTTCAACTTTCTAGGCTCATCCATCCACTTCATACTTGACACCCTAAGAATTTCAAACTCTTTGTATTCCTGACACCACAGAAATACCTGTCTTTTGCTTAGTCTCTTTCTACAAAGGGTATTCACTATTTATTCTTCCACACTGAACTGACTGGGACCTCATCCAAAAAGTCCTGCTTAAATTCCTGAAAGAGCTTTCTCTATACTCCCAGGCATCCTGCGTGAGCTGTTCCTTTCTTATAATTTACCTTAGTATTTTCAAGTTATTTGTTTATTTCTCTGTGTTAGGAAATCATAAAATCCTCAAGGGCAATAAGCATATGTTATCCATATGTGTACCCCTGACTTCTGGCTCTTAAAATGTATCCAATCAATATTTACTGAGTCTATTAGAACCATGTTATGTTTTCTCCCCCCAAAGACTGATTTTTAAATATTTTCTTTGAGTATAGTTGACACAGAATGTTACATTAGTCCCAGGTACAATATAGTGATTCAACATCTCTATACATTATGCTGTGCTCACCACAGTGTGGCTACCATCTGTCACCATACAATACTATTATAATACTATTGACTATATTCCCTGTCCTGTGCCTTTTATCTCCATGACTTTATCATTCCATACTGGAGACCTGTATCTCTCACTCCCCTTTATCCATTCTATCCATTCCCACACCTCTCTCCCCTCTGGCAATCATTAGTTTGTTCTCTGTATTTATAGAGCTGTATTTGCTTTTTGTTTGTTTAGTCATTAATTTTGTTGTTTTTCTCCATCTGACTTATTTCACTTAGCATAATATCATCTATTTTCATTCATGTTCTGCAGCAAATGGCAAGATCTCATCCTTTTTCTATGGCTATAAATGGCAAGATCTCATATATACAGATATATCATATATGTATTTCTTTTTTATCTATCAATTTATCTATCAATGAACACTTTAGGTTTCTTCCATATCTTGGCCTTTTCAAATAATGCTGCAATAAACATAAGGGTGTATGTATCTTTTTGAATTCATGTTTTCATATTCTTTGAGTAAATATCCAGTGATGGAATTATTGGATCAGCTGGTATTCCTATTTTTTATTTTCTATTTATATTATTTTATTATTGTTTAAATGATTATTTATTTTTGAGAGAGAGAAACAGAGTGCAAGCTGGGGCAGGGCAGAGGCAGAGAGAAACACCGAATCAGAAGCAGGCTCCAGGCGCTGAGCTATCAGCATGGAGCACGAGATCATGACCTGAGCCGAAGTAGGACACTTACTGACTGAGCCACCCTGGCACCCCTCTATTTTTTATTTTTTGAGGAACCTCTGTACTGTTTCCTACAGTGGATGCACCAATTTGCATTCCCGCCAGCAGTGTAAAAGGATTCCTCTTTTGCCACATCCTCACCAGCACTTATGTTTTTTCATTTTGATTTTAGCCATTCTGACAGGTGCAGGGTGTGGTTTTAATTTATATTTCTCTGACAGCCAGTGGTCTTGAGCATCTTTTCATGCGTCTGTTGAACACCCGTGTGTTTTCTTAGGAAAAAGTGTCTATGCAGATCCTCTGCCCATTTTTTAACCAGATTGTTTTGGGTTTTTTGCTGTTGAGTTGTATAAGTTTGCAAAAATCTTCTCCCATTCAGTAGGTTGCTTTTTCACTTTTTTGATGGTTTCTTTTGCTCTGCGAAAGTTTTCTTTTTGATTACATATATATTTTATGTATGGTGAGTACAATGCAAGAAAATAAGAGAACAAACAAGGGATATGGTGTTTTTACTTCCAACTGTTTAATGCAATCAACATAAATGTGCTGGCTTTTCTTACCCTTTGAGTACAGCATCTACATATTTATCATTTCTACTTGAAAGTTGCAATCTCCGGAATATTTGTTTCATGATTTGGTATGTTTTGAGGGACACAAGACAATTGTAATGAAGAGCCCAGAACTCTAGAACTAGTTGGATTCTGTACCATCTTTTTGAGTGAAATAAATTCATAAAAGCTCTTTATGATCTATCCTGAGCTTCATCCTTCTAAGGTGAAGATGTTGTCTCCAGTTATATCAAACTACTCTGTGATCCCTGAATATGTCATCCTTGCCCACTCTTCTGGATCCTGATTGTTATTTTCCTGTTGTCTGAGTTGTCCCCTATACTCACCCTTTACTTCGTTTCTACTTGGTAAATGTCTAGTTATCATTCAAGGCACAACTAAGATATTACCATACCTTCTTTGATCCACAATGCAAAGTTGCCCCATTTCTTAAATTCTTGACCATGTAGTTATACTTTTTACTATTGCACAATTCCATCCTATCCTCATTATTTACTTCATTGTGTGTCTTTCACATTAGACAGGAAACTCTTCATACATGTTTTTAGCCCACGTCTCAGCACAAAGCTCATTCCCATAAATGTCTATTAAATCCTGGAATGAATAGATGTTGTTTCTTAACTTGTTAAAACAGTGACACTACATCTTCTTATATCAAAATATATTTTATTTATCCCAAGGGAGAGAAGATGTTTAGAATAAACAGTCATAATAATATGTCCTAGGCATAATAAAATGTCCTAGGTATGTATGCTTGTTATTCTTATTCATATCAATGCAACAGCATTAATAAGCTTAGTTTAATTTTCCAGGATGTTTATATTAATTATATGACTGTTTTTATTTTCATTTGATAAGAGGATACAGGTGAAAGTGTTTGAACAAACACTGTCAGAGATTTAATTAAACATTTGAACAGTCTTTTTTTTATTACAAATAGCTTCTACTTTATTTTTCTCCACAGAATAGAATATTTCTCCATAATAGAAAAGCTACATAGTTACATATTTATATAAGGCTGTTTAGAAATTATGAAAGATTAGAAATTGACTATCATTGGAAAATAACAAAAACATGATGTTCCCTTAACTTAGTACCACATTGGTTTTTATTACCTTATAACCTCTTGTATGTAATTAGTTATGATGAGAAGAAAATTAATTTTATGTAGCAATTTACTCTTCTGAAGATGTAAAAGGAAAAAATAGATTTATATACTGTAAAAAGTTTGATAATTATTTAGAGCACTTATTTAATTAGCAACAACATAAATGTTTCTGGTATAAGTTGGAATCCACTAAATTGTGAATTAAATATCTCTAACTTTCAAAATTCAAAAAATGTAAATTAAAAATTGGTACATGTCATGAGCAAACTGAGGCTTTATTTCTTTTGTATAAAAATCTTTACAGGTGCATTCTGTTAAAAAATGCTAATATTGTTAAGCAGAAATGTGTATGGGAAAAGTCACTGACATTCAAAAAAGGGAACTGTTGTATCAGACCTGCCAAAGACATTCATCAATTAAAAAAAAAATCACTAGACCCTAAAAGAGTAATATAGGTTATTCCACTGTCTCTTAGACTTCTAGGATCAAATTCACACCCCATGTATTCATACAACTCCCATTGAAGCTAAGTGGGGGACAGAGGTTGATCTATAATGTCTGGCATTAACCTTGGACATCATTTAATAAAAGCAAAGCTGTCCTGTTCTAACTGGGTCACAATTAGTCTGGCTCCTCAGAGTCCACAAAATCAGTCTTCTGTGGTCACAAAAAAACCTAATTTTAAAATGGAATCTATTTCATTAGAGTTGCTTATAGTGAAGGCAATACAAAATAGAAAATTTTGTTCATGAAAATTTTCATTTTTCATTAGAAGTATAATATTTAAAAGAATTTAAAAGTCACAGAAATCAAAATGCCATTCTCTTCTTTTTCTCTTCTTTGTATATCTATCAGAAGTTGGGATGCATTCTAAATTAACAGAATTGAGGAAGATTTAGAGATCAATGTGACTCAAGAGAGGACTAAATCTAAATAAAACCCAAGTAACTGTTTATCTGTTGCCAAAAACTTTCCTTTCCCTGAAGAAGATTACATTCACATAAATACATTAGCAACATGTAAAAGTGGGGGCTTTATATCAGAGTTTAAATAATTAGCAAATATAAAAGCTTGAATATAAGGTGAATTAAAACCTACTAAATTTTAAGTATCCAATAGCACAACTACATTTCTCATATTTGAAAAATTAATCTGATTCTAACTTAAGAGTTAGATAAGCTGTGGGATTCCTTTGTTGGACCCTTCTTTCCTCTTCTCATAGCTTATATTTCTTCATAGCACTCATCATCAACTGATGATGATATACTAAATAGCTATCTATAGTATTTAGATATATTATACTTACCTATTTAGGTTCTATTTCCTCTTTCTGCAATACAAATCTTATAGGCTAGAAACTTTTTGTCTCATGTGTTCACAGTTCTAGCTCAAATGTCTTGCATAGTGCTTATCATAAAATAAGCATGCACCAATCATTAATGAAATAAATAATTAATTAATTAATTAAAAATGCATTGAGAGTAACATTACCATAGTAACCTTATAAATCATTTCCCCTCAAAGAAGAATCACCAGCAAATATTCAAGAACAGGACACTGCTGAAAGAATCCTAAAACATGGAGGCAGGCTGGAACACCCATCCTGAACCACAAAGACCAAGAAAGACTATTTCCAAAGGGTTAAAGAAAAGGCTACATATTGACAGCATTGCCTGTCTCCCAGACCAGTGCAGAACTATACAGAGAAGTTTCCCCTGAGCCTCCAGTTCCTCCAGTCCAAGAAGGGATAATCAGCTCTTCCAGCATTGTGGGTTGCTTTTCAGGAAGCCCTACTCTAAGCTTGCCTCCATGGGGATTTCAGAAGAATCTGGGAGGCTTAAACCACTGGGAATCTGACTATAAGGGGAAAGAGGCTTGCAACAACCAGTACTCAGATCTTGGCAGGCCAAACTCATACCTTCAGTATCCAAATAGTAATCCCAGCTGGAGAGTTTGCCCATCTACAGAACCAAGTCAAGTTGCACGCTGACCAGGGAACCCAGTGGGGTGCAGATCTGCCTGATTCAGATCCTCAATTGAGTTTTGTTGGTCCTAGAGTCTGGTTTTTCCATGTCCCAGCAAGGAGCTAAATCACAGCTATTCCCACTGTGGAGAGTGTTTTCTGGCCCCAACCACTCTTGAAAGTTATGCAGTTGATTGGTGCTTAAGCCAAGAGGAGGACAAGCAGAGCTGATTGCCCCCAGAGCAAAACCAGCACCAGATGTGGAACATTCTTGTGCTATGCAAGGGCAAGGGGATCAATTCATGGCTATAACTGAGGGTAGTTCCTAGACCTTCCCAACCAGATATCCATAGCCTATTTGGGAAAATGAGAGCAGCCTTGAGTGGCCCCTACTCCTCCCATCCAGTCAAGAGAGCTGAGACATAGCCCCATCCACTGTGGAGAGTCTCTACTGGTCCTATCTGACCAGAAGTGTTGGAGACAAGTCCTGGAAGCTATGTGGTCCAGTGACACTTGAGTCAAGAGGTGAGAGGGCAGAGCTGATAAGTTTTTGTTTGTTTGTTTTAATTTTTTTTACATTTTTTATTTATTTTTGAGAGACAAAGTGAGGTAGAGCGTGAACTGGGGAGGGGCAGAGAGAGAATGAGACAAAGAATCCGAAACAGGCTCCAGCCTCTGAGCAAGCATTCAGCACAGAGCCTGACATGGGGCTCAAACCCACTAACTGTGAGATCATGACCTGAGCTAAAGTTGGACACTTAACCAAGTAAGACATTCAGGTGCCCCTGGTGCTGATAGTTTGAAGGACAAAGTCAATGGCTTGTTTGGTCAGGGAACTTGGGGTGTAGGTCAGCTTGAGTTAAGCCAACAAAGAGTTTATCAGCTTTAGACCTGCTTCTCCCCACTGAATCTAATTCATGGCCCTGCTTATCACTGAATACAGCTTTTAGACTGTCCAATCCAGAAAACTGATCACAGCACCCTGGAAGCTATATAACCCATTCAATGGTCCTACATTCAGTGGTACTTGGAGAGAGAATAAAGCCCGTGTCTTCCCCTGTCTACAGAGCACACTCAGTGGCCTCACCCAACCAAGGAAGTTAGTGTGCACTCTTACCTGATTCAGGTATCCAAACAGGGAGCTGTATAGACTGTGCCCCATCCTTGTGCCCAAATGTGCAGATTCAAACATAAGGAATCAGGGATCATAAAAAATCAGGTAAATATGATACTACCAAAGAAAACTAATAAAGCTCCAATGACTGACCCTAAAGAAATGGAGATCTATTAACTGTCAGACAAAGAATTCAGAATAATCCCCTTCATAAGTTTAGTGAACTACAAGAAAACACAGATGACTAAATAAAATTCAAAAAACAATGCATGAGCAAAATGACAACTTTGACAAGGAAATGACAACCAGCCAAACATCCCAAACAAACCAAATCCTAGCATTGAAAAATATAATAACTAACCTGAAGGATTCTACAAATTTTCTAAAATAAACCTGATTCTACAAAAAAGATCTAGAGGATAAGCCATTGGAAATTACCCAGTCAGAAGAGTAAAAAGAAAAAAAAAATGAGTGAAGAATTGTTACACAATGAAAAGAAACAATATTTGCATTATATGAATTCCAGAAAGAGAAGAAAAAGAGAAAGAGAGAGAAAATATGTTTAAAGCAACAATGGATTAAATTTCCCAAAACCTGGGGAGATAAATGAACATTCAAATCCATGAGGCCCAAAGTGGCACACACTGACCCTGAAGAGGGCTACATTGAAGCACATTATAATTAAATTGCCAAAAAGTCAAGAATTAAGAAAAGAATTTTAAAAGCAGCAAGAGAAAGGAAAGTAGTTATATACATAAGACTATGGGCATATTTCTCAACAGAAACTTTTCAAGTCATGAGAGAATGGGATGGCATATCAAAACGGTGAAACAAAATAATCATCATCCAAGAATTCTATACCTGGCAAATATGTCTTTCAGTAATGAAAGAGGGATGAAGACTTTCCCAAACAAATAAAAGTGGGGCATAGGGGGTGTTATTACTGCCACATCTACATTACAAGTAATGCAAAAGGAACTAAAAGAGCACTAATTAACATCATAAAAACATGTAAGAGTAGCGCAAATATCACTGGTAATTGTAAATATACAGTCATAAATAGAGTCTGTAATATGGTAATAGTGGTACATAAATCACTTACAACTCAAATTTGAAAGTTAAAAAATATGAGGGATGCCTGGGTGGTTCGGTGGGTTGAGTGTTCGACTTCAGCTCAGGTCACAATCTCGAGGTTTGTGAATTCAAGACCTGTGTGTGGCTCTGTGCTGACAGCTAGCTCAGAGCCTTGAGCCTGCTTCGGATTCTGGGTCTCCCTCTCTCTCTGCCTCTCCCCTGCCCTCACTCTGTCTCTCTGTCTCAAAAATAAATAAACATTAAAAATTTTTTTAAATGAGCATAATAAAAATAACCATAATTACAATAATCTGTATTAGTTATACAATATTAAAAACAACAATAATCTAAGATGTGAGGGAAAGGAGAAATAAAAGTATAAAGTTTATGAATTTTACTGAAGTTATTACCAGTTTAAAATAGGGTGTTATGGGGCGCCTCGGTGGCTTAGTCGGTTAAGCGTCCGACTTTCGCTTGGGTCATGATCTCGCGGTTCCTGGGTTCGAGCCCCGCGTTGGGCTCTGTGCTGACTGCCAGCTCAGAGCCTGGAGCCTGTTTCAGTCTGTGACTCCCTCTCTCTCTGGCCCTCCCCTGCTCACACTGTCTCTCTCTCTCTCCTAGAAATAAATAAAACATTTAAAAAAAAAATAAATAAAATAGGGTGTTATAAGTTTAAGGTATTTTATGCAAGCTTCATGGTAGCCGTAAGGGAAAATCCTGTAGTAATTATGCAAAAGAACCGGTAAAGAGGTCCAAGCATATTGATACCAAAAGACATCAGAACGCATACAAAATAAACATGTGGGTGGCTTAGTCAGTTAAGCAACCCACTCTTGATTTCAGCTTAAGTCATGATCTTGCAGTTTGAGTGATAGAGCCCTATGTTGACAGCATGGAGCCTGCATGGGATTTTCTCCCTCCCTTTCTGCCCTTCCCCCACTTGAGCTTTCCCTCTTTCCCTCTCAAAATAAATAAATAACAGTAACTTAAAAAAAAAAACAGTAGGATGAAAAAATAAGAAATAATGGATCTGCAAAATAACCAGAAAACAATGAACTAAATTGCAATAGTAAGTTCTTAACTATTAATTACTTTAAATGTAAATGGATTCAATTTTTCAATTAAAAGACATGGAATGGCTGAATGGACAGAAAAACAAACAAACAAACCAATCCAACAACATGCTGCCTACAAGAGACATGTTTTAGCCTTGAAGGCTCTTATAGACTGACAGTGAAAAAGATATTTTCTGCAAATGGTAACTTCAGAAGAGCAGGGGTAGCTCTATTTATATCAGACAAAATAGACTTTAGGCTAAAATGGTGAAAAGATACAAAGAAGGTCATTATACAATGATAAAGAGGTCACTGTATCAAGAAGATATAACAATTATAAATATTTATGTGCCCAAATATTGGAGCATCTCAATATATAAAGCAAATTCTAACAGAGCTAAAAGGAGAAATATACAGTAATACAAAAGTAGTTGGATACTTTAAAATCCCACTCTCAACAATGAATAAATCATCCAACAGAATCAATAAGGAAAAAGCATATTTGAACAAAACTGTAGACCAAATGGACCTAACAGATATATACAGAACATTCTATGCAACAACAGAACACACATTCTTCTCAAGTTAACATGGCACATTTTCTAGGATACAACATATGTCAGGCCACAAAACAAGTCTTAACCAATTCAAGATTTAAAACATACCAAATACCTTCTCTGACTACAATGGCAAAAAAAGTAGAATTTAATAACAAAAGGAAACCTGGAAATTAAAAATTAAATTTCAGGAACACATGGAAATTAAACAAACAAACAAAAAAATCTCCTGAACAAGAAATGGATCAAAGAAGAACTTAGAGGGAAATAAAAAATTTTCTTGAGACAAATGAAATGAAAACACATCATACCAGGACTCGTGGGATACAGCAAAGCAGTTACAAGAGGGAAATATATAGTGATAAATGCTTACATTAAGAAGCAAAAAAGACCCAAAATAAATAACCTAACTCTAAACCTTAAGGAACTAAGAAAAAAACAACCTGAACTCCAAAGTTAGCAGAAGAAAGGAAGTAGTAAAGATCACAGCAGAAATAAATGAAATGGAGAACAGAAAAACAATAGAAAAGATCAACTGAACTAAAAGTTTGTTCTTTGAAAAAATAAATTAACAAACCTGTAGCTGACTAATCAAGAAAAAGGGAGAAAGGACTCAAATCAACCAAATTATTAATTAAAAAGAGACATTATAACTCATACCACAAATTTAAATTATTATAAAAGGTTAATATGAACAACTATATACCAACAAACTGTACAACCTGGAAAATATGGAAAAATTCTTAGAAACATACAACTTATCAAGACTGAATGAGGAAGAAATAGAAAATCTGAATAAACAAATTATGAGTAAGAAGATTGAATTATTAATCAAAATTCTCCCAACATAGAAATGTCAGGACCAGATGGCTTCACTGATGAATTTTACCAAACATGTAAAGAATTAAGATCAATCCTTCTCAAACTCTCCCAAAAAATTGAAAAGGATAAAACACTCCCAAATTCATTTTATAAAGCCAATATTATTCTGATATCAAAACCAGAAAAGAGTTTTACTAGAAAATAAAAACAATCTCTAATGAATATAGATATAAAAATTCTCAATAAAATATTAGCAAACCAAATTCAGTAGCACATTAAAAGGATCATTCACCATGATCACATGAAATTTATCCCTGGGATGCAAGGATGCTTTAATATATGCAAATCAATCAGTGTGATACATCACATTGATAGAATGAAAAAAATCATGTGACCATCCCAATAGACACAGAAAAAGCATTTGACAAAACTCAACATCCAAACATCCATTCATGATAAAAACTCTTAACAAATTAGGCATAAAAAGAACATATCTCAACATAATAAAGTCTGTATATAACAAACCCACACCTAACATTATACTCAATGGTGAAAGGTCTGAAAGTTTTACCTCTAAGATCAGAAAAAAAACAAGGGTGTCCATGCTCATGACTTTTATTCAACATAGTACCATAAGCCTTAGCTACAGCAATCAGGCAAGAAAAAGAAATGAAAAGTATTAGAATTATAAAGGAAGAAGTAAAATTGTCTTCATTTATAGATAACATAATTATATGTATAGAAATCCTAAAAACTGAACCAAAAAACTATTTAGATATAATGAATGAATTCAGTAAAGTTTCAGGATACAAAATTAACATATAAATATCAGCAGCACTTCTATACACTAAACAAACTTTCTGAAAAAGAAAAGAGAGAAACAAATCAACCCCATTTATAATAGCATCAAAAGCAATAAAATACTTAAGAATAAACTTAAGGAGGTGAAATATCCCTCATCTCAAAACTACAAGACATTGATGAAAAAAATAAAAAAGACAAATAAATAGAAAGGTATCCTGTGTCTATGGTTGGAAAAATTAAGATTACTAAGATGCCGATACTACCAAAAGCCATCTTTAGTTCAGTGTAATTCCTATCAAGATTCCAATGCCATTTTTTTTTTTACAGAGGTAGAAAAACACTCCAAAAATGTATATGGAACCATAAAAGACACAGAATAACCAAAGAAATCCTGAGAAAGAAGACCAAAGCAGAAACCATCATACTTCCTGATTTCAAGCTATCCTCTATAGCCATGTTATCAAAACAGTATGGTTCTGGCATAAACAGAGATGAAAAGACCAATTGAACAGAATCAAAAGGCCAAAAATAAATTGAAGCATATCTAGTCAACTAATATTTGACAAGGGAGCCGAGAATACTCAATGGAGTAAGGAGAGTCTATTCAATAAATGGTGCTGGGATGGTTGGATATTCACATGTAAAAAAATGAAACTAGACCCATATCTTACGTCACTACAAAAATTAATTTAAAATGAATTAAAGACTTGAGGCTCAGTCGTTAAATGTCTGACTTTGGCTCATGTCTTGATCTCATAGTGTGTGAATTGGAGCCCTGCCTCAGGCTCTGCACTGACAGCCCAGAGCCTGGAGACTCCTTTGCTTTCTATGTTTCCCTCTCTCTCTGTCCCTCCCCCACTTATGCTCTCTCGCTCTTTCTCAAAAGTAAGTAAACAAACATTAAAAAATAAAATAAATAAAATTTTAAAAATAATAAAATGAATTAAAGACTTGAATGTAAAATCTGAAACCATAAAACTCCTAAAGAAGACACAGTAATAAAGCTCTTTAACATGGGTCTTGATAATGATTTTCTGGCTATAACTCTTAAAATACAAATAACAAAATAAGAAATAAGTGGGGCTACTTCAAACTAAAAAGCTCCCACAGCAAAAGAAACTATCAATAAAGTGAAAAAGCAATCTATGGAATGGAAAATAATATTTGCAAACCATATGTCTGATAAGGGATTAATATCCAAAACATTTAAGGAACTCATAAACTCAATAACAATAATAATAATAAGTAAAAAATGGCAAATGACCTGAATAGACATTTCTCTAACAAAGATATACAAAAGGCCAACAAGAACATGAAAAACGCGAAAGACAAATACTTACGGTTTCACTTTTATGTGGAAACTAAAATAAATAAATAAATCTCATTAAACAAGAAATCAGATTTACCAGAGGCAAAGGATGGGGGGAGGGGGAATTGGAGGAAGGTGGTCATAAGATATAAGCTTCCGGTGATAAGACAATGGAATGTACTCCATGATGATTATAGCTAACACTACTGTATGATACACAGGAAAAGTGTTTAAGAAAGTAAATCCTATGAGGTCTCATCACCAAGAGATCATTTCCCTCCCCTTTTTTGTCTTTTGTTTTTATTGCATCTCTATAAGAAGATGATTGTGGACTGAACCTATAGTGATCATTTCACAATATATAAAAATCAAACCATCACTCTGTATGCTTTAAACTTATACAGTAACATATGTCAATTATTTCTCAATAAAACTGAGGGGGTAAAAGAAAATACATTATGTTTGTCTCACAAGACTGTTATATGACAGGTATATCCTCAAAATATGAAAACACATTCTATCCTTTGATTTCTAGCCAAGATAAAATTATAAGATTTAGAACATTTTGGAAAGAATATGTAATACTTTGTAAATTAACTGAACAAGGTGACCAAAACTATATGTATGGTCTTCTTAGAAATGTATAATGTTATTTATTCCCTTCAATAAAACAAATGCCAGTTTAAGACTGTAATAAAGACTGCCCTGAGCATATAAATTAGGGGAAGCATAGAACCAGGAAAGGATTGATTCTAGCTTTTGAACATCTGTTAGTGCTCCACATAATTCCATCTTAGTGGTTAGATGAATGACCTGATGTTTTTGATAATTTTTTTCTGATACCAAACTAACACAATATTTAGTCTTATTTGACTAATGAAAGATGGTTCAAAAATTATTCACTTCATTTCATATCATTTTTCCTAGAGTAGAATATTTCTGTGTAAGCCAAATCAGAACATCAACATGAGTATAACCTGATCTAAGACTTACCTTTTGTGTTATTTTTAAGTAGAAGAGATTGAGTAGTTGCATAGGATCACTAGTAAATGTGGCATATTGACTGGCACCAACCAATCAGAATGGACAGGAATGGATTATTTTAGCGAAAACAACGCTAACTGGGGGGTTTAGTGGCCTTTTGACAGGAATGCCAAAGGAAGATTCTGACCACTTACAATAGAATGTTAATAGCTCATGCCACTTCAACACTGACAGCTCTGAAGTGAGAGGCCACTAATCTCTGTTTGTAATATCCACAGTTGAAGGAAAAAATAAGTATTTCTTCTTAAGCATGGGATAAGCATTAACTGTCTAAAAATTTCGGGAATGTTCTACATGTCTGAAAGTCAGAGAAAAAAAGAAGACAGCCATGGACAAGGAATCAGGTTTTTTCACTCCTGAACCAAAATACATGATTAAAATGGAATGTAGTTTTCAAGACCAATCAATTCACCAGTCCGTTCTTATTTAGAATAGCTGCGTATGTACTGTGAACATTTTACATACACATTTTGATGAGAATTTAGCACCTCTATGTAGACAGGGTTTGTCCTAAGAACAGAGTCTATGTTTTTAATTAAAAAAAAATAAATAAGCCAATTCATAAAGGAATCTTTGCTAGGGAGCTGATGCTTCAAATCTGAAATGGAATCTGTTCATTAGCTCTACATTATTCAGGACTATAAAAAGGAGACATTTTAACAATCCTGGGCTCAATTAGGCATCAACTGCTACCCTGGCAGAAACCTGGCATGCATCTTATTCTTAGGAAGTTTGGATGGCGTTATTTACAATTTGTTCCTCAGGGAATGCCCCGCAAAAAAGAAGTCTGGTTGCCATCATAACTTATGACACTAACCTCATAATTCTCTACTTGACATCTCAATTGTGCATCCTTCATTTAATCAGATTAGCAATACACTATTGCTTAAACGACAGCCACTCACTTCTCAGTTTTTGAGAATCAAGGAAAGCAGTGTACATTTATGAAATGACAATACATAAGCATCAACTCTTCTTTTGAGTGATTTAACCGAAAGGTGAACATTGAAGAAGCCGGCACCATCAATATACAGAGGAATTCAATTGAAATGATTACATTTTTCTTTATTTATTAGCCATTATTATACTTGAATGTTTGGGAATTTTTCCTGGAATCTGCCCTCTTGTTTGCTGCAACACATCTAATGATCCAACTTACCTTTTGAGCCATGTAAAATTTCTTTCTTTAGGCACTTAAAGTTGAAGTCAAGAGGTTTTTAAATGCCACATAAATGCAAAATTCTAAAAACAGAGAGGGCCAATTGTGTTTGGTAAGTGATATCTCAGGAAACCGACTAGTAATGCATTTCCATTATTACGTCTTATGTCAGAGTCATCTACAGGGTTAAATTCTAAAAACTAGTTAACTTCTTTTTATTTGTGCAGATTTTACTGATTGTTCCTTTTCCCTTCCTTTTAGTCTTACTTTAGTTCATTAGATGCAGTAATATCTCCCTTGTCTGTGACAATTTCCATTAATATCTCAAAGGCAGCTATTAAGTCTCATTACAAGAAAAGATTATAGAAGGATACTGCACACAATAACCGTGAAGATAAAGACAATAGTCACATTTTCATTTGTTTCTTTGTTCTTAAGATGCAAATCAAACGTGAAGCTCTTTTTAGCCTGCTTTTCTCAGTTTATACTTTCAAAGCTTTTGGAAAAGGAAAAACCTCTGCAGCTAAATAAATTCTACTATTTGGATTATTCCTTTCTCAAAATGCAACAAAGACATGTACCTGCTGTCAGAAATTTGCCACGACTTATTACTCTCAAAATCTCATTGTCAGGGAATTCAGAAAAAAACTACTAGAGTTTCGTCATTTACATAAGTTATTCGCCAGAATTAACTGTGGGCTATAATGAAGCTAATTAGTGGTTGTTGCAGAGACACTTTATAAAGTATTCATTATTACCAACAATAGTCCATCATTCCATCAAAATACTTAAAACATCAATTCTTTAGACAATTATTTAAACATATCCACGGAAAATTATGTCTGAGGAAAACTCAGTCAAACCTCCAAGAAATAAAATGTTTATAGGTTTTTAATCTAAATTGACTCCTTTAAAATAAATGTATTGTGGCTCATATAAGAAGTTTGAAATCCAGGTTCGGTGACAATCTTTCTTTTCTATTTAAAAGATATTGAAATACTGGTAAGAATAATAAAATATCAACACCAAGTAAGTTAATTTCTACTTATATAACTAAGAAGTGGCAGAATGAAGGGTGTATATATAGATCAGGGACTTAGCTCTGATTACCTAATGATAAGGCAGATTTATCCTTCTGTAGTTTTTAATTATCTGAAATATTTTAACTTCCTTCTGAACTTTATTCTAAACTATATACTCAATAATGGTAAAGATAAAATCAGTCACTTCATATATCTCTCACCCATCAATAAATAAATAAATAAATGTTGAATTTTACTACTAAAATTAATAAATGATAAAAAGAAAACTTGAAGCTAAATGTTATGCTTCATAGTCAATATCAATGATAAGAAATTCTGCCTTAGTTGTTATTTTACTTTTGAAATCAAATGTTTATGAGCTGCTAGGNAATCCGTGCCCCTTCTGCATCCTATGCTCCACTTTGGCTTCAATCTCCATTTCTGTCTCTTTTCCTTACCTCCTCCACTTTGGGGTTCATTCTCTTAAATTTCCAACGAAGCTCACAACTTCCCCACCCTTTATACTCATATTCAGAGTATAATTTCACTTAACAGTTAGCATTTGATGCTTTTTTTTCTAACCACGCATTCCCACCTCCACTATTTGCTGCCCGGTCTCTGTGTTCATTCTCCCAGAAGTGCTCACTTGTAGATCAGTATTGGCATCTTCATTACCAAATTCAAGAGCATTACTTCAGTATGTTCCTACTTACACCCACCAGGGCACACAGAGAGGTTTCTCTCTGCTTGCCTGTCACAAATGCATTCGTCTAATTCTACTTTCTCAACGTCTATGACTGTTCCTCTTGCCCTGGTGTATAAAGTTTGCCTATAGTTGTGTTTTCAGTTTTTAAACATTTTCCTCAACCATTCAATCCACTCTCCACACTGACTTCAAATATCCCCAGATAATACTTCCCAACAGTTGTCCAAATATATCTATTTGACTGTGCCCCATCGCAGTATTGTTCATCAAATCCTTTCTTGCATAAGATACTAATAGATATTTCAAGATTATAAATATATATATTGTATATCTAGATACTAATATATATTATATTCTTTATGTATATTTACATATGGAGAGAGAGAGTTTCCCATGGTCAAGGAAATTTTGCATTTTCCTAGATCTTTATGATGGGATGAGCAGGGTTCTTACAAAAACAAAGCAGATAAAAGTTAATTTAGCCACATTTTCTAAAATTTATTTAATCCTAGAATGATTCTTTGTTTTTGTTTTCCAAACATCTCTTAATATGTTTGGAAAATATCTCTTCACTCTTGTGAAGAACAGTGTTCTGTTCAACACAGTTCATTTACATGCTAGTCTTTCAAAATCCATTCTCTATTCACTCACAGTTCTTAACCCTTTTGTAAATCATCTTCTCTTGGGAAGATTTTCCAAGAAATAGTTATAGAAGTCATATTTACAGTAATGGACACATTAATTCAAATACTTTAAATTATATTTGTTCGCATCTTCTTCCATCCAAGTTCTTCAAATTTCCATTGAGTTGGTTTCCCAGAAGGACTTATTAGAAATATTCAGTCCTGATCCTAAGAAAATAACTGACTCCCTTCATCTACAAATATTTTTCCTATGATGACAAAAAAGGCTAAATATAGAAAATACTAAATTTGGAAGTATGTGGTAATTGGGTAGATGAAACACTAATGAGTGAAATCAAGCTGATCTAGGATCTCTCATTCTGTTCTCTCCTATTCTTTCTATTCTTTTCCTACCATTGCCTCCCAATTGTCTAAAAGTCATAAAAATACCTCCTTTTTCAGTGATTACTCTCTAGTAGAGGGCACTGGAAGAAACTACTAATGAGCATGAACATTTGTAAGCACATAGTTGGCATTTTTGAGTGAAACACAATAAAATTCTTACTAAACATCTGGACCAAACACATCTTTTGCATAAAACCAAGATCATTTTGCACAATATGGCTGATCTCTGCATCCTCAAAAAGGGCAAATTCTCAAGAGAGCAGCCCAACATGGATTACTTCAGGAATAGGGGGTCAGATGAATGGCATACGGATTAGTGCTTTCTGTAATATGATAAGAGCGTGACAGTATCAGAACTCTGTTTAATAGGGCATGATCTTTCCCCAGAAGAAAGCAAAGGAAGATTGTATTCCATCAAGGGGAATTACAAAGCTGTAAATTACATTGTGTCACAGCCAGCAGAATTAAATCCCAGTTTTTAATTAGCAGTCTTAATTTTATTTTGTTACTAAGATATATTTCTACAATACTCAGAAGCACTTTTTGGTGAAAACATATCTATGCAGACCTAAAATTGAGGGAGAAAAATCCAGGTATATGATATGGCAGTGAACAATTGAGATATATGGCTTGGCAGTGAACACAAATTATCAGTAAGATAAAGGGATGTATGTTTACAGTGTACCTGTTTCTAATGTATCATGTTAAACCTAAAAGTAATGGGAAACTAAGATGTTTCTGACTTTAAGGATTCTTTCCAGAAATATTAAATAAGGCATTAAGAAAATGTGATCCAGTGATTGTGTATGGTGAGAGCATGTGACCACTTGTATGTATATTTTCAATCTCTCAACTGTTGTAATACTCTTAGGTTGTTTACATTCATTTATTTTTTCTAAGTTTATTTATTTATTTTTGAAAGAAACAGAGACAGTACAAAGGGAGTGGGAGGTCCAAGAGAGAGGGAGAGAGAGAGAATCCCAAGCAGGCTCCATGCTGTCAGCACAGAGTCCCACAAGGGGCTCAAACTCATGAAACTGTGAGATCATGACCTGAGCTGAAACCAAGAGTCAGATGCTTAGCCAACTGGGCCACCCGGCTGCCCCTGTTTACATTCCTTTATTTTACTTAATTACTTACATATTTATTTATTTATTTATTCATTTATTTATTTATCTTTAAGAGAGAGAGAGAGCGCATGAGCAAGGGAGGGCAGAGAGACAGAGACAGATCTGAAGCAGGTTCAAGGCTCCGAGTTGTCAGCACAGAGCCCAATGCAGGGCTTGAACTCACTAGCAGTGAGATCATCACCTGAACAGAAATCAAGAGTCCGATGCTTAACCGAGTGAGCCACCCAGGTGCCCTATATTTCTTTAAATTGAAGAATCAGTTGTCTTGAAATTATGGAATCAATCCCACTACTTGGTTGCCAGAATCATTTCATTTCTTTGACCTTATGGTGCTGCAAAAATGAATTCATCCCACTAACCTACATCCTTGTGGCTCTTGAGCAAGAGGCTACCAAGGGACAAATGGGAAACTGGATAAAAATCACATAACATAATTGGGGCATCTTCCAGCAGAACAAAGAATGAAGGCTTTGAATTAAACAATCATATGTGAATCCAGGTTTGGCCACTAACCAGTTTTTTCTTAATCTTTATTTATTTATTTTTGAAAGAGAGAGTGGGGGACGGGAAGAGAGGGAGGGAGGCAGAGAATCCCAAGCTACTGTCAGCTCAGAGCCCAATAGAGGGCTTGAACTCATGAGCCCATGAGATCATGACCTGAGCCAAAATCAAGAATCGGATGCTTAACTGACTGAACCACCCAGGCACCCATGCCACTAACCAGTCTTAAAAACCATGAGACAAGATCTCATATTTCACTTCTATTATTGAAATACATTCTAGTTATGTCAAAGATTTGTACGGAAAATCTAACAGCATGATTATTAAAGAAACATTTTTACTTTCATTGTTTTCATTGTAAGATATCACATATACAGAAAAGAAGAAAAAATGCATGAGAGTTTAAAGTCTAATTACAGAGTGAAGCTAATTTAACAACATCCAATACAGACAGACACAACCTTAGTCCCCCTTACTTACTAGTATGCTGGTAAATGTTTAACAACTTGTTCTCCATAGGAAAAATGACCCCAAATCTCTAATTTGTAGCATTTTCTGATTTTTGTGGCATAACTACTTTCATAATGATAAATTTCAAGTTACCAATGGTTAACAAACTCCTGAAAATTTGACTGTCAGCTCTTGTTAGCCTATAGGAGCCACTTAAGCTCGCAACTGCAGTGATCACAGTGATCCTGAAAGAGTGTCACTCTGCCTGGATTTGAACTATACGTAAATAGTAGCATATAATGTGTTCATTTGCACTTAGTTTCTGTCACACAGTATGTTTGTGGAATTCATCTATGTTGTTGTGCATAACTGTAGTTCCTTCAGTTCCAAACTGAACAAGTACTGCAGTGCTGGGTAACATTCCTTCCTAGGAATGAACCACAAATTATGTATCTATTCTACTATAGGTGACATTTCAGTTTTCTAAGATGTGTCTTTAATGAACAATGCTGCTATGAATGTTCCAGTGCATGTCTCCTGGTACTCATTGGCAAAGTTTCTTGAAGATGTATAGCAAGAGGTAAAATTTTTAAATATTACCAAACTGTTGTCCAAAGAAGTTGACTCATTCAGACTCCCAGCAACAGTAGAAGAATTGCTGTTGCACTATATCATCACCAATATTTGGTACTAGCAATTACCCTAATAGGGAGAATTTATAATGGATCTCATTGTAGTTTAAATTTCAGTTTCTATGAAGATTATCATTGAGGTTGAGGTCTTCAAACTTCAAACAGCCTATTGTTGGCCAGAAGAAGTCTTACTGATAACATAGTCGATAACACATATTTCATATGCTCTATGTCTTATAGACCATATTAAAGTAAACTAGAAGAAAGAAAATAAGAAAGGGCTAATACATTTATAATACTGTACTGTATTTATTGAAAAAAAATCCAAATATAAGAGGTCTTACACAGATCAAGGTGCCTGGGTGGCTCAGTTGGTTAAGCATTTGACTCTGGATTTCCATGCAGGTCATAATCCCACAGTTCATGAGTTTGAGCCCCATGTCAGGCCCTGCACTGACAGTGTGAGGCCTGCTTGGGATTCTCTTTCTTCCTCTCTATCTGCTCCTCCCCCACAATCTCTCTATCTCTCTCTTATAATAATTAAATAAACATTTAAAAAAAGAGGTCTCACACAGTTCATACCCATGTTATGCAAGGGTAAACTACACTATTATTTCATATATTCAATTTTACTTAGGCTCATATCACTTACTTAGCTCTTCAATTCTTCCATATCACAACTTCATTTGGATTCATTGTTCTTCTTCCTGCAGTACATCCTTCAGAATTTCCTTCAACTAGATATATTGGTGGTCTGGTTTTTATTTCACCCCCATTCTTAAAAGACAGTTTTACTTATTGTGGGATTTGAGATTGACATTTATTTTTAATTTGAGGTGGTAGTGATATCTAACTCTTCCTTCTTTAAACCTAATTCGTCTTTGACTGCTTTCAACCTCTCTGCCTTTCATATTCTTCAGTATGCTTTTGGCTTATCTAAGTATGTTTGGTTTCTATATTTCTTACTTTGGATTTATTGGGATATTTTAGTCCAAATAGTGTAGAATATTCTGAATTCTTATCTCTTAAGATAGAACTCTGTCACCTTCTCTTTTATCTTTGGAATTCTGATTGGATAAGTGTTAGAATATTTGACTCTTAGGGGTTCCTGGGTGGCTCATTTGTTTAAGCATGTCACTTAGGCTCAGGTCATGATCTCGTCATTCATGATTTCAAACCCTGTGTCAGGTTCTTTGCTGACCACTCCGAGCCTGGCACCTGCTGCAGATTCTGTTTCTCTCTCTCTCTCTCTCTCTCTCTGGACCTCAAAGTTTTGCAACTTTGCTTACAGCATTCTTGTTTCTACTAGATATGAGTTTAGAACTTTTTTTTGTTTTATTTTATTTTGTTTTTTTAAAATATATATACATATACTTTTAAAGTTTATTTTTGAGAGAGAGAAAGCATGAGATGGGGAGGGGGAGAGAGAGAGAGGGAGGGAGAGAAAACCCCAAGCAGTTTCCACATTGTCAGCGTGGAGCCTGATATGGGGCTGGAACCCACATACCTTGAGATCATGACCTGAACAGAAGTCAGATGCTTAACTGAATGAGCCACACAGGAACCCCTTGTGTTTGTGCTTTTGTGTGTGTGTGGGGGGG
>NW_027528006.1:534514-770207 GCF_008692635.1 Crocuta crocuta
GGGGGGGAGGTGTTTTTTGTTTTTTTTTTTTACTTTGAGCTGCTCATTTGCTTAACAAAATTATTTGGATCAGGGATAAAGATTCTTTACTGCAGAGGGAATTTGAATTTGTTCACTATAGGCTCTTGGAATATCTAGTAGCCAGAGATCACTGGAAGTGTAAGACTTGCAATACTTTTTTGCACCATTAGGTGATAAAATTTTTTGCTGCATGTCCACCCAAAGACTAGCTAATCATTCCAACATCTTGTGGATTTTCTTTCCTGCCATGCTCAGAATCAAAACCCTTTGCATCATTGGGAAACAGGGGGTGGAGAACTTTACCATTACTTCCTGTTTGCATGAGGAACAGAGCCTTTGGAGTCCTGCCTTAAGCAGGGAGAATCTTCCATTATATTCCTCACCTTGAGTCAACCCAAGCATTTGCTTTTTGTCTTCTTTTCCCACAAGACCTTGGGAACTGAATCCTTACTCCCCCTGGTATCAAGAATGTCCTGGGGACAGAAAAAGACTCAATGTTTCTCTTATTTCTGGGAATTCCCTCCTCTGTGTAGATTTTGGCTTTATCAAAATCTTACTGTTACTTACTTACTTACTGTGGTGTTCATTATTTGATACCTTTAAGAACATTTTCAAAAATAGTTTTGGCAGCAGATTTAATGGTTCTCATGGAGGAGGGTTTGTCCAAATATTCATGTAGTTAAAAACACAAACTTTAAAAACTAATCTTGGAGAAGAAAAGGAATTTCTAAGTATGGCCTGAAACTCAGGTATCATGAAAGCCTAATAAATTGGGCATATAAATATTAAAACTGTGTACAACAAAATATTTAAAAGAGGAATCAATTAACTCCTCTTCCTCTTTTTGATGGTTTGTAATGCAAAAGTTTTTAAACTTAAATGTACTTAAATACACACATATATGAAAGCATGTACAAGTTAATAAAAGCGTTATAGATTAAAAATATCTAGTTTCACAAAGGAGGGAAGGATGGAAAGAGGGAAGAGAAAGGAAGAGCAAGCAAATAATATATAAAATAAATGCTTAGCTTTGTTCATTATTAAAATAGTGAAAATAAAAGGCAGATAACATGTATATTAGCAAAAAATAAGAAATGGAGAAATGGACACTCATACTTTATTTGAGTTGTATAAACTGGTAAAAAATGGTTAGGAATGAAATTTGAAAATAACTATCAAACTGTTAAATGCAATCAAATGTTTATCTAGCTTCTTGTATTCTAGGAGTTTATCTTGCAGTTACTGGTACCTGTATTGAAAGATAAATGGATCAAAATATTTGTGTAGCACTGTTCAAGAGAAAAAAAAGTGAAAAGAACTTAAATGACTTTCTGAGGAAAATAATGAAATATATTATGGCATTGAACATGCCATAATATATAGAATGGAAACATTACCAGAAATAAATTCCTCTTTTTAAATTTTTTCTTATTTTTGAATGTTTATTAATTTTTGAGGGAGAGAGAGAGTGAACAGAGGAGGGGCAGAGAGAGAGACACACACAAAATCTGAAGGAGTCTCCAGGCTCTGAGCTATCAGCACAAAGTTGGACACAGGGCAGGGTGCCTAGGTGGCTCAGTCGGTTAAGCTTCCGACTTCAGCTCAGGTCATGACCTCACGGTTAGTGGGTTCGAGTCCCGGTCGGGCTCTGTGTTGACAGCTATTTCAGAGCCTGGAGCCTGCTTTGGATTCTGTGTCTCCCTTTTTCTCTGACCCTCCCCTGCCCACGCTATCTCTATCTCTCTCTCTCAGAAAAACAAAACAAAACAAAACATTAACAAAAAATTTAAAAAGAAAAAAAAACAGCTGGACACTGGGCTTAAACCCACATGATCTGAAGTCGGAGCTGAACTGACTGAGCCTCCCAGGCATCCCAGAAATAAATACCTCTAAGGTACAAATATAGGAAAACCTCAAATATGGAAAATAGTTAGAAAATTTTTGTTTTAAGAAAAAAGATAAGATTAATATGTACAAAACAGTGTCATTCAAAAAAATCTGAAAGGAATCATAAGAAATTCTTTTTTTAAAAGCTTATTATTTGTTCTGAGAGAGACAGAGAGCACGCAGAGCAAGAGAGGGACAACGAGAGAGGTAGAGAAGGAACATCCCAAGTAGGCTCCACATAGCCAATGCCCAGAGTCCAATGCTGGGCTCGAAATCACACAAAACCATGAGATCATGACCTGAGCTGAAATCTAGAGTCTGATGTTCCACCAACTGAGCCACCCAGGAGCCCATAAGAAATTCTAAATGGTGGAAATGTCTGTAATTAAGATCAGGCATCTGTGGGAAGAAAACATCTATCTGTTTTAAACTTGTCCGTGCTGTGTGATTTTTTTTTTTTTACCATAAGCAGTATTACATTTGTAATTAAAATCCATTAAAATAAAACCCATAAATGTATGCAATAATTTATGCAGATGAATGATCACTATAGTTGTAAAATAAAAGACTGACAGTGTACTCTAAGTAATTATGATATTTAACTTATTTTAATATCATGTTACCTGATTAGTAATCATGTTTTCAAGTAATATTTGATGACATGTAAAACGCTCGTAATGAAATGTAAAAAAGTATTACACACACATATATATATAATGTGGTCTAAATATTATCAAAATAAGAGGAAATGGGCACATAGATACACCAATTGAAAATATGTCAGAATGTTAATCTATCTGTTTGGGAACATGTGTTTATTTTGACTTCCTTCTTTATTTTTTTTCTTATTTTCAAAGTTTCGTATAATAAAATATTTATTATTTCAATGATCTGTAGAAAACAAAACTACTACAAATGTGAGTGATGTATATAGCAGTTTAGAGACACAAAAGAAGATGTAATAAAAAGTTACATTTAGGGGTTCCTGGGTGACTCAGTCGACTGAGCATCAGACTCTTAATTTCTGCTCAGGTCATGATCACATGGTTCATGGGATTGAGCCCCATATGGAGCTCTGAGCTGACAATGCAGAGCATGCTTGGGATTCTCTCTCTTGAGCTTATTCTCTTTCTGCCCCTCCCCCACTTAATACCTGTTTTCTCTTTCTCCTTCTGTCAAAATAAACTTTTTTTTTTAAGTTACATTTTGAGGCACTTGGGTGGCTCAGCTGGTAAAGCACTTGACTTCAACTCATGTCATGACCTCCAGGTTGCTGAGTCTGAACCCAGCAGCAGGTTCTGCGCTGACAGCTCAGAGCCTAGAGCCTGCTTCGGATTCTGTGTCTCCCTCTCTTGCTCTGTCCCTTCCCTGCTCACACTCTGTCTCTCTCTCTGTCTCTCTCAAGAATAAATAAAGATAAAAAAGAAAATGAAAACATCTGACTCTTGATTTCTGCTCAGGTCATGATCTCATGGTTCTTGAGTTCGAGCCCCGCTTGGGACTCTGTGCTAACAGTGGGGAGCCTGCTTGGGATCCTCTGTGTATCCCTCTCTCTCTGCCCCTCCCTCACTCACACTCTCTGTCTCTCTCTAAATGAATAAACTTTTAAAAAAAGTTACCTGTCTTCTCCTATAAGCATCATGTTTCTTTATTTTCATCTTTATTAAAGTATATAAACACAAGTAGAACATAAGTAAAGTTCTACATTAGGAGACCCACATATTTAGAGCTCCTACTATGCAGATTTGGGTTGTTTGAAAGGACTGCAGCAGGGATAGTGATGTTCATCCCCTTGAAAGTATGATTCACTTGTCGCTGTTGTAGCAAACACACTGGAGGGCTGTACAGTGTTCTGAATGAACACAGAATAGGTGGTGTGTACCTCTTTCAGAGAACAGCATAGATGCATAACTGTTACTTTTCTGCCAAGGAGAGGGAGTCCTGAATTTTAAAACCACCATGTTAGTACATCTGGGCTTCCCCGCCGACATAGCTGTTAGGAACTTCTCTATTTCCTATCAGCTATTAAAAATAAAGACGGGGGGCACCTGGGTGGCTCAGTGGGTTAAGCATCCGACTTCAGCTCAGGTCATGATCTCACGGTTTGTGGGTTCGAGCCCTGCATTGGGCTCTGTGCTGACAACTAGTGGAGACTGTCTTCAGATTCTGTGACTCGCTCTCTCTCTGACCCTCCCCTGCTCATGCTGTGTCTCTCCCTCTCTCTCAGAAATAAATAAAAACATTTAAAAAAATAAAAATGAAGAAGGATAAAGAGAAAAACATACTAATAAAAGCAAAGTAGAACAACAAAAAAATGTTGTTCCTGAAATTTGCATACACAATTGGGGAAAAAGCTAAGGATTCTAGGTTCCAGAAATTAAAGGCTCATCTGACATATTCTATTTGGAAACACCACAATTCTAGTTTCCTGGTTTATAATTTTATATGTTCTCTGCAGAATAAACACAGCATGTGCTGACCTGATTCGTTTCAATTCTCTCTCTCTTTCTGTAGTTGCTGACAGAAATCTCCTAAACAGAAATAAACCTCTTCATTCATTATTTTCATCACACGTCGTATTAAGTACCCTTAGGAAAATTAGATCTGTTAACCATTATGCAACGAGTCACCCAAATTATTTTCTTTTAATCCATGAGTATCTATAAGCTTGTATAATTTTTCAAGTGTTTAAGAAATAATACCCTCTTCTTTAGTGCTTTTAATTGCACTTTATTTTCTATGAATTTTTATATAAAATATCATTAATCATAGTTTTCTTGACTGTACAATCGCTTTCATGGAGTGAAATTCTTTGAAGTTTAATGCTTATACTCATGTTCTGCTTCAGGGAAGTTTTAAGTGAGTAAACATATATCCATGTGAGAAAAAAAAGTCCACCTTCAGGACAAAAAAGGCTCAAGAAGTATTTGAGATAACGGGGTTCCTGAGGCAAGCGAACCTGAAATCTTCCTGACTCAGGTTAAGTCTTTAGAGATTGATTTCATTGTTTCTTGAGAAGGTAATTCCCTTACTGTCAGCAATGCCTCCATCCAAAACTCACCTTTCACAGATAAAAAATAAAGCTTTCTCTAAGTTCTTATAATATCATGTAACTGATATCATTATGTATTCCTTATTGCATAAACTGTGAAAGGCTACGGATTTTGAACAGATAAGCTTCAGAGGTGACTTCATTATTTAAACCATCTTTTTGCGTTATCTACTTTCTTGTACTATCAAATATTTGGAATAATCTAATATTGTGTATATTCATTTTTCATCCAATTCATTCTTTTATCAATACAATTCTTATTGGTTCAAATACTTAAAAATGTGTGTAATAAATGAATTCATGAATAAATAAAAGTTTGTGAAATGAATAAATAGATTAATGAATGAATGGAAACTTTGAGATAATAGAACACAGCCGTATTATCTTCCATTCAATGACATAAAATAAAAAATATATATACAGTAGGCTCTAGTTACTCTACTCTTTGAAAAGAAAATAATATTTTTTTCCTCTTTTTCAAGTTTTTACTTAATTGTTAGTTGATCTACAGTATAATATTAGTTTCAGGTATAGAATTTAAGTGATCAAACACTTACATACAACGCCCAGTGCTCATTACAACAATTGGATGCTTATACTTGAAAAAATACATATTAGATTGGTTGTGGAATTTAAGAGATGAAACAGATGAACATAAGGGAAGGGGGAAAAAAGAGAGGGAAACAAACTATAGGGTGATTATTTTTTTCTCTAAGAGTGAAATTTGCAAATGATTTCAATATCTCCATTGGGCGGTAAATGAGTTTAAGGGGAATTTCGAAACTGACAGGTACATAGAAAGAAATAATGTTTATTCAATGTTTACATAGCACTCACCTATTCAGCTAAACAACCCTTTAACCTAAAACACATTTTTCTATGGATATGCATATATTTATCCCTCCAAAAATGTTACTTTTAGATGTAGTAAATTTAAAAGTGTAAAACGTTATATCCTTTCAAAATATGACATCTTTACCTTAGCAAAATTTAAAAGTTTTGATCATGCATATTTCCCTCTTGATTCTATTGTGATTAACATATTTGGTTATCAAAACAGTTTATTAAAAATAATTATGAAAAACTAACTTGCTGCAAATACACAAGATAAAATATAGCAAACCTTAGATATCTTACGTTTGTGTTAATATGTCATACATTGTAGTCAAAGATAAAAATAATTATAATAAGATATAAATGGAGTAATCCTAGAAGAGAAGGAAATGTAACAAGTTAAAATAATTTAAAGACATTTACAAATAAAACTTACCTTTAATTACCATTTCTTGAATTTTTAAAGATCTTCTTACTTTTCCTTAGAAAGCAAGTGTAATTAACATTAAAGTTGAGCAACCTTTCTTACAATTTAAAAACATCAATATTTACAATTATTTTATTCAACTAATAGGAAAAAGAAAAGTTAAAGTTATATGTTAAATTGACGCCAGAGCAGCTCAATCAGTATTTTTGAAAATACCTGCTTAATCAAATAATGTTAAATTTTCACAAATTTGGGGAGGTG
The DNA here is from genome assembly GCF_008692635.1 of Crocuta crocuta. Classification (NCBI taxonomy): domain Eukaryota; kingdom Metazoa; phylum Chordata; class Mammalia; order Carnivora; family Hyaenidae; genus Crocuta; species Crocuta crocuta. The sequence goes on from NW_027528006.1 coordinate 540,997, forward strand.
CCATTTTCTAATATTGATGTTATTTATTAACTATTTTTCTTTTTGCCATCTCATACAATTTTCCCATTTAAAGAAAAGTAAAGAAAGTTGATAGTGTCCGGCTGCAAGATCTGGTGTTTTTATGCCTTTGCAAAGAAACCAAGTACCAAGATGGTCGAATGGTCATTTTGCACATTGTACCTATTTTCTCAGGTATCTAAAACATATTCACAGCTTGTAATGCTAAACTTCCAGTATCATGATAAACTAAGAATGTTTCACATATGTGTAACTAATACTTGAGAGAATATTAGGAAATAAAAGAAACCAGTACCTTATCAGGCATGGAGACAATTCCACACTCTTAGAAGTGAACAGCTGATCAAGTTATAGAAGGCTCATTGTGTATAAAATATTATTCTCCTTATCAGTAGTTTACTTTTAAGGGAAAAACAGAGACAATTTGTAGTTTCACTATGATTATTTTGGGTTTATAGAAGGCCCTTCCTATAGAACCCCATTGGGGTGATTTTGTCCTTACCTACACCTTTGAGAAAGAAGCTGTTTTTTTCAGGTAAGTGAAAGATTGTGCTGATTAATTTGTTCCCTATATGATAGCAGTAAACCCAGCTGGATTTTGCTTTACAATCTCCGTACAGGTGAGTCTTTGTTAATATGACTTGCATCAGCTACTTTTAACTTCAGAGAAACAAAGAAAAATTATTCCTAATGAGCAGCAAAAACCTACAAATCTATAAATTCTGCTAAAACCCAAAAGTATCTGGCTCTGTAGAAGGAAAAATATACCCTCAGATGAACAGACTATGTTTTTAAGCCTTGGCAATAATTTCTCTAACATCAAGAAAGAGACAGAAAACAAACTGCTATTAAAAATTATTGTTTAGGGGTGCCTGGGTGGCTTAGTCAGTTAAGCGTCCGACTTTCGCTTAGGTCATGATCTCGCGGTTCGTGGGTTCAAGCCCCGCGTTGGGCTCTGTGCTGACTGCCAGCTCAGAGCCTGGAGCCTATTTCAGAGTCTGTATATCCCTGTCTCTCTCTGACCCTCCCCTGCTCACACTGTCTCTCTCTCTCTCTCTCTCTCTCTCAGTCCTAGAAATAAATAAAAATATTGAAAAAAATATTGTTTAATACTGGGATAAGAGGGAAAATTAGGAAAGCGTTTCTTACACAACAAGGATTTTAACTGCATTTACAGTTTTGTTCTGTTGTTGTTGTTGTTGTTGTTGTTATTGTTTTAAGTAGTCTCTAGGCCCATTGTGGACCCCAATGTGGTACTTAAACTCAGGATCCTGAGCTGAGATCAAGAGTGAGATGTTTAACCAACTGAGCCACCCAGGCGCCCCTAACGGAAAACTGTAAATTAGTTTTTACACCTATAGAAAGAAACACAATTTTTATCAATTTGATCATACCATGAATTAATATTTGCTAATAATTATGTTGGGTTACTACTGTGCAACCAAAATGTTAAAGTGATTTAGTCATACCTAGTGCCTCAGTTCCTCAGGGTGTCATACCAGGCACTAGCACCAACTTAAGACATGCTTATTGCTACCTAGATGGTAACTAGTGAAGCAAAGAGAGATCTCTCTCTACTTAGAGATCGAACTTAGACAATCCATTTTAATGTCTTCTGTTCTTCGAAGTCACTGCTAAGTAATAAATGGGCTAATAGCTCAGGCAAGGCAAGTAACTATTACCAAGTACCAGGTCATGTTACGTTTTACACAGCGGTTTCAAGATACCTGCAGAAAGTGACTTAAAATGTGAAAGGCTTTATAAAATATACGAGTATGGATGTACAGACCATTCTGATAGCAAGTGAGACAATCTATGAGTTTCTTCTAAGATTATAGCTGATTCAAGCTAATTTTTCTGTGGTTCAACATTTTTGTTTTGTTTTATCATCACCTCTAAGCTTCTAGCCCTGACTAGAAACACCAAATGAAAATGCTGCAACAGAAAATCCCATCCCCAAAACAGCTGTTGCCTAATGAAGAATTCCTGGGGACTGTATGGATTTTATTGCACAAAATCCAGGGTTTTTTAAGCTCTTCAGTCAAAGGATTAAAATGAAGTTTCCTGATACCGGAAATTGTTTTTATTTTTTTTATTTTTTTCAATGTTTATTTATTTTTGAGTGAGAGAGAACGACAGAGCATGAACAGAGGAGGGGCAGAGAGAGAGAAGGAGACACAGAATCTGCAGCAGGCTCCAGGCTCTGAGCTGTCAGCACAGAGCCTGACGTTGGGCTCAAACTCACAAACCGCCATATCATGACCGTGCCGAAGTCGGATACTTACCCAACTGAGCCACCCAGGCGTCCCGGGAAATTGGTTTTAAGCCACGGAGATAAAGGACCTGAGAGCCTGCAGGCCTTGTGTCCATGCTCTCACTAACACTCGTCTGCATGCTGTCCAACCTACTCAACAACTGCAAATAAATTGAATAATTTTGCCCAAATGTTGAAGTAAAGATATCTCCCTATCATACAATTAATTATGAATTATTCTGCAACTAAATACTAAAAAACTGACTTTCATGCTCATTTTGTATTTATAACAAGAGGTAGAAATTTTAGTTGTACTACCTTAAATATTTGAGGTTTTGAAATTGAACTGCAATAATTCTTTATAATTTCTTTCCCTTTCATTAGAGCACCTTCTTTAGGTTCGTTAAATCCACATAAACTAGTTCTGAATTTATTGTCTTTTTTGTAATGTTAAATTTTGCTCTCACCGGCAAAGTTATTTTTTGTTATCTATGCATTTAAATATTACGGTAATTTTTCTTGACTATGGATAACTGGGGAAACCATGCATTTTTTTTTCCTGGTGCTTCTCAACTCAGTAAGTACATGTATCTCTTATTCTAACTATATGGCAGCTTTTATGTTTATATTTTATATCACAGATGACATACATAGCAACGCATGGTATCATGAAACTCAGAATCATAAGCTAAACTTTTCCTTTGTGACCACAGAAAAGAACCAATGCACAAATGGCCACTTTATATGAGGAGAGTTCCCAACGTGGGAGAAGTGTTCCCTGAACCATGCAGATGGTGGAGTTAACATTTGGTAAGGCTCTCCTCATTATAATATGAGAGCTCCATATTAACAGGATGTTTATTTTCTTTGACAAAATCAAGGTACTTGAGGAATACAACCAAACACTAGACAAATATTTGATCAAAGTACTGAATCGTTTTTAATTTTGAAATTCCACATGATTCTTCTCCTCTAAATTTCAACTGCAATGGAGATTTTTTTTTTTTTTGCATGTGGAAGTCCTGAAGGAATGTTGATATGTTATACATCAATGATTGAATTAACAGCATGCAATTCCTGGCATAGTGAATTTTGAAAAGTAGTGAATTTTTAGTTGCAATCCTATGTATCCTAGAGTCATTTATCAATCAGTTCAACATCTAAAGGATGCTTTTCAAATTGAAATGTTATTGGGAATTTTTACAATAAATTCAAATCGACTTCAAGACGACTGATATTTCAATATGAAGAATTATTTATTGTCTATAAAAATACTTGAAACAAAATCTTCAGGAATATCAATATATGTACAAACATATTCAGGTGACTAATTACTGTTTCCTATCCATACATATGTACGCATCTTAAGTCTTCTTAAATTTAACCTCTAAAATGTTAATGAGAAAAAAGAATCTTATCCCATCCAGAAACAAAGATTTTTTTTTTAAATTTTACTACATAGCTATACTGAAAGAAAATGAAGCCTTTTAATAGGCTGGTTTTAAGCTCATATCTTCATACACTTCCCCAGTGCATTTGTTATCATGTAGATGGAAGTTCACTTTTTCTAATCCAATCCCATACCTGTCTTCCTTTTGTGTGTGTGTGTTTCTTTTGGTGTCTCCAGTATGGCAAATAATATGACTCTGTCTATGCAACTTTAGAAGACTTAATGTTCCCAAAGGTTCTTGTCAGATTAAATCACATAATTCATATAGATTCCCTAAAATCTATGGACTTTCTGTATACACTTTCTGTATACACGTCATTTGAGATTTGGTGAAAATCTCAAATTATATACAAACACAGCAATTATTTCACAAGTACATACATACATAAAATCACAACAAAAAAATATATGTTCAAAAATTACTTGTGGCACAGGGATAGAACATGATGTTGGAATTCAGACAAAATTCAGTTCGAATCCCAGATTTATTAGTTACCAGTTCTTTGATTTTGAATTCTACTTAATCTATCTTGGTGTCAAGCTCATCATCTCTAAAACAGGAATAATAGTACTTATGTCTTGAGTTTACTAAAAGAAGAAAATAATAAAATAAATATAAGCTTAAACTCTGTGCCTTCACATAGTAGGAGCTCAATAAAAGATGACCGCTATTATTATACATGCATGCAATTGGTTCCAAGCAACATATAACAAATACAATAGAAGATTATCACATCCTCAGCAATTCACATGTCAGCATTCGCTGGACAAATGTATTTGATATTGACACACAAAACATATTTGCAAGTTATTAATTTTACTATTTTATATCCACACCCTTAATAAAATGTCTCAGACTTCAATTCTTTTATTAGAATGTGTCAACCAGATTTTTAAAAAAATATCAGTTTATCGCATTGAAAATAAACAATAGAAAAAGAGAGAGTAAAGAAATTCAGTCAATACCTTGAAGGAAACAACCTCAAGCGTCGGTATAGTTCCATTATATTAAAAAGTACTATTGCCTGGCCACTGATTTTTTTCTAACTCAGTGTTTTGTAAAATCTACCTCTGCATCTGAGGATGGCGTCCTCAAGGCCATTTAATGTAAAGCCAGCAATTCATGGCCAAATGTCTGCTTAGGAGGCCACTACTTTATCCCAGAACTTTATTCTACAGTAGCAAAATGGTCTGCATAATCCATATGCCTCACACAATCTATAGTCTACTTCCTTTGGTGATGGTTGTAAATCTAAAAATAATAAAAATGGTAAATTAGGATAAAATGGCAGTAATGGTAAGTGTGCATAAAATAATTTTACCACATTTGCGTCATGGAGTGTCATTACATTTGTGTTCTAAATTTATGTTAGAAAATACTACTTGCAAAAAAATAAGACACAGCCTGCATCAATGTTCACAAATATTTCTTACCGTTTGTAGTTTCCTAGAACATCACTTTAGAACAGGTTAAATACAATATCTAATTACTAACTGCTAAGCTTTATGTTTATAAAACATGATACTTATTTTTTCCACTTGAACTGGCAAAGTGGTTCTCTATGTATAAAATCACAGTGTTTGAGTTAGAACAGATTCACTAGTTCCAAAGAAAATTTAAAAAATGAAATAAATATATGAAAAAATTAGGAGTCCTCCAAATAATCTTAAAATTACATGAAATCCCATTTCTTGTTTTCCTGAATATAAATATAAACATATACTTTCTCTAGGAAAATCAAGTTTCCCTGTGAACAGAGAAAGACATGTTCCGTTACTGAAGGCATTGCTAATCTCTCAATAAAATACTGACGTGGGCTGAACATTTTCTTTCATTCTGTGGTCACACAAGTTGTGAGATTTCTGCAAAGATGGGTGTTTCAGGTCTGCTCTCTTATGTAGTGATTGGGAAAAGACAGAGGAACAATGACCAATAAATAGCATTCCAAAAAGTGACATTCACTTTATAAGATGTCAGTAGATGTTGAGAATTATTTAACAGTTTTACATTTTGAATGTAACACAAAGAGACACTTTTTTCTGCTTCATTGTAACCCTGGCCTCAATCAGACATATTTTGGCTGACACGTCCATTCTGTGATGATAAACCTCAGTATATCACCGTTACTACATTTACTAGTGAACAAACTCCTCTGGGGGGTGGGATTTTCACAAATGTCTCTTTTCCATATCATGCACAATATTTTCTTTCTTAAGAACAACTGACTGCTTTGTAATAATCTGTTTTGACAGTAGTTACATAAAAATATTGTGTTAAATATTTTTAGTCATGAGAGAGTATGGACATATGGGTACAGTTGTGTGGGTCTTGACTAATTATATGCATTATACGATTTGCCATTGTTGGGACCATCTTCCATTCATTTAATAATGCTTTTGCAAATTGGCAGATAGCATTTGGGCTAAAATACACACAGGATATTTGCAATGAAAAAGGAAAAAAAAAAAACTCCTCTGCCTTTTCTCTCGTGTAGAGCAATTTGTCAAGTAATTAGCCAACCTAATTAAATTTTTGTAGCACTAATCAAACGAATATGCTAAAATTTTCTTTGCACAGCCAGTTTGCTGTCTGCTTGCATTTAACTTGATGGTTTGAAAGGGGCCCTACTCAGTCTGCCACTCCACTTAATAACCTAATTTGCATTTTATATTGGTAAATCAAATTAAGCACCAGTGGCTTTTAGTATGATTGACTGTGGTCAGGCCTGTTCAGATGGGACTTTTTCACAGAAAATTAGGCACATTTTAATATGACTGAGACTGTGCTTTCTGTGTTCAGCAAACTGCATTCACTCAGCTAATTAAAAGTGCTCCCCTCCTCCCGCATATGACAGATTTATCCAGCTGGTGTGTCCATTTTCGTTTGTACAATTTCTTGATGGAAGTTTTTATTCCTAAATATAATAAGATTGTCTAAGCAACACTTCAAGCCAATTTGCATGAAACATATAAACAATACTTTGTTAGAAAACAAGTACTTTGGGAGGCGGGTGTATCTGTGCATAAATACAAGTCCCTGTGAGGGCTTGCAGGTTCTAGTTTACCTATTGAACAGTCTCAAACTTTGATAATTTGCCGTGATTGGTAGACTAATAGTAACCAATGTTGATGTATCATACCTTATGCCATATTAAGGAAGACTTTCTACTTTGTTTTTGTCGCTGTTGTTTTAAGAAAGTTATCCACATTTTCTTGAGAAAAAAAAAGGTATAAATACAAGCTCTAAAACCTCCCTCTTACTGAATAAAAGTGAGATTCATTCTTTAGTCACAGTTAACAATATATTTTATCCTTAAATGGGTATTATTTCCAGTCCGCAAATGGGAAAAATGAGACACAGAGATTAAATGACTTGTCCATTAATACAAGCAGATCTGAGATTTGATTCTAGTTTTCTTGATTTTCAATCTGTGCTCTTTACAATATCCCACAGTCCTTTTGCTTGTATTTTAATACCAAACACTTTGTTTCCTAAATGATATTTACAACACCCCATTAGAAAAATGACAAATTCCTTTGGAATTTTAGACTCTATAGTACTGAATAAAATAACTCTTTGCACCTATTTCTCACTATACAGTTTTTATTTGCATTAGTGGGATTGTTAAGCTAGTTTTAAGATCTCTTTAGTAAACTACACTTGATCATGCTTTTACCAACAGCAGCACCAAAACTTTTTTACATACTAAGAGTATTTTTGCCCTAAGAGAACACTTAAAAACTTGAGGAAACAAATGTTCTAAACACCAAATTATCCCATGTCTTCAGCAAGGGAATAAAAATCTTCCTCCACACACTCATGGAACAATGCTCTTTAGTTTGGATCTTTTTCCTGGTCAATTATGCAGCCATCAGAAGCTTTGGAAAGGGATGGGAGACTGATGTACACACAAGGTATTAGGATTAGAGAACAAATGTATGCCTGGAAACCTAAAGAAAAATGTGCTACACTGCCTTACCTAACCTTGGACTCTGACTTTTCCTTACAAGTTTGAGATAAGTACACTGACTAATACCATGGCTCCAACTATCTTAAAACTGATCATTAAGATAATTCTTTAATTAAAGAGACAATTAAGATTATAAAAGAGATGAAGTCAAACATGGCAATCGCTAGAAACACACTGGGTTTTCTATTTTAATTAAGATAATGGCGCACATGTTCTGAAACGTCAGTTCAGTTTATTTTTTAAAAAGTCATAATTCTGAAAGAAAATGCAAGAAATGATCTGATGGCGGTGCCTGGCTTAAAGGAAAGCCAAATTCAAACTCCACAGGTGCTCAGATCTCCAGAACTGTCACTTTGAAAACTTGTATCTAAAGACTCTATGCCCTTTGCCTCTCCGCTGAAGCTGCTGTTACTGGTTTTCTCCATGAATACACCTGAGGACCTACTCTATTTTCCACTCTGTGAACTACATTGCTCTAACTGCTTCTTCCCTTCATAAGGTCAGTGTATTTATTCCTTTTAGCATCTTCATATTTTTATGGATTGCTAGTCTAACATCTATTTAAAAAGTTCAGACCAAAACTGCATAAAACACAGTTACTATTTCTAAACATAAAAGCATCAATGGCATCTTAATATTTTATGTCAGAAACACATCAAGAGGTTATATCATTATTGTGTTATAGCAATCAAATGGGCTTTCCATCCCCAAGAACTTATGGATGTGTCCAACATACTGAAAATTAACCAGTTTTAGAATAAGCAAGGATCCATGTTTAACGATTAGTATGCATACTATTATTCTTTCTCTAGATTGTTGACATAAATTGCATTTTTCATGTAAAAAAATCAGTCATCAGCCACATGTTTTATTAATTCCTTTTGTTTCTTCAACAAAGATTCCCACATATGTGTAATTACAGTTTTTACATCTCAGGGTTATTTGAGTTTAAATGAGATGAGATAATATACATTTAGGTAGATATCTACAACAAACAAATGGTAGTAATGTTTATGCCTTTCATCTGAGGTATGGACCATGGGAAGATAAGTTGAGAAGTATGCAGCAGTCAAAGGAGAGTGACAGTTCAACAAGGTAATATGCTAAGAGAACATCATCTCAAAGATTAACAAGAAAAACAACGTCTGTCATGTATTTCCCACAGAAAACTTGCCCATTAATTTATATTTTACAAATTCCGGAGTCATTTGTTGTTCCTTTGTGTTCCAAACTATTAAAACTACTGAGTATCTTGGTATTCACCTACCACAGATCGGGCACTGTGTTCAACGTTCTAGCATGAGTTACTTTGAACTTCCTTCCTGGAATTGTCCTTATGTTTCACAGTACTGAAAGGCATGCAATCCCGGGAAATCTTAGTTTCCCTGTCATATTACAATGCACCAAACTTGAAGAGCATATGAAATTCTCAAGATGTTTCCTAATTTTTTATTTAGAAATAACACATTCACAGGAAGTAGCAAGGCTATGGTAAGAGACCCTGTACCTCCTTCACACAGTTTTCCTTGATTTAACCCTGATATTTCAATCTTATATGACTATAGTGCGGTATCAAACCAGGAAATTGACATCAGAACAATTAGTATGTATAGTTCTGTGCCATTTCAGGACATGCATAGATTCCTATAACTACCACCAGGATTGAGATACAGGACATTGTCATCACCATGAGGATCTCCCTCAGGCTACCCCTTTACAGTCACATAGCAAGGGTACTGCTGGCTTCATAAAATGAATTTGGAAGTGTTCTCTCCACTTTTATGTTCTGGAGGAAAAAAATGGGTAGAATTGATGTTAATTCTTCTTTAAATGTTTGGTAGATTTCTCCAGTGAAACCATCTAGGTAGGCCTGGGGGCTTCTTTTTCATGAATTCTTTTTTTTTTTTTAATGTAATGTTTATTTCTAGGAGAGAGAGAGAGACAACGTGAGCAGGGGAGGGTCAGAAGAGAGAGGGAGTCACAGACTGAAACAGGCTCCAGGCTCCAAGCTGGCAGTCAGCACAGAGCCCGACGCGGGGCTCAAACCCACGAACCGCAAGATCATGACCTAAGCAAAAGTCGGACGCTTAACCGACTAAGCCACCCAGGTGCCCCTCATGAATTCTTAAATGATTAATTTCATTACATTAGCAGTTATAGGGTTATTCAAATATGAATTATCCAACTCATATTGTGTCAGGTGTGATAGTTTGTGCCTTTTGAGGTATTGGCCCATTTCATCTAACCTGTAAAATTTATGTGTGTGGTTATTCATAATACCCTCTAATTATCCTTTTCATATCAGAACAGTCTGTAGTGGTAGCCTTTGCTTCCTAATATTGGTGATTGGTTTCTTCTCTTTTTCCCTTTATCAGTAGTGCTAGATGTATTAGTCAGAATTCTCTGAAGAAATGGAGCCAACAGGATGTGGTGATGTTGCAGTCTTGGGTCTGAAGGCAGTCTGGAGGCAGAGTTCCCTCTGCTTGAGAATCTCGATCTTTGTTCTTAAGATCTTCAATTGATTGAATAAGGCCCACCCACATTATGGAGAGTAATTGCTTTGCTCAAAATCTACTGATTTAAATGTTAATCATGTCTGAAAAATACCTTCAGAGCAACATCTAGAATAATTTTTTACTGAAAACAGAGACTAGGGCTTAGCCAAGTTGACATATAAAATTATCTGCCACAGTAAAATGTCAGTTTAATTGATCTTTATTTTTTTAATGTTTATTTATTTTTGAGAGAGAGAGACAGAGTGTGAGCAGAGGAGAAACAGAGAGAAAGGGAGACCCAGAATCCAAAGTAGGCTCCAGGCTCTGAACTGTCAGCACAGAACCCAATGTGGGGCTCCAACTCATAAACCATGAGATCATGGCCTGAGCCAAAGTCAGATACTTAATCAATTGAGCCACCCAGGCGCCCCATCATGGGTCTTTTTAATAGAATCCATTTTGTTGTGCCACTTTGATTTTCATTTATTTGATTTCCATTTCTTTTCAATTTCATTGATTTATGCTTGTACCTTTACTATGTAATTCCTTTCTTTGCTTTATTTCACTGTTATTCTTCTACCCTCCCGAGATGGGAGTATAGATTATTGATTTGTGACTTTTCTCTTTTCTAATTTAACATTTCCTGCTATAAGTTTCCCTTATAACTGCTTTAGCTATGTCCAGAAAATTTTAATATATATTGCATTTCAACTGTCATTTAGTTCAATGCATTGTTTTAAATTTCCCTTTACATTTCCTCTTTGACCCACAGATTATTTACAAATATATTATTTACTTTTCAAGTATTTGGAGATTTCTTTTTGTTTCTCTTTTTATTTCTGTTTTATTCCATTGTGATTAGAGAACACGCTTTGTATAATTTCAATCCTTTTAAATTTGTTGTTGTCTGTTTTATGAATCAGCATATGCTCCACAGGGCCTAGAAGAGTGCACATTCCGTTGTTGTTGGATCAAGTGTCCTGTAAATGCTAATTAGGTTCTGTCAATTGATGATGTTACTGAGTTCTTCTAAGCCTTGCAGATTTTCTCTCTGGCTGTACTATCAATTCTTGAAAGAGAAACGTTGAGGTCTCCAACACTAATTCCCCTTTCAGTTCTATCAGTTTTTCTTCATACATTTTGCAGCTCTGTCACTTGGTTCATACACACTTGGAAGGCTGTGTTTTCTTGGTGGATTTACCCTTTAACATTATGTAATATTTGTCTCTGGCTCTGGTAATTTTCTTTGCTTTGAAGTTTACTTTACCTGATATTAGTATAGCTGCTCCTGCTTTCTTTGATTAATGTTTACACTGTATTATCTTTTTTCATGCTTTTCCTTTCAACCTACCTGTGCCATTATTCTTGAAGTTAGTTTTTTGTAGATAGCATGGAGTTAGGTGATCTTTTCTTAGCTACTCCACCACTGTGTGCCTTTAAATTTACATTTAATGGCACTATTAATATGTTAGGGCTTAAGTCTGCTATTTTATTTTTTTGTTTCCTGTTTTCCCCTCTTTTAAAACTTTCTGGATTTTTTTTCTCCCTTCCTATGATACTTGGAAAACTGATTAGAATTTCATGATTTATGTATCATGTTTTCTGTCTTTGTATAGCTTTGTTAGTGGCTAAGATACACACACATACACAACGTGTGTGCACACGTGTGTGCTCAGTATGTATATGCCCTGCATTCATTGGAAACTCTGTTTGACAGTGTTATAATTTTACTTCAACTATCTAATATAACTTCAAAATTTCAAGAAGAAAAGCAAAGTCAACTGTATTTATGCATATTTTTTCTTTATTCTTTCTTGCTTCTTAATGTTCCAAAATTCCTTCTTAGATCATTTCCTTTCTACTAAGTGAAATTCCTTTATCTATTTTTTAGACTAAATTTAACTTCCTGGCTACGAATTCTTTTAGTGTTATTTCATCTGAGATTCTTTGATTTGCTCTAATTCTTGAAGGATATTTTCCTTATATATGGAAGTCTGCATTGACAGTTCTTTTCTTTTAGCACCTCAATAATATTATATATACTATCTCCTTTAGACCTCAAGGTTTCTGATGAGAAATCTTCTGTCCTTCAAATTATTTTCCCCTGTAGGCAAGAGGTTGTTTTTCTCTCATGACTTTCAAAATATTTAGTATTTCACTTATTTTCAGAAGTTTAATTATAATCCATCTTGGAATAAATTACTTTTTATCCTGTTTGATGTTTGCTTGGTTACTTAGATCTATAGATTTGTGTCATTGGACAAATTTGGGAAGTTTTTACATAGGACTTATCTGCAAACTTTTCAGCTCCATCTTCCTTGTCCTCTCTCTCAAGGACTCCAAAGACAAGACCCTTAGATTGGAAGCAACCTTCACAGATTGCTAAGATTCTTCTCCTTTTTTCCAGTATATTTTCTCTTTGTTCAGACTGAGCAATTTCTATTGCTCTATCTTCAAGTTTATTTGTTCTTTCTTCTGCTCTATCCATTCTATAAATTAGCCCATACATTGAGCTTTTTATTTTGGTGATTGTATTCTTCAGTTCTAAATTTTCCATTTAGTTTTTTATATTTCCTATTACTTGGTTGAAACTTTCTATTTTTTCATTTATTTCAATGATATTCCTAAATGTTTGATGGAGCATTTTTATGATGGTTACTTTGAAAACCTTGTCAGATAATCCCAGTACTGGAAACATTTTGCTTAGATATAATCCATGATTGATAGTGTACTATCATGTATGTATGTATGTATCAATAATACATGTGTATTATTGAAATGAAATATCTTTTGCTTTTTTAAATACTGGAAACCCTTATGTGAATACTCCAAAGTTATAAATTACAAGAGTTTACATCAAGAGTTTACTATTCTAACTAAAAAATAGGTAGGTTTTGGAGAAGTACACTAAAGCAAGAGACACTGAATCAACAAGAGGCAGATAATAACAAAGAAACAGACAAAGGCAAGGTGGATAAGGCAAAAGTCAATAAAAGGAGTCATAGAGCTGAGAAATGTAAATATCATTAAATGAACTGATAGAGTGAAAGTATCATAAAGGAAAAGGTAAGTGTCTGATTTCACAAGGAAAGAAATATGAAGGTCTTGTTTATGTTGTTTTGTTTGCACAACAGAAACACAATCATTTTTGGTTTACATGAGATTCTTCTCCTATTTTATTATTTTTTTTTCTCCATTAACAAAGCTCACTCTTTTTTTTAAGTTTATATATTTACTTTTGAGAGAGAGAGAGAGAGAGCAAGGGAGGAGCATAGAGACAGAGAGAAAGAGAATCCTAAGCAGGCTCCACACTGTCAGCATGGAGCCTGATGAGGCGGTCGAACTCACAAACCATGATGTCATGACCTGAGTGGAAATCTAGAGCCAGGCACTTAATTAACTGAGCCAGCCAGGCACCCCAATAAGCTTATTCTTATTCTACACTCTATTTTTATTTACTATATATACTTGGTAATATATGTATTATTGAATAATGTAATGCTGTTTTGTATACATATGCATTTTAATTTCATATGTGGTGTTAGGCTATACATATTGTATTTCTTATGCTTTTCTAGTCAATGTTTTAGGATCTATTTATTTTACTATGCCTAGTTCATTGATTGTAACTCTATCATGATGCCACAATGTTTGTATCTTTCTTTTTACTTATCCATTTCCATATGATAAACACCTAGTTTGCTTCTGTATTCTTGTTACCACACACACACACACAAAAGACAACAATTGGCTAGGCAAAACTTTCTCTGCAAATACTCAGTAATAGAATCTTTGAATAATAGATTAATATATACATAATTTATTTCATCAAAACATGTAAACTGTATTTCATGAAGAATTACACTAGTTTACACTGTGACAGCCAGTGAGTGAGGAACTGTCTTTTCTCACATCCTGGCCAATATATAGGTTATTAGGCCAATATATAGGCCAATATATAGGTGCTGTCTGAATTTAAGTAATTGGATGCATATAAATATCTAATTGTTATGTTAATTTACATCTATCTGATTAGTTGTGAACTTAATCATCTTTTCATATATTTGTGAGCAAATTAAATTTCTTTTCTTTCTTCTTTAACAATTTTAATACTCAGTTTCTTGTTTTTCTTATTGATTTGCATGGGTCATATTTATTTGTCTATTTATTTATTTTCTTCTTTGTTTGAGTCATAATTTAGATATTAAATTTGTCACTTTTAAAACAATGACTGCTACAGTTTTAGAATAATACCAGCCTTTACTCATATTGCCAAAATGGTCCTTTTCTAAATAAGAGTCCTCAACTGATGTCTTCAATCTTTCATTTTTGCTTTAAAGGCATGTCTTTTGATTTAAGGAATTTTTCACAGCAAATTTCTAATTTTTATAGTTTTATTTTTCACATTTTTGTTTTTAATTTACCTAAGCGTGGATTTTTTATATGTTCAACAAATTTATTTGTCCTGTATAGTAACCAAGTTATCTCCAAATCATTATATTTGCTTATTTAAATATATATTTTAATGACTCAATAAAATATAAAAATAGGCAATTTTGGAATATTTTAGAAGCAAAAAAAGAAAACTAACATATAAGAATTATTGTAGCAAATAAAGAGGGAAGTGTAGGTTTTGGTTTCTCTTTTTTAATTATTAGGTAGGTAATTTTTGTTCTAAGAAAGAAATACTTGTCCCTTTTTTACTTTATACAATGACAGGGAAAAAAAAAGTCATTTTTTTTTCCCTGTCATTGTATCTTAACTTGAAATCATAAAAATAAGTTTAGAACACAAAAAATAGTTTTAAATGATAACAATGACAAAATATAAATAATAAAATGTAAGGTAAGGTGCAAATTTGGATGATTCAAGCAAAAGTTCTGTTTTGTTTTTAAACTTCTATTATCTGTATATTTTGCATTTAAGAAATGAGTTTGGGACTTTATTTACTGAAATAATTACATTGATTCTTTATTTTATTTTACTTATGTAGATCCAGACTCCAAGGAAGAGATTTTTATATATTTGAGTAAACTTTCTAACACTTAAACTCATTAACTGAAGCTTAACATTTTACTTCTAGCGCAATTCCCCAAGCATATTTTAGCCCTGCTAATGGAGTTATTTACCCACATAGAACAAATCTCAAAGCCAGAAAGTTCATACAAATTAGAAACTTTCAATAATATAATCTACATTATTAGCAAGGAAACTGGGGTAGTTCTACACATAATCAGGTTTTTGAAAAGATTTCATCTGAAACATACAGTAATGAGAAAAAGTATTTTACTTCAATTATCTGAATAATTGGTTCTATTTGCCTCTTTACTTTGCTAGTTTAAACTTGTCCTAATACAACAGAATAAATTTATGATAATAGAATTTTGAGCAAAAGGCAGGTATTAAGAGATTTGAAAGAGTGTCATTAATTGAAATAGTGCAATTCCCAAAGAGCTAAATCTTTTCAGAGACTGCATTTTTTTTTCTTCTATGACATAAGTATAACAAATTTATTTCATGGTGGCTGTGGGTAGGAGAAAATCCTTCCTTAATTTCAAAGTTAGCACAATCTAGTGCTTCATAAAGTCAAGTGGAGTGTTGTCAATTAATTAATTAAATGTTTCCATCATGGGGCATAGTGGAGAAGTCATAATATAAAATTTGCCCAAGGCACAAATAATTCACTTTCCTGAGTTTGGGGTTTACCAGGGAATTAATAATGATTTAACTATACTTTGTGGTCCTAGCTCAAAATTCTGTTTTCTTGTTGTTTTACATTAATAGTTTTATGGTGAAAAAATTGACAATTTGCTAACTAGTCTAGTGCAGCTATTATAACAATATTTGCTAAATGACTAATATGTGAAAGCACATTAATAAAGGCAGAGGAGAATAGAAAAGATGACCTCAGAAGAATTTACAATCTAATGGTGGACAGACAAGGAAATAGTGGAACAGAATGAGCAAAGGTGACAGAAAAGATAATTGCTAAAACTGTGTATGGAATTAGCCAACTTGAGAGTTGTAAATTTGTGCTACATTGTGTTAACATTTGTGTTGCAGGTTAACTAATAAATACAACCACAACTGGGTGGTGAATGTTAGAGGAGTAACCTTGGTTAGGTGATGAGAGTGTGAAATTCCACATAAAAAAAGCCACTTTAAATTTTGTTCTAGGGGCGCCTGGGTGGCTCAGTTGGTTAAGCCTCCCACTTCAGCTCAGGTCATGATCTCACGGTTTGTGAGTTTGAGCCCCGAGTCGCACTCTGTGCTGAAGGCTAGCTCAGAGCCTGGAGCCTGCTTCAGATTCTGTGTCTCCCACTCTCTCTGACCCTCCCCTGCTCACGCGGTCTCTCTCTCTCTCAGAAATAAATAAATAAAAATAAATAAATAAATAAATTTTGTTCTATGAACAAAGTCCATGGTCAAATGCCCTACGGCTTCTAGAAAATAAAAAGGAAAAAAAAAAAAGAAAGATGTAATGTATAATTATCTGTGCCAGGAGGAAATGTTCTACCCAATTCTGGTATTCCCAGCAGGAGGAAAACTCAACAGAGCTCAGAAATATAAGGTCTTAAGAAACGTCTACTATACAAGAAGTTATTTATAATTGACTCCTAGAAGAAACAGTTGGGTTTGATCTTGCTCATTTAATTCCTGATGACAGTGTGAACCTCAGATATGAACTATGATTTCACTTACAATCTCTCTAGATTTCAAGTCCTGTCTCTCACTACCAATGGAGAATATATTCTCATATTGAGTAATCTCTTTGAGTTATAAGTAAGTATTCCTCAGGATAAATAATTTCCACACTGGAACTACCAAAATGCAGTCCACTGCAGTGATTCTAAATCTTAACAGGCCGTATTCCCATCCCATGCCTTAGGGCATGAGATTATTGTTACAGCAAGATTGATTGCATTGAAGTGACCTTGTCAAATTCATAAATGTGTCATGGGGAAAAAATCCAATAAGTATGGATTAAGATACATGTAAGTGGAAACTTGCTAAGAAAACTTGATCATAATGCTATACATTATACATAAGTCTATCTATACTCACTACATCTTTTAGATGTAATTTTTAATGATGTCTCCAAATGCTTATGACATGGCTCTTTGGCATTCCAAAACTATAGTATTTTTGCCAGTCTTGACATTCTAGAACATTTCTTCTACTACACAGTAGGGCATATTCACTATTTTCTAAAGCCATGTAAAACTAAATGCTCTCTGTTCACCACTGGCCCCTCTCTTAATCCCCAGTAACAAACCACCCTCCTCAAGGTAAATCCTTTCCTGAAAGCAAAATATGCAAACTGGCAGCTCACAGTTCACATGTGGTAATGCTGGCCAGCAAGCCCAGATGGCAACAATCTGCTGAGCTGAACACAGCTAAGCCATTTATACATAACACCTGCCCAATGGTTTTCCACCTTCCCCCCTATTTTGGATTAAATTGTGTTCCCCCCAAAAGGTATGTTCAAGTCTTAACCACCAGTACCTGTGAACATGATCTTATTTGGAAATAAAGTGTTTGCAGGTGTAATCACTTTAAGATGAGGTCATAGTGGATTAATACGGGCCTTAATCCAATGACTTGTGTCCTTGTAAAAGCAGAGGAATTTGAAGAGGTCGGAACATGCAGGGGAAAGAAGGTGATGTGACAACGGAGACAGAGATTGGAGTGATATAGCCACAAGCCAAGGAACAGCAAGGTTTGCTGGTAACCACCAAAAGCTAAGAAGAGGTGGAATTAATCCTTCCTTCGAGCCTTCAGAGAGAGCGTGGCCTGGGAGATGGGTAGGGGGCGGGGAGTTGTGAGAGTAACAGCCATCCTCAGTCCAAACCAGGAACTGACCTGAGTAAAAGATGGATTGCAATTTTTGCAAGGCTTAGTTGACATCTGATTTTTCCTAGGACCCAGCATTCCTTCAAGGACCCAACTCCTGCTATGGCCTGAATTCCCATTTCTGTCTTCTCAGCACCAAAAGGCTATGAAAAATTCTGCTCTGTTTTTCAGAGATTTGAAGATTATTTTTAGTAAGTCTCTTGCCCTGTGACATTTCAGAATTCAACAAACTTCTTGAGAAAGAAACCAGCCATATATTTATTTAAGACCTTTTAAATCCCCACCCTTCTATACCCTTTTTAAAGTCATTTCATCTGCACAAAAGTGACTAGGCCCCAGGGAAACCTAGATGTAAATTGTCAGCTCACTTCCCGTGTCTCCCCTCACTGGAATATTATCTCCCTGTTTTGCTTCAGCAGTTCTCTTATAACTTTAAATATATACTTTTTATGTTTTATCCAGTGTTTTTACTTGTTCTTGATTGTATTGTTCATCTAGAGCGAACTACCCCAGCCTACTAAGAAGTTTCTTATTCCTATAATTTTCTCACCAACTTCTAGAAATAACTCCCAGGCTTTTATCTCCAGCCTTGAAAGCCTTTTGCATATTTTGATAACTTCTTTTATTCATTCATTAATTCAAATGTACTGAGGACTTACTATTACCTATACAACTTCTTAAATATCAAAACCTAATTTATCAACTTTAGCTCCCAACACCTCCTCAAGACACCAGGCACAATCTCCATCCAGTGCAGTCACCAAGTTAATCCTTTACAGTAGGTCTTAGCTACATATCCCTTCTTTCAGATATCATTCTCGTGCTTCCACCTCAGACCTATTTCTTATTCTTTCTGTCTCAGATGAGCCAGTCTTGCCTTCTTCACTGTGTCCTATCAAAGAACACAAATGTGGTCACATCATTTGCTTGCTAAGTAGCATTCAGTGAACTGGATTTCAGGAAATGAAATCCAAATTCATTGGGACTTGAGTCCTCTGCACGTCCCTGACACCCTCACAGACCTGGCGAATTCCAGGTTTCTATATCCTGTCTTCTACTTTGCCACCCTCAAGCCTTTGGTCTTGCCATTCTCTCTGCCAAAGTCTTCAACTCTTCAGCTTTTAATATCTGCTATATTCAGTCATAAACAGACCAATATTCTTTATTCTATAAACTTTCAAAAATTTACACGCAGCGTATTATGACCATTATCTTTTTTGAGCAACTATAGCATTTCGTTTATATTTAGTCATTATCATCCTTGTTCTGGACTTTGAAAACAAGCTGAGTATTTTCTTTGAATTTTTTTTAATGTTTTATTTATTTCTGAGAGAGAGAGAGAGACAGTGTGAGCAGGGGAGGGTCAGAGAGAGAGAGGGAGACACAGGATCCAAAGCAGGCTCCAGGCTCTAAGCTAACAGCCAGTACAGAGCCCGACGCAGGGCTCAAACCCATGAAACATGAGATCATGACCTGAGCGGAAGTCAGACGCTTAACCGACTGAGCCACTGAGGCGCCCCTAAAAGTCAAGCTGAGTATTTTCAATGAATAATGTTCTTTTCCATTTTAGTTTGTTAGAAAACTAAAAACTTGAGAAAATAACTATTTATTCAGCTCCTTCTACCAGCCTGGCACTTTGCTCCTCCCCTGTGATCCAGGATAAAATTAGCCTCTGCTTTCTAAAAAGGAACATAGATTATTGCAGTTTTATTTTTAAAAAAAATTTTAATGTTTTCTTTCTTTCTTTCTTTTTTTAATGTTTTATTTATTTCTAGGAGAGAGAGAGAGACAGCATGAGCAGGGGAGGGTCAGAGAGAGAGGGAGTCACAGACTGAAACAGGCTCCAGGCTCTGAGCTGGCAGTCAGCACAGAGCCCGACGCGGGGCTGAAACCCACGAACCGCGAGATCATGACCTAAGCAAAAGTCGGACGCTAAACCGACTAAGCCATCCAGGTGCCCCTGTTTTACTTATTTCTGAGAGACAACATGAGCAGGGGAGGGTCAGAGAGAGAGAGACACACACAGAATCTGAAACAGGCTCCAGGCTCTGAGCTAGCTTCAGCACAGAGCCCGATGCAGGACTCAAACCCACAACCTGTGAGATCATGACCTAAGCCGAAGTCGGATGCTTGACCAACTGAGCCACCCAGGTGCCCCCTATTGCAGTTTTATTTTAATAACCACTAAGTTTGATCTGGATTTCTTAGATCCAAATTATTTAAACACAGGACAGGTAGGCAATGTGCTCAATATTTTTCTTTTCTTTAAAAAATTTTTTTAATTATGTGAATCCTTTATTTCTGAGAAAGCAAGAGGGAGACAGCAAGCCAGAGAGGAGAGCAGAGTGAGGAGAGAGAAATCCCAAGATGACAGCGTGGAGCCTGGAGCCAATGAGTGGCTCATACTCACAAACTGTGACGTCACAACCTGAGTGGAAACCAAGAGTCAAACATTTAACTGAGCCACCCGGGTGCCGCCTCAATATTTTTCTGATATGTTTTCTGCTAAAAATGTCAGTCAATTCTATCTTTTGTAAAGACATCCTACAAGATTTCTTGCCTTATTGGACCCAACTATGCCAAATACTCATAAATCTTTCCCCCAATTTGTCTAGACACAAAGTTAGGATCTTTTATCTGCACTGGTTTCTCACACCTCATTCCTTTTTATTGTTCTCTGAGATAAATTTTGTTTTAGGTCACTACTTCTGCTCTGAAGTCACTTCTGTGCCTACCTATTTGAGCCATTATTTTGCTGTTTCTTGTAAGTGACATTATTGGCCATTTATGAGTATTTCCCAAACCTATAACTTACATATAGAAATTTCATCCGCTGCAAAAAGAGGTACAAACATTAAACTGAGCTTGTAATGGGGAAAGGGCAATATTCACATATGTGGGTTTTAGCATACATACCAGAATTCAAAATCAGGTATCTTTAAATTTAATGATCTTTCAAAGTATTAAGTTTATTAGTTATTTTAATCTGCTTTTCAGAAAGAATTTATATTTGTCTGCTAGGGAATTATTAGTGTGCCTTTCTCTTCTTCTGTTTGTTCCTTCTATATAGATGTGATCTTTAGAAATATACAGAGAGAATTGGGAGACAATATGCAGATTAAGGCAAATTCAGCCTCCATGTCTTTTCATACGCTTGTATGAATCTAGTAAAATCTACTAAGTCATTATGAAGTGTCAGGGACTGCACTAGGAAAGATATAAATGGTACCATCTCTGTCTTCTAGGTGCTCACTATGTATTGGATAAAAAATCACATAAAGTATGTGTTTTCAAAGACAGAGGTACAGATGATTTGGAAAATGTGTAGGAAAAGCATCAGACAGCCTATATAGATGGCACAGGAGGGCTCTAGAATGCGATCTTAGCCAAGGAGCTTGGCTGAGCCAAGGCTATTGCATCCGTTAGGGTTCTCCAGAGACAGAGAACCAATAGGAGACGTGATGGATAGGTAGGTACGTGGGTAGGTAGATGGATAGATAGAGAACATAATAAAGAAATTCATTATAAGAAGTTGGCTCATGTGATTCTGGAACTGAGAAGTCTCACGATCTGCAGTCAACCAGCTGGAGAGCCAGGAGAGCAGACTGTCCTTCTAATCTGAGTCCAAAGGTCTGACAAGATGGAGAGCTGATAGTGTAAGTTCCAGGCCAAGTCCAACTTTGCCAAGTTCTGCAAAGAGAAAAACTCTGTTCCAGCTTGAAGACAGTGCATCAGAGGAAAAACAGCCGGGGGGAGAGAGCTTATTCTCTCTCAATCAGCCCTTTTGTTCTAGTCAGACTTGTAGTAAATTGGATAAGGCCCACCCACACTGGGGTTGGCCTTTGCTTTCCTCAAGCCTACCAATTCAGATGTTAATCTCATCCAGAAACGCCCTCGCAGACACACCCAGCGTAACGTTTAACCAAATATCTAAATACAATTTGGCCCAGTTCAGTTGACACGTAAAGTTAACCATCACTTCAAGTTATTCCAAAGATCTCATTTCCTACAGTGATTTTACAGACTTGGAGATTGAATCAACATAAACTGATGCTTAAAGAGAATTTAAAATGTCTTCTATTTTCTATGTTAATCATTTCTCTAGCATTAAGAATTTCACAACAAATCTTTATGCATCCTGCATTCATAATTTACACACAAAAACTATAGAAAAGTAAGTAGTTCTAACATGGAAACTTGCTTTATTTCTCCTTTAAAGGAAAAAATGCTATCCAATGAAAAATAGCTATAGATATATTTTGCCCGTATGTTAACTATTATTTTTATTCATCTCTTACAAGTTCATAAAAATTGACTGTTTTGATAAACACTTGGTTGCATGGTCTAATATTAAACAGTTAGTATGGCTATTGATAAATATTAGTTTATCAAATAAATTAAAAACTTTAATATGGCTTTGATATAATTAATTAATGATATTGTAATTATATATAGTAGTTTAATATTTAAGATCTTTAGAAATATATAGCAAATGCTATTAAAATTACTCGTTTTGGCCAAAATCATGTGTTTTTTCCACAGAAAATGTATTTTCTCTGAGGGAAAAAATACTTTACCAACCATCAGTTGTGATCTCTACTGTCGTCTTGAGACATTTCCAATGGATGTGATATTAATAGGAGTTCTACAGAGTAACAGCCACCAAGTCAAACAGGAAACTTCATCTACTCTTTGTGTGATTTTATTTTTGAAAGCTTTATTAATAATGAAAAAAAGATGGGATGCCTGGGTGGCTCAGTTGGTTAAGCTTCTGTCTTCAGGCTCAGGTCATGATTTTATGGCTCTTGAGTTCAGGCCCCATGTCTGGCTCTGTGCTGACAGCTGAGAGTCTGGAGCCTGCTGTTCAGAGTCTGTGTCTCCCTCTCTCTGTACCTCCCTCATGCATGCTTTGTCTCTCTTTGTCAAAATAAATAAATGTTAAAAAAAAATTTTTTTAAATAATGAAGAAGGAATAGCAATAAGGAAATAATGTGATGGTATAGAATAGCAAATAATAATTCAGAAATACTAAGTAATGCAACCCTTATACTAAATGATCTATCATTTAAGACACATTTCTATGCACTGTTAAGAATGTCAAAATGTTGGAGTACCTGGGTAGCTCAGTAAGTTGAGTGTCCAACTTGGGCTCAGGTCATGATCTCACAGTTTGGTTAGTGGGTTTGAGTCCTGTGTTGGGCTCTGTGCTGACAGCTTAGAGCCTGGATCCTGCTTCAGATTCTGTCTCTCTTTCTCTCTCCCCACCCCCTCCCACTTGTGCTCGCTCTCTCTCTTTCTCTCTCTCTGTGTCTCTCTCTCAAAAATGAACATTTAAAAAAATGTCAAAATGGGGGCACCTGGGTGGCTCAGTTGGTTAAATGTCTGACTTCGGCTCAAGTCATGATCTCATGTATCATGGGTTCAAGACCGGAGTCGGGCTCTGTACTGACAGCTCAGAACCTGGAGCCTGCTTCTGATTCTGTGTCTCCCTCTCTCTCTGCCCCTCCCTGCCTCAAACTCTGTCTCTCTCTCTGTCTCAAAAATAAATAAACATTTTAAAAAGTAATAAAAAATGTCAAAATGTCAAGTGTGTAAGTTGTGCAGACATATTTGCCAGTTGGGTATTTCTTACCAATATATTACCATTGCAGAAAACTAGATTGAAAAATTATGCATCTGCTTGGTGACATCCACGTGAAAAGAATGTTACATTTTCATTTAGACACTGACTATAACCATTAGATCATTAGGAAATGATTCATGGAAGGAAAAATGATGACCAATTTCTACCCTTGTGACTTGGTAACCACACCTTAAATCAAGAACAAAATTCTTCCATGAAGTCAACCCATGGCCTCTACTAGGAGGTCTCTCATTGTTCTCTTCTCTCCCTACCTTCACATATTTTTAGGTTTATATTTTCATTTGTTGAGAGACCCTGCTATTGGTACTTGAACCTATTAGAGAGCCATAAATTGATTGTTAGTAGTGCTAATTTCTCCCTCTAGTTTACCCTTCAGGTTCAGTGCAACCATTTCAATCTAAACCACCTCTTCCTAGATTTGAGGTGTATCCATTACATGTGTCTGCCAGCTTCTCCTGTGTCCCTGTTCTCATGGTAGAGCCATCACTTTACTGAAGAAAGCATCTCACCAATGAAGATATCACTCCTGACCACCTCTTCCATATTAAAAAACAAAACAAATTTGTTTTGACAAACCAAAAAACAAACAAGTAGTCCAAGTTACATCCTACCTCGAATCTAGGTTCAGTTCTACATATTGGATGAGAAGGTTGCTGTGTGCTATTGATTACAATGGTTGAGCCAATTGGGGGAAAATCTGTAGTATAAAATAGTTTTTTTCCTTAATGAATTATATCCTAATTAGGAACATAAAATTTGAAACTTAAAAAAAAGTAAGATGATTTGAATAGTAATTATGCTTAATAAAAGACAAGGTGTATACTAGAAAGGAAATGATAGATGGTTAAATGAATTTTACAAAAGAGTATCACAGTTAGGCAGCTTCCTGCTAGGGAAGTCAGAGAAAAAAGTAGTTTTTGAATATTTAATAGCGGAGGTGATTCTTGAAAAGCCAAGGAAAAGGGCAACTTAGTAATAACAGAATGGGATATATAAATATCATGCACAGAGAAGACTCAAGGTATTTTCTGGACTCTGTGAAATCAACAAGTTTAGTTGTAGTAGTAGATGTTTAGGTATGTTAGAAAGCAGAAATGAGTGTTTAAAAACTAGACTGAATGGCATTAATGTTACTGAAGATCTCTGCAATAGAGAGGTATGATCTCTAGAAGATTTTTGTCTCCTGGTGATTGGAATACATGGATGGAGAATTTGTAAAGGAAGAGGAAGATGAACTAGAGCAGGGATCTGCAAAGTCTGGCCCATGGCCAAATCCAGCCTGCAGCTAGTTTTGTAAATCAAGATTTTTGGAACCCAGCCACATTCATTTGTTAGGCATTGTCTTACTGCTTTTGCATTAATGATGGTGGAATTGAGTAACTTTGACAGAGACCCTATGGCCCCGAAAGCCTGAAATATTTACTTTTCTTTACAGAGAAAGTTTTCCAAGCCCTGGACTAAAGAGAAGAAGTAAGTTTAGATGTAGTTTAGATGCAGAAGTAGATGTTGGTTGTTGAATAGATAGATGGATGAATAAATGAGCCTTTAAAGTATGATATGATATGACATGATGGAGCATAAATACAGAGTTTCTGAAGGAAATTATGAATCTGAGTCCAATTAAATTGAAGTTTATAGATAAGAAACTAACACCTACAAAATTAGATCTTATATTAAGCATTGCCTAGTGCACATCTGGCTCCTTGTGAAAATATATATTAAAAAAATGGAACATAGTTTTTTCCTTGGAGAAACTTCATTTCAAATAAGAAACACATCTTGCTTTAATTAAAAAGAGTGGTATATAACAAAATACAATAAAATTCTAAATATTTGCTACAAACTCCAAGTGCTTTTGAACTTTGGAAAAAAAAGTATGCAGTTAGGGCTTTGGTCACCAAAAGAAAACAAAAATAAGATGTTGGGAAGACAAGTCCTGAAAAATATTTCAGTCTCTGCTCCAAAGTGGATAGCATGTGCTGTGTTACCTAAAATGCTTGCTTGGACCTATTAGTATAATGTGAATTGCTTTTAGGCAGAGCAACAAAGTCTAAATAACTTGAGAAAACTGCTCCAGGTGGACTATTTTGTTTCTTCAGTTCATATCACCAACATTTCTTAGTCTTTTATGTGTTTTTCTGGCAGGTCCACAGGGGAACATGGCTTCTAGATACAGTAGTTTGCAAGCCTAGCTTGTTTAGTGCTTTGTTTAATGCTTCTTTTAATCAGTCCAGTTTCTTCCTGTTCTGGTTTTTGTGTAATCATTATGAGTAATGGGTGAAATTATGAACTTGATTCAGAATTTCCCATAAATTTTCAGCTCTATTCTATTTCCCTAAAATGAGTCTTGCCTTACCTTTTGTGGTTGGTCACTGACGGGGCATTACAAATACATTTTATAAAATTGTAATGGAGTTTACAGAACTCTGTAAAAATTACCTCATAAGTGATTCCATAATTAAGTTTAGCTCCAAGGCTGTGCTCTAAATTGCCTTACTTGACCGTGCACTACATTGCTAAACTCTCTGTCCTAAACTGGATTTTCATGAGAAAGACTGAGAAGTCTTGTGTCATTGTGTCCATTTGTTTGAACATTACATCAGCATTGGCAAAGCCACTAAATATATTAACAAAGGGAGTTAGAACTCAATGATAAGTATTGATTAATAAGTCATTATTATTATTTATTATGATTACTCAAGTAAAATAAGTTCTCTACTGAGGCTTCAACTTGCATCATATACCATTGATTTAAGAATCACAAGTAAAAAGATAATTATCTTTAATTGATTATTTTATAATCATTTATAATGCAATGCTCATTATAAAGAATTTGGAAAATATTCAAATTTGGAGAGAAAACTAGCTGAATATCATCATCTATAACACTTCCATTCAGAAACACTGTTGATATTAAAAATAATTCACATATGCTATTTTCTTATTAAAATATACAAATTTAAAGGGATATCCAGAAATATATACAGACACATATACATATTTCATAACGCTTGAATTACACCACACATCTAATATTATCTTGATTTTTCAGCTAACTTTTGACATTTTTGGTAACATAATTTTAGTGATTGAATGAAGCTTTGTAGTTTAAATATAGTATAATTTAAAATATTTCAATTTCCCCCAATTATATATAATGTTGCAAGTAACATTTTGCAGAAAAAAATGTCTATATTTTCTTGTCACCAAGTCAAATATGTTCACACACATTTTTTTTATTTGAGCTTTATAAGATAAAACTCACATAGCATAAAATACACCCATTTAATGTGTACAATTCAATAATTAGTGCATTCCNATCAAATGTGTTCACACACATTTTTTTTATTTGAGCTTTATGAAGATAAAACTCACATAGCATAAAATACACCCATTTAATGTGTACAATTCAATAATTAGTGCATTCCTGGAGTCGTGCAATCACCACCACTACCATTTCAGAACATTTTAATCACTCTTCCCCAAAAAACTCTGTACCCATTAGCCATCACTCCTCAACACCTCTTCACTTCAGAACCTGGTAATCTACTTGCTGTTTCTATGAATGTGACCAAATCAATAAAGCTCTAGTGCAGTAATGCAATTAGAGCTAAAAGAACTGCAAGCCTCAGACCCTATAAAAAAGAGTCTGTAAAGAACCAAAGTTTTCTGGAGGAGACCGAAACAATGACACAGAGGAAATTTTAACCTCTGAAACCACGCTTATAGCAAACAATAAGTATAGTGTAACTTCTAGCCAGATAAACATTAAATCTCACACTAAAGGTTTATCTGCTTCACTTCATTTCTCCAACACACCATGTCTGCTTTTGAAGAACAACAACAAAATTGCAAGGCATACTAAAAAGGCAAGAAATATAGTCAGAAGATATAAAACAAGTATCAGAACCAGATTCGGATATTGCAGAGATTTCTGGAATGATCAGACCTGGAAATTATAAATAATTATGATTAAATATGCCAAGGGCTCTAATGGAAAAGATAGACAATATGCAAAAATAGGTGGGTAATGTTAGCGGAGATGGAAAGAATAAAAAAAAGATCACAAAGAAATAATATAAATCAAACACACTGCAACAGAAATGAAGAAAGTCTTTGATGGGCTTATCAATATCCTGAAAATGTCCAAGTGAAAAATCAGTGACTATCACAATACATCACAGATACTTTCCAAACTGAAAAGAAAAAAAAAAGGCTAAAAAAAATGGAACAGAACAGAATATCCCAGGATAGTGCAATAACTATATAGGGCTTAGCAGATGCATAATGAGAATATTAAGAGAAGAAATAAATGAATAGAAATATGTGACAAAAAGCACCTGAAAATATTCTAAAATAATAACAGACATGAAAGCACAGACTCTAGAATCTCCGACAACACCAAGCAGGAAAAATAGCAAAACTTCCTCACCTAGGCATGCCATCAGATCATATAGAAACTACAGATAATCAAACAGAAACAAAAATCTTGAAGGAACTCAGGGGCACCTGGGTGGTTCAGTGAGTTTGGCATCCAGCTCGTTGCATTCAGCTCATATCAACTTCTCAGTATTCATGAGGTCAAGCCCCACATTGGGTTCTGCACTGACTACACAGAACTGCTTGGGATTGATTCTCTCTCTCCTGCTCTCTCTACCCCTTCTCCATTCTCTCCTGCCCTCTCTCTCAAATAAATAAATAAATGTTCAAAATATCTTGAGGCACCTGGGTGGCTCAGTTGGTTAAATGTCTGACTTTGGCTCAGGTCATGATCTCACACTCCATGGGTTCGAGCCCCACATTGGGCCCTGTGCTGACAGCTCCGAGCCTGGAGGCTGCTTCAGATTCTGTCTCCCTCTCTCTCTGCCTCTCCCCTGCTCTCTCTCTGTCTCAGTCTCTCAAAATAAAATGAATACATAAAAAAAAATTTTTTTTAATCTTGAAGGAATCCAGAAGGGGAAAAATCCTCACCTATAGAGGAATAAGAATAAAAATTACATTGGGCTTTTCTTCAGAAACCATGCAAGCAAGAAGAAAGTGGATGGAAATAAAGCTTTGAAAGTGGAAAACCATCAAACTAGAATTCTACATTCAGAGAAATTATCCTTCAGAAGTGAAGGAAAAATAAAGACTTTTTCTGACAAACAATAATTGAGAAAATTTGTCACCAGTAGACCTGCCTTGCACGAAAAGTCAGTTCTTCAGAGAAAAGGAAAATGATATAAGTCAGAAATTCAGATATGCATAAAGAAAAGAAGAGTATTATGGAAAGAATAAATGAACATAAAATAAAATCTTTGACAATGCTTATTCTTCTTTTAGTATTTTTATTAATTCATTCATTCATTCATACATTCATTCATTCATTTATTTATTTTGTTTTGAGAGAGAGAGAGAACAAGCCATGGAGGGACAGAAAGAGAGGGAGAGGGAAATACCAAGCAGGCTCCACGTTGTCAGTGCGAACCTGATGTAAGGCTCAAAATCACTAACTGTGAGATCATGACCTGAGCTATAAACAAGAGTCACACGTCTAACTTACTGGGCCATCCAGATGCACTGACAATTATTCTTAGTTGATCTAGTAAATAGTATTAGTTTGATCAAAATAATAATAGCAGCAATGGATTAGTTTATTATAGCTTATGGATAATTGAATGATAGTATAATAAAGGAGAGGAAGGAGAAATTAGGAAAAGTCCGTCATAAGGTACCTAACCTGCCTGTGAAGCATTATACTGTTACTTGAAAGCAGACTTACATTAGGTGTAAATGTATATGATAAACTCTAGAGAAGCCACTGGAAAAAATCTGCAAAGGAAGTATAATTTATATGCTAAGAGAAGAGAGAATGTAGAATCATGGGAAACATTCGTTTAAAGCCAGAGAAGATGGGGAAAAAGTGAAAGATTAAAAAAAAGAAAAATGAATAGAAAACAATTACATATGGTCAGTATTAATCCAACTATATGAATCTTATTTAATATATAAATGATCTAAATATAATAATTAAAAGATGAACATTTCCAAACTGGATTAAAAAAAAAAAAACGAGACCCAACTATATGTTGTTTATAAGAAATCCACTTTAAGCACAAACACACAGAAATATTAAAAAGTAAAGTGACAGAGAGAGATGTATCAACACTAATCAAAAGAAAGCTGGTGTGGCTATCATATTTTAGACAAAGTAGACTTCCGAAAGGGAAAAATAACCATGGATAAAGAGGTCAATTCTCCAAGAAGACATAACAATCCTTAATGTATATGCACCTCACAAGAGAACATCAAAATACATGAGGCAAAGCTGACAGAATTGAAAAGAGAAACACACAAATCCACTCGTGTAGTTGAAGACTTCAGCACCACTCCATCAGTAATTGGCAGATCCAGCAGACAGAAAATCAGTAAGAACATAATTGAACTTAAGAGTACTATCAATCAACTGAATGTAATTGGCATCTATACACTACTCCATCCAATAACAACAGAGTACACCATCTTCTCAAGCTCACATAGAAAATTCTCCAAGATAGGCTATATTCTGGACCATAAAACACACCTTAAGAAATTTAGGAGAAGAGAAATCTATCATGTATACTCTCAAACCACAATGGAATTAAATAGAAGTCAATAATATAAAGATAGCTGAAAGACCCCAAAATATTTTGAGATTAAACAACACACTTCTAAATAATACATGGTAAGAGAAATCTGGACAAAAAAGTTATAAATATTTTAAATTAAATATTAATGAATATTCAAATGAAAATGAAAATACAATCTATCAAAATTTGTGGGATAGAATGAAAGCATTATTTAGAGAGAAATCTATAGAATTGAATATATATATATTAGAAAAGAATACCTAAAAATGAGAACGTTAGCTTCCACTTTAGTAAACAAGAAAAAGAAGAGCAAATTAAAAGAAAAGTAAGCAAAAGAAAGTAATAATAATTAGAACAAGAATCAGTGAAACTGAAGACAGGAAATCAATTATAGAAGGTCAGTGAAACCAAACATCAATTCTTTGAAAATACCAAGAAAACTAATAACTTTCTAGTGAAGCTAACAAAGGGGGAAAAAAAGAGAGAACATATATAAATTACAAATATTAGAAATAAAAGAATGGTCATTACTACTGGTACTATGGACAGACATTAAAAGGATAATAAAGGAATATTAACAACTCTATGTCTAGAAATTTGATAACCTAGTTGAAATGAACCAATTCTTTGAAAGACGTAATTTATCTAATTCACAGAAGGAGAAATAGATATGACGAAAATCATATCTATTAAGGAAACTGAATCAATAATCAGTAATTAATCAACTCCCAAATTGAGCATCAGGCCCAGATGAGTTCACTGGTTAATTCGTCCAAATATTTATGGAATAATGATACCAATTTCCGAATTTCTGTTTTTGTTCCAGAAAACAGAAGTCGAAGGATCACATCCTAACTCATTCTATGTGACCAACATTACCCTAATACCATTCCAACTGAAGACATTAAAAGAAAGGAAAACTACAGACCAATATACATTCAAATATGAATGCAAAAATTTTCAACAAAATATTAGTAAACTGAATTCAACAGAGTGTAAAAGTAATTATACACCATGAACAAAGGAGATATATTCCAAGTATGTAAGACTGATACAACATTTGAAATAAATGAATGTAATCCTGCACATCAAGATTCTAAGGAAGAAAAATCATATGATCATTTATATGTAGATGTATAGATGTATCAGCAATATTTGATGTAATCCAACACTCATTCAAATAGATGTATCAGCAATATTTGATGTAATCCAACACTCATTCAAAATGTTAAAAAAATACTTAGAAAGCTAAAAATAGAGGGGGAACTTCTTCAATCTGATTAAAAAACAAATCTACAAGAACCTATAGTTAACATCATACTTAAGGGTGAAAAAATAAATACTGCCCCTTAAGACTGAAAAGTCAAGGACGTCCCCTCTCACTACTTTTGTTTAACATCAGAGTGGAAATTCTAGCTAATGTAACATGACAAGAAAAAGAAAGAAAAGTATACCGACTGGGAGGGAAGAAGTAAAACTGGTTGCAGATGCCATGATCATTTATGTAGAAAATCCTGAAGAACTGGGGCGCCTGGGTGGCCTACTCGGTTTGGGCAGCTGATTTCGGCTCGGGTCATGATCTCACAGTTCGTGGGTTCAAGCCCTGCATNCATGTAGAAAATCCTGAAGAACTGGGGCGCCTGGGTGGCCTACTCAGTTTGGGCAGCTGATTTCGGCTCGGGTCATGATCTCACAGTTCGTGGGTTCAAGTCCTGCATCAGGCTCTCTGCTGACAGCTAGCTCAGAGCCTGGAATCTGTTTCAGATTTTGTGTCTCCCTCTCTCTCTGACCCTCCCCTGCTCACACTGTCTCTCTCTCTCTCAGAAA
This sequence comes from Crocuta crocuta, assembly GCF_008692635.1. NCBI lineage: Eukaryota > Metazoa > Chordata > Mammalia > Carnivora > Hyaenidae > Crocuta > Crocuta crocuta. The sequence goes on from NW_027528006.1 coordinate 573,118, forward strand.
TAAATGAAATGTTAAAAAAATTTTTTTTTAAAGTTTCAAGAAAATCCTGAAGAGTTGACAAAAGCCTCCTGTAACTAATAAGTGTTATGAGTAAGTTTGTAGGATACAAAATTATTTCCATATTTAGTAAACTATGTTCACTTAAAAATTAAATGCTGCTACCTTCCAGAATATGTGATGAAGATATAGAGGTAGCTAGGACGCTCTTTGGTGCAGTTATCAAACAATAATAGTTATCAAACTACAGGTGGCAAATAAATCTCTTGAACAGCTTATTTAAAAAACAAATGGCCAGGGGTAGCTGGGTGGCTCAGTCAGTTAAGCATCCAACTCTTGGTGTCAGCTCAGATCATGACCTCATGGTTTGTGGGTTCAAGCCCCACATCAGGCTCTGAGCTCACAATGCAGAACTTATGTGGGATCCTCTCTCTCTCTCTCCTTCTCTGCTCCTCCCCTAATCTCTCTCTCTCTCCCTCTCTTTCAAAATAAATAAACTTAAGAGAAATGTCCACACCCCATGACTAGCATCTTGGACTATGCTGTGCCAATTTAGTCGGTCTTCAGTTTTTATAAGCACACGTATATGACTGGGACACATGGCCAGCTAAGACTCTATTTCTAGAAACACTGGTCTTGGGAAAGACATGGCCTCGAAGTTATATAACAGCCACACTTTATTCTAGGTATGTGGCTTCCCACAGTGTGAATCGAAGAGACTGGAATGTAAACAGTGGCCCTGGAGTTGAGTAACTGAACGGTATTGGGCATAGCTTTACACAAACGCTGTGGGGGATAGAGCGGCACTGATAATGGGGAAGGGGAGTCTTCACAGAGGATACATAAGGAGTGACTTACCCAAAGAAAGAGAGGGAGGAAGTTTATTCCAAAATAATGTGCAACAAAGGCCCAGAGAAGGAGGCCAATGACCTTATAAGGAGGCAGATGATCTTATAAGGAGACAGTAATTCAACTTGCTTATCAAACATTATGGAGACCCTGAGAAAAAAATACTAAAATGAAATCTAGAGCTGGTTAGGAGGCAACCACGATAAGCCTTGTGTGTGACATGTTAAGGGGTTGGAGTGTCATAGAGAGTACAAAGCGGGTCACCGAAAGATTTTTAAGCAGAAAGATGGGAGTCTCAGATTTCTGCTTTAAAGGGCTTGCCTTTTAGAAAACAGATTAGCAAGACATAAACCTGGAGACTTTTGCAACTATATAGCATGATGGATTTCTTACGCCTTCCTAAATTTTTGTCAGAAGAAAATCATTTCTAATTTAGATGCCCACTTAAAATGTCTTCCTATCCAGAAATTCATTATTTTGTTATTTTCTTTTTCTTTCTTATAATCATGTGTATTACTCATTAGGGTAAAAGAATATTTGTTATTAACCAACAATAAATGAGGTGCTATATTTGGCTACAAATAATGAAAAGTATCATAATCACTTTCTCAGTGTCTCATATAATTAGGGGACCATACTGGGGATACAAAACCTCAGAAGATATGGATCCTTCTTTTCAGTATTTAAATCCTTATCACAAGTTCAGGGTAAAGGCTAACTGAGGATAGATAATTCATAGTAACATGTGCTAATATCAAATGTCTGGTGCCAGCAGTAAGTGCCTCAGAGGCCAACTAACAACTAGAGAAGAGGGTGACTGCTTGAAAGAGGTTGTGTCTTCACCAGAGCATTGAAAGGAAGCCACATGAAGAAAACAGGAAGGGGGGTTTGTTTCTATTTGGGGTGACAGCAAGGAGAGACAGTCTGAGAGGGAAGACTAGTCCTTTAAAAATTGTTTCTACTCAAAACTTCTGGGGCGCCTGGGTGGCTCAGTCGTTTGAGCATCTGACTTCCACTCAGGTCGTGATCTCATGGTTCGTGGGCTCAAGCCCCACATCGGGCTCTGTGCTGACAGCTAGCTCAGAGCCTGGCGCCTGTTTCGGATTCTGTGTCTCCCTCTCTTTCTGACCCTCCGCTGCTCACGCTGTCTCTCTCTCTCTCTCAGAAATAAATAAAACATTAAAATTTTTTTAAAAAATCAGCATATTGCATATGCTGTTTTCTTTCTCATTCCTGTCATCCTGGCCCCCAAAAGAACAGTTTTTGTGAAATTCACCAATCATTTTAGCATGATGTAGATGAGCTCAAGCGGTGAGATACAGCACCACTCAACAAGATTCGTTCTTTAGAAGTGTTGTCTTTGTTTTATTCATTTTTGTTTCCAAAAGCACAGAAAAGAGCTCAGCCCATAGTAGATGCTTCATAGAGTGCCCATTGAAAAAAATGAATGAAGCCAAGAATTATTTACAAGAAGTCTTTTAATTGAAAGTTACTATAAATTTAAATCCAAATTTTAATTATATGAGGAAAATGTCTGCAAAATAAGAACACATTGTTTTAAAAGCCAGTGCCCTAAAAGGACATTGAACAACTGTTTCATTATTTTAAGAGATTTCAAGATTAGTTAAATGTTTTTAAAAAACTGATAATTAAGAAAAAATTTAACAGATGACAGAAAAAAAACCAAGAGGAAAATTATCACAGGTGTCTATCAATGAACAAATAGCATCATGCAAATAAGTAATTACTGACACTTTACTTGAAGGACTGAACTTATTGTTCTTTGGCACGCCAAATTCTCTTCCTCAGACCCAGTTCCTTTTGATGAAATCCCCTTCCCCCTCCCACACCCCAACCTCCCACACCCCAAACAACTTAACTGAAAGAGTTAAGTTCATTGTAACCAGAGTCCCAATTTGCACACACTGGAATGTACTGAATAATTCAGGTCTTTCATCTTATTTAACTACTGAGCTTGAGTTTATATAAATTCATAATTGTGATTCCACACTTCATGAAAAACATAAACAAAATTAGAAACTCTGGACAGCAAAAATAATGAATGTTCAAATGGTGCCCTACAGATAAATCACAAAGATACAGGATTTCAAACATCAGCCAGTGTGTGGTTCCAAGTCCTTTGAAAAGAAATTGTTTCTCTGTGACAGGCTGATGTTAACATTTTAATTAATGGGAAGGAGTCAAATAAAAAAACTATCATTCTGTATTATATTTTTAAAATTAAGCCACACTATTCCTGTGTTTAAGCCATATCTTCCATTATCAAAGTTACTTTAAGCGGTATATGTAGCTTTCGAAATATTGATATTTACATCACTCACTAAAGCATATTCTGAGAATGGCGCTTTCTCTAAAGTGCAGAGTGCTGTAAGTTTTATGTTAACTGAAATACTTAAATACCACTTCAAGGTCATAAAGTTGATTCTCATAATAGAAAGTCTTTTGTTAATTTTACTTAAAAATTTAGGAACCCAGATCCCATATAGTACTCTGGTTCATGCCCTGAGTATCGCAGTGGCAAAAAGTAACTCTTGCTTGATGTATCTTTATTGTTTCTCTGCCACTGTTATGGCTACTAAAAGGTCAGCCAGAGCTTATGGCACCAAAAGGTCATTTTTGTTATTCTAAAGAGAGAAGTTTTGACATATGATATATTATGAAGAGAACAGAGACACTAACTGATGTACTGTAATGCTAATCATCCACATCTTTTAATTTTTTAAAAGAAAGAAGAGAGAAAATCCTTTTGTTTTTATCTGAAAACAACTTTAAAACAATTCAGAATATAAAAGAAATGAGATGCACTCCTTCTGGCCCACTTACCAAATTTATAATTTGGGTAAATACGAATTAGTAATCTAAATTTAAAGCATTAACTCGATTTAAAAGCTCATTTACATTACTCCTTTAGTTTTTGCTTATCCACGATACTCATGTTTCTATTTTTATGAGTGTCATATCATAGCTTGAGGAAAGAATTTCTGAAAATTATAGGCTTATTACCAGAAGAAAGGGAAGTCAGTCCTTATGTTCTTCTTTCCCAGCCATCTTCTCCATTTTAAGACAAGGGACTGTGCAGAAATTTGAGCTTAGGTCTTTGAGTAGCTAATTTAGTGGCCATAAGAATGTTCTTTACAAACAACAAAGCAATAAATCAACGAGGTCAATTCTGTAATCTTATAGTTGCTGTGATTGTTAAATATATATCTGAGGAAAAAAATCCTAAATTTATTTCATTGAGGAACTAGCTGTATTACCATCTAAACTTGATAAAGACCAAACTTGATGAAGAGATTTTATTCCAGATTCTCTGGATATACCTTTAGGGAATCTGTGAAGACTGGAAAAATACAAAAGTATACATAGGCAGGAGCAAGCCTATAGCTTTTGTTAGGTTTTCAAAAGGAACTATGACAAATTAAGAAATATTAGTAGCTGAGTTGTAATAATGGAGGCCAGAAATTCCCAAACAGACCAGTGCACTCCCAATTTATCTCTTCTTCATTCACAAAGAGCATACCTCCTTGGGTAACAATAATAACAGAATTTATAGCATGGCTATTTCAGGACAGATACTGTGCTAAGTGCTTAAATATTGCTTCATAAATTATCTTCAATTATTTTACATATTATCTTTAATTCTTACAACAATCCTGACAGTTAAGTATTATGATCACCATATTTTACATGAGGAAATCAGAGGTGTGTCCTTGACAACAATACTTGAACAAGACATTTAGAACTACTTTTCAAACACTTTTAAATTTTTTTTTTTTAATGTTTTATTTATTTCTAGGAGAGAGAGAGAGACAGTGTGAGCAGGGGAGGGTCAGAGAGAGAGGGAGTCACAGACTGAAACAGGCTCCAGGCTCTGAGCTGGCAGTCAGCACAGAGCCCTACGCGGGGCTCGAACCCACGAACCGCGAGATCGTGACCTAAGCGAAAGTCGGACGCTTAACCGACTAAGCCACCCAGGCGCCCCTACTTTTCAAACACTTTTAGCAAGTGAACCTTTTTCTCCAAATGAAAGTTAACATAGAACCCCCAATAGTAAATACATAAAATAATGTCTTTGTATGCACTTTTTAAAGTTTCAATAAACAATATTTAATCTAAAGACAATGAAGATACAAAGCTTATTTTGAATGTATAAACTTATAAGCAGAGACTGCAAATGACACCTGGCATCTTTATCAGTGATAACATCAAAATTACTCCTGCATTTAATTTTGGGTTGCATCATATAAACACAATTTTGCATTACATAGAACAATTGCAAATGATAGCAGTTTTTTAACAGCTCATCCTGTAATTTTGCAATGCTCTTCAATTTAATTCATCTAGAAGACTAAAGGAGAAGTAGCAGAAAATTGTTCCAAGGTTAAATCACTAACATTATCTAACATCTGCTCTCTATCCTTAATTGTTAAATTTTCAAGTTGAAATTGGTTGATGAGCAGTTTGTCATCCATTTTAAATTATCCTTCTTTGAAAAATAATTTTCAAATGTATCTTTTACCCATTCCGTGTTCAACAATGTCAGTTTGCAAAATTAGCTAAATCACTCTATCAAAGTTTTAAATCAGTAAATATATTTTGCTTGCATTTCCAATGAAAACTGTAAAGTTCTGTTTTGATTGCTGATATTTTTCAGTTTACATTATGTACAATGACACTGATATACTGCTAAATGGAGCTTTTTTGGCTTACTCCAAATATTAGCAAGGTATGCATGATGAGAAAGCCATGTTATATCTGAGCTAATTTTAGTTAACAAAGTGTGTTTATTTGAAAACAGTGTTTCTTTGTCTCATTGGAGACATTTGTGCTAACAGTTTGCCATGGAACAGTCAATGCATTTCCATTTTCGAAAAAATGTATCACTATAAATAGCTCTAAAAATCTGTAATCAAAATATTAGAATTTAACAACATATATAATCTGTGTGAAATTTATCTATTGCTTTATTGAAAGGTGATGCATTTAAGAACTATTCTGTTTGCATACCGAACAACAAGATAAAACCTGAATACATTTTTCTGCAATAAGTTTCAGAAAACCCCTTATTTCTACATTCTTTGCCAGTCTTCTCTGTCACTGCACCCATCGCTAGATCTTTGCCAACTTATTTAATGACGTGATGAAAACTTTATTCTTTCTACCTTATGCATTTTTAAATGTTTTCAAGTAAAAGACGTTCTTTGTATTGGCCTGTGTAATGTATTGTACAAAATTTTGGGAAAGTCTATAACATCCCTGCCCTTTCCCAGTTATATTGTTAAGATTTAATATGATATTAGAATTTGATTTAATAATGTGTTGGGTGTGCGCTGTTGGATTATCTCTAGTTTATATCACAAGATAATAGTATCAATTGTATTTTCATCACTGCTTGTCCTCTTAACATACTTGTTGCAATGTCTGTAGTAGGAAGGATTAATAAACGTTTTTCCTAACAGTTATGACTCTTCCTCATATTTGATGGATTATGTTCTTTTGACAAAATTCATGAATGAATATCAATTGACACATTTAAACCTTGTTGTAGTCATTATTATGAGACTATATGGTGCAATATATGCTAAAACTTATTAATAATATCATTTTATCCTTATTGTACTTCAAAACAAAACATAGGGCAATTTTGCAAAATGTTGTTATGCTAGACTCATTTATCTTTTAAAGATTTTTTGTTTTTAATTTTTATTTATTTTTTAAGGAATAGGTGCACCTAACATGGGGCTCAAACTCATAACCCCAAGATCAAGAGTCACGTGCTGCACCAAGTGAGGCAGCCAGGCACCCCTAGACCCATTTACCCTTTAGAAAGTGAGACCAGGTAATGAATGACTTGTGTCTTCATCTTATTTTGTGTGAGTTTTTAGAATATGGCTTCATTGGATGTGTACTTATCAGTATAGATAATAATAGCTGCATATTTAAGTCATTTGTGTAAGTATGGTCCCATTTGTCCCATTTTGAACCTGAATAGTCTGACCAAATCTATTGTTAAATTTATTTTTCAAACTATCCCTTTTTCATTATATAGCTTTAAAGAATACAATTTCACTTTACCTTGAGCCCATGCAAAATTTAAAAATTCAAAAGTTAATACAAGAGCACACCAAATGTAACTCAATCAGAAACATGAAAACCAGACAAGAAACAACAAAAACTAAATTTTTGTGTTATCACTGCCTGAGTTATTGGGGCTAAATACCATTGTATATATTCAGGATGTTGGCCAATTTGTCATTGTCATTACCGGTAAAAATAAATATTTATTGAGCACCTATATTATGTGCCAGGACTGTATTTTATACTGGAGATAGAAAAGGAAATTAAAACAAAACAAAACAAAAACCAAAACAAAAGAGTTTAGGTTCTCATCATGATGATATTAATGTCAACTTTGTGTCACCTCTGAACTATCTCCACAAATTATTCAACAAAGATTTTCATAGACTAAAAGGAAATAAAAAATATATGTCAGTGCTATTAATATAAAGTAAGCTCTACGTACTAGTATTTTCAAGGGTACAGGATAGAGCAGAAAAAAGAAATATATTGACTTCCATGTTAATATCTTCCTTTTTCTCAGTACAGGTAATTAGAGAGTTTTCTTAAACTTGAGAGTAGTTTCCTCCACCACATCAACACGCTGTTGAGAGAAAAGAAGTCATATTAGTTTGAGTGATAAGACAAGAAAGATACCAGGATGAAATGATGACACTTGCAGAGACCTGACTGCACCGTAATGCTGGATAATTTAACCAGTACTTAATACAATGCTCAGGTCAATACACAAATGTGAACTCAGCCAAAAACAAAAGTGCTGTAACTAACATATTAAGTTTCGTTGATCCTAAAAGAACAACGGGTTTTATTCCACTGTTGTTCATTATAGGTTTGTTCTGAAGGGGAGAAATGGCCAGACCTGTCAGGGGAGGGCCTTGTTTGGTCTCTTTGTGTGGTATTTATAGCCTGGTCTGGTTAATGTCAATCTTCACTTTATTGGTATTCTCTTAAATCCTGAAATTGTACCCAGACTTTTCCTTATAAGCCAAGTCTTCTCATAGAAAACTCTATGTATATTTTCAGCAATATAAAAGTTCCCTGCTTTTTCATCACAACTTTTTTCTCTTATTTGCCCCTTTATTGTGATGCTTTGTGTAAATTTCACCAAGATTTCAAGTTCAATTTGAGTATTTGCTGTTTATATACATGTGTGCTTTTTTTCCCACTCTGCAGTAACAAAAATAAACAAAAATCCTTTTTCAGAGTCACAAAGACTGAGTCTTTTCTGATAGCCATTGTTGGTAATGGAAGTGGAAAAAACAATCAATCAACTCCTAGGGAGACGAGAGCATGTGAGCAATGGCTTCTATACTAGAGAAATTTATTCCATTCTCCATTGGGATATATAAAAACCAAATAATTCATAACATACAATATAAGAAATAAAATCATATTTTGTTTACCTATGCCTTTGACATTTGCCTTAAATCTTTGGCATTTCTTTTAAAAATAAGTGCCTGGCTTACTCTTAATCCCTAATAAGTTCCTTAAGTATAATTCCAAAAGCGCTTTATCTTTCTCCTCTACTGGTCTTAATTTGTATCACAACGGGATAATCGCTAAGAAAGCAGAGATTGTATGAATCTTTCTTTACCCGTTAGTTAAAGAAGGGCCACTTCGGTGGCTCAATTGTTTATGCCTCTGACATTGGCTCAGGTCATGATCTCATGGTTTGTGGGTTTAAGCCCCGCATCGGGCTCTGTGCTGACAGCTAGCTCAGAGCCTGGAGGCTGCTTCAGATTCTGTGTCTCCCTCTCTCTCTGTCCCTCTCCTGCTCAAGCTCTGTCTCTTTCTCTTTTTCTCAAAAATAAATAAACATTAAAAATTTTTTTAAAAATATGCATTAGTAAAAGAAAGAACACAAATAAGCAATCCAACATAGAAATCTGACATAGACGTATATTCTACCTTTGTCACTTATTTAATTTCAATAACATGTTGATATCCTTTTCTCAAAAAACATGGGGGACAGATTTTTTAGGAATACAATAAGTAGAAATTGGAGGTGATTTCTTCAGGCGACACCGCTTAAACCACGAAAGACAAACCTTCATTAAAGCACAGTTCTGTGGCGTTGATTATCATCTGTGACAACAATACAAAATGTGTGTTTTTGAAGTTGTTTTGAAGTGGTGGGTGAAGGCTGAGAAAAAAAGTTAATATAAAATATGTCTTATTTAATTCAATATGATTACAATAGCAATAGGATACATAAGATATTTCTACTTCAACTCTTGAACATCTGAGAACTGTAGTAAGGTCTTTAAGGATAAAACCAAGAAAGAAAATATTCATATTCTGAGTTAAATATAACAAAGGATTTGTTTTTATAGTGTATCACCTTCAACATTTCTTTGTTTTCCTTTTTCCGAAGTTTTAAAAACAGTATCTGTTCGTTCTTAGATTTTGTGGCTGAGTTTTGATAGCTACCTTTGGTAGCTATTCATATTTCTATTGATGACACAAATCAAGGTCTTATTTTCTAATTTATTCATGGTTAAGTTTTTATATTTCATGTTCTTGGCTGTTTTAAGTTACAAATTATTATACTAATAATGCCAATGAGTTAATGAGAGAAGGTTCCAGTAAATAGATTAGTAGCTTCCCTGATTTTTTATGGAGGAAGGCTTATTATTATTTTTATCATTATTATTATTGTATGATTTGTCATTCTTATTCAGGTATTCAATAATAATAAGGGTTTTTACTGTAACTGTCTTTATAGCCCTAAAAAATAAATATCTTTTCACTGATTAATTTTAATACTGGACCCTACCTGCCTCTTCTTATGTGACTCAGATACAGAGTGCAATATTTGCATATTCTTTCCCATCCACCTCTTTTAGTTTCCAAGGCATTTCATAATTTCCTCTCCTCTGATGGAATCAGTTCTGTGATGCTCATAAGTCTTTCCTTCTGATCCTCAATCACTTTTATCTTAAATGTCACTTTTTTGTCTGGGTTTTTGTTTTTTTTTTTCAAATGTCGTACTTATAAGTGTGGTAAAAAATATCTGAGTTGGCATCTAGCCTATGATTACTTTATCCTAATTCTATTACATGTACTGTCCTACCAACCAGACAGTTAAGTCTTACTGGTTTAAGGATCTTTCTTTCACAATGTGTTTGATAGCTGCATATGTAGACCAACACTTAGCTTGTCTGTTGTCCAATACACAACATGTCAACGATTGCAAATATTCGTTGTTTATTTTATAAAATAAACCTTCATTCTCCAGAGATTTTAAAAGTAAACTTCTTTATAATTGCATTTAAACATAAATGCTTTATATTGCACTTAAACATAAATTGCTTTATTTTTAAAATCACTTTTAAGAAACTTCGAAATTGAGCCGTAGTCCTAGTTGGAGATTCCAAGCAAGTAAGCTTAAATGTAAAAGAGCCAAAAAGAAAATTTCAGAGAAAAAAGTAGTGTAGCTGTCACGATGTTATAAACTTTGCAGCTATTACCAGGGGTCCAAAGCTCTAAGCAATGTTTGACTAAATTATAATTTTAATATATATATCAAATTCAAAGGACTGTAAATGCTTTCATGATTGACAAAGTTGAAATTTATTGGAGGCATTATACATTCTTAATGGTTTTGGCTTTTATATATTTTTCAGTGAATAAGCCCTGAGAACGTCTCACGATCAAGTGGGATTTTTTAATTTATTGTTTTAAGAGAAGGGTTTTTTTATTTAAGGAGTATGGGAACCTCTTATTTAAAGTTCATATTACTGATAGACAATGTGTTTGAAAATAGATTTTTTCTGATGAGTGAGCAAAACTATTGCTGATCTCCAAGTTCAAAGACACTGCTGCAGGAACTCATGCTTGTCTTTGGGAATCCGATTAGCTGCAGAGTCAATAGAGTCCAGCAGCGGTTTTCACGCTATCCATAGCACAACGTTTGGACCTAGAGGCTCTGGTTACGGAAACTGGTGTACTTGGTGAATGACTTTCCACCTCCGTTCTGAGAGATTCTTGAGATTTCTTTTTGTTTGTTTGTTTGTTTTTAAGTCTCTCTCCGGGGGATTGCAACTTGTCTGTCTAGAGACAGCCCTGGCGGCGTGGGACGCTTCCTGCCTGTCCACAGCTCTACTATAACATTTGAAGTGGTGTCTTAGTGTGTCAATGTGCAGAGCAGTCTGTGAAAAACAAATTTGTTTGTGAAAGATGTTTTTAAAAGTCTCTCAAAGCACTTCAAAGAACACTTTGGTTTCCCCAAACCATTTGAACGAACACCTTTTCAGAATATTTCACATTAAAATTTCATATAGGGGCAACTAGCTGGCTCAGGAGAGCTTGTGACTCTTGATCTTGGGGTTGTGAGTTCAAGCCCCACATTGGATGTTGAAATTGCTTAAAAACTTATTTAAAAATTCATATGAAAAAGCTGGCAAAAATATCCTTTTCTAAAATAAGCTCAAATCTTTGTTGAAATGTTATCAAGTCTTACAACACATAACATCTAACTGTGTATAGGTTTCACTGAATGGAGAGTTGAATCAACTATACTAATAACCTAATACAAAGAAACACATATCAATAGTCTAAAATACTAATTTTGGATATATTAACTCATACTGTATCACTAATTCTGATGACAAAGGAATTTCATAATCTCAAGTGTGACACTTTCAGATTACATTTAATCTTTAGAAAAACAGTGGCACAAAACCTGTCATAATTATATTTTATCATTATCTGCAAATCTGTCTTTCTTTGCATAATAGCCTCTTATGCAATATTTCTTAGTATAATTGGAACCCTACCTTCATTCTTTTGCCCTAAGAGCACATCCCCTGCATCTCTATGCCAGAGGTCTGTGTTTCCCAAAGACCCAGCTGGTACCTTCAAATCTTTATTCCAGTTCTGTATCTGTGAAACTACAAACTTCACCTGCTTGAATGCAGGTTTTGGAACATCTCTATATCAAGGACAGCTATAAGATCTGTCCCCCAAGATTTGAGGGAAGGAATGGTTACAAGTCAGGGTAAATAATAATAATAAAAGAATAATTAAAGAATAAAATTTTCTCTGGAATTTTATTTCAGCTGAAAGTTATTCTTGATATTTGCCCACCAGTCTGTCCACTGAAAACATTTGCTTTTTTCTAATGTTCATGTCCACCAACCCTCCTTTCTTTCTGAAGAGCATGACCTGGTACTTCTGCTCAAAATCCATATTTCCTGGAACTTTCTTGTTACTCCTGGAAACCCATGTCATTCATTCTGTCTCTCACAGGCTTGATGCATTTTAATTTTTAAAAGGTCTTCAAAAATTGATTTATGTTTTCATTATGGAAATATTTCTTGTGGTTTGAGTAGAAAATAAAATAACTCTGATTTGAAGAAAGGGATAAGCCTAAAAAGGGGAATAAAAATTAGTTTAATGTAACATCTTTCTTTTGTACGGTCATTTCTTTTCTAATGTACTGTATTTGCATCCATTTCCTGGAAGGCAAGGTTATCATCCCCTTACTGCTTTTATTTGTCTCTTAATCGCTATGGCTACCTGAGGGGAGGGTGGGCGGTAGAACTCTGAATTGAAGGAGGAGTAATAAATGGAAAATTATTTTTTAAATACTATTTTATCATTGTTATCTAGCTTCCTAGATTCCTGAAATCCAAATTCTTATTGTTTAAGACTTTGACTTTCTGAGGCAGCAATAAAAAATTCTTTTGGAATTCAAAGGTAAAAGTCCTTCTTTAAATATATTTTTCCGATACTCCAAAGTGCTTAAGACTTCCTCTGGGTGATGTTAAATTCCATGACCAGGTGGATCCCAAACATACTTCTTGCCTTTGGTCCATATGATTATTTGAAGACTTGACTGAACTGAAGGTGATAACTAAAGGCTTTGACATCTTGTTGATGGAGACTATGACCAAAGGTGTCACCCAAACCCCAAGGACTTAAGTAAAGTCTTAATTAAATATGACTGTTTTCCTCCATTGCTTTTCAGGAGAAGATGAGGGGGAAGAGTGAAGCTGAATCATATTATGACTGTATTTTAGGTATAGAAAGCAGCTTCTAGATAATCCAAACTCTACATTTTAGAAAAGAAGTAAAGGTGGACATTTCAGAGCTATCTAGATATTCCAATTGAATAGAACAGTGATTTTTCTACTCTACTGCAAAGCTTCTCCTTTTTAGACACTTAACCATTTATCTAGAATATTAAAGTAGCTTTTCAACTGGGTCGCCTTTCCCTGATCTCTCCCTTCTATATTTCATTTTACACATGACTTCCAGATTAATAGTGCTAAACATTAGTTTTATCAGGCCACTACCTTACATCTTTCAATGATACCAATGTCAAAGAAACCCTTCCTAGTAAGATGTTCTATTCCAAAACTTGTTCACCTCCTACTTCCTCTATGATGCCTTCCTCATCCTCACCAGCACACAGTGGCATGTCCTCAGGATTTATTGTTCAACCCAATCCCAAACAATTTGTAACTTAGTAATTAATGAAAAAAATGCTTTTATAAACTATCTATGTTATTGTGATTATCATTTTCCTTGGTATTTTCCATAATGCCTTTTATGGAAATATCGGCATAATAAGTAGTCATTTAAATATATGATACATTAATTATATGATCAATGATACCATAGAAGATTGTCATGACAACATAATGATGTGGGTGATGATGAAGGAAAGGAAGAAAGGGAAACGCATAAATATAAATTAACTGATAAATATAACACCAACATAACTGAAAAGTTGTTCTTGGACATTTTTTGTGTGTGCTTCTTCCCATTTTTCTCAGTTACTCAATGGCCTCATTTCCATTCCAGCAGCCCCCACAAGTTAGTTCTGCAAACTCCCAACTAGGCTGCAAGCATGTCTTCATGTCTTCCCTGCCTATAACCTCTATCAAAATCTACCCAATCTTGTTGTGGTTGTTGGCCTTGCGAATTAACTGTTGGTGTTCTTCCCTGCTTATTTATTTAAGATCTAATGAAAAAAGTTCTGGAAGAGTTTACCTGATCCAACCGCCCAGTATTTTAGGTGTAATTACTGAAATACTATCCCCAAGAAGAGTTTCTTATGTTCTTCAGTTTTTTCACTTACCTTCTGAAGCTATCCTCATTGATTTCACTCAAAAGTATTAGCTAAGTTAAACAAAACTGCTGAAACAGAAATGGAAAATTTTTTGAAGAATTACTTTCTAATGAAACTTTTGACAAGATGGCTTCACAGAGAAATTATTTTCAGATTTCAGTAATTGGTCATATTTTATGCTTTAATAAGAATATTCCAGAACACAAACACAAACATGATTAAAAGCCTTCAAATTAACTTAATGGGAGTCATAAATCTAAAATATGATGTAGATAAACAAATAATAATAATAATACATTTCAGCTTATTGCCTAAAGTAAATATAATAAAAATTCTTAAAGTAAATATAGTAGCTGACTATGTAAAATAATTCAGAATAACTGAATAGAATTTGTAACAAGAATGAAGAAAATTTATTTATTATAACATACCAATTATCTAAAGGGGAAGAACTCAATAGAGATTAAAAGAAAAAAATTAAGTTACCATAAATTTTGTAGAAAATTTAGCCAAGGCAGAAGGAATTTGAAAAATTCACATAAATAACTATTAAATACACGAAAAAATGCTAAGCTAATAATGTTTTATTAACATCTTAAGAAATAAGGACTGAATTGATAATACTTAATTTTGGCAAAAGTAAGATGAAATGAATAGTTTCCTCCACTTTGGTGATGTGCTAAATGTAGCAAATTTTCTAGGAAACAATTGGGAGATAAAGATCAAAAACAGTTGAAATAGTCACACTGTTTTATCAAGTAAGCCACTTCTTTTCCCAAGAACGTTTCCAAAGATTGCGTGAAAAAAATTATGTTTAAGAATATTTGCTTCTAGGGACGCCTGGGTGGCTTAGTCGGTTAAGCGTCCGACTTTCGCTTAGGTCATGATCTCGCTGTTCGTGGATTTGAGCCCCGCGTCGGGCTCTGTGCTGACTGCCATTTCGGAGCCTGGAGCCTGTTTCAGTCTGTGAATCCCTCTCTCTCTGACCCTCCCCTGCTCATGCTGTCTCTCTCTCTCTCCTAGAAATAAATTAAAAATAAAATAAATTTAAAAAAAAGATTATTTGCTTCTAGGTAGAGCCATTGATAATGGAAACAATCCAACATTAAAGTTCGTGAATAGGGGAATGGATAAAATTTATCTACAAAGTGAAAATATGATGGAGTCATTAAAAACTATGTTCAAACAACTATTTAGTTATATGGGAGAATGTTCATAATGATGCTATAGATGTAGCATGAACTCAGTCTTATTAAATAAGTAACATATAACATTTATGTATATGTAAATATATTCTTTAGAATTATTGGAAAACATACACTAAACTATCAGTGGAGCTTGTTTCTAGGTTTAGAAAGTGTCGATCATCTCAAATTGTTTACATTTTCCTCTATTTCATTTCCTTACTATAATTAATCTGTATTACCTTTTTGTAAAGTTAGAGGTAAGAGGTAAGTTATACCCCAGCATGTCATTATTTTAATCGAATCCTCTGACTTTCTTTATTTTAGCAACTTATACTGGCTGAAGCTTATTATGCCTGGTCTTATTTAAGGTACGTTTACGGAAACAGGGATTCCCCATGAAAGTATTACCTGTTACAAACTAAGACTATGTAAATTCCTAACTGTTATTTGCCAAATTTAACTACACTCAAAAATATAATCAGGATTTGATCCTTCTCAGTAAAGTCTCCCCTTTACCAACTTCATTAATATAAGTTTATTTTTTAACAGTTAGTGTATTTTTTCTCCTGTCTAAATTTTCTCAGTCTAAATTGAGAATTTAGTGAGAATTTAGGCACGATTCCAATTATATACTTTTACAGTTACAACTCTTTACGTTCCATTACAACAGTCTTATTAGGATGATTCTCATTTGCCCAGATTCTTATCTGCCCAAATATCGATACTTTGGATTGATTCATTTTCCCTGGACAGCTCATTCTAATTGTATTTTTTACTCTTTTCTGGGGACAGTAATGGCTATGAAATTTCTTTATAAAGGAACTGCAGGATATATTGTGAAATCGTTTTGCTTTTTTGTTTGTTTTGTTCTTTTTCTTAGATTGCATGTTATTTGATTGGCTAATTGATGATGCAAAGTCTCTCCACTGCTTTGTGTCTCCTTGGCTTGAGAATGTTAGAAAGAGGGCAAAATTCTGATGTATTTAGTCTGTTTGCCCTGTTTTCTCAAGCCAGGGGAAACAAAAGTCACAAGCTTACTTCACTAGTCTGTAACCACTGACACCGGACCGCAGTTTCCAATGCTAATTTTTTTACTTTAGTTCCATGGGGCAGAATGAGCTGGTAAAATGTTTATATAGGCTAGTAAATATCCCTTATACTGTTCTTGCTTTAATCACAAAGTTCTTTGTGGTCAAGTATCATGTTTTCTAGTGGTTCTGGATAGTACCTCATATAAAGTGAGCATTTATTAATGATAATGATATTTTAATACACATGAAATTTGAAATGTCCATAAAGACAGATACCAGTTTTGTATGGCCTAACCCTCGGCATTTCTTAAATAGCACAGAAAAATAAAACGACATAGACTCTTTCAAGAAACCAAATTATTTGCCTTGTACTCTCCCCTCTTTGAGTAGTAAAATCAAACCAAGGCAACATATGCTGTGTGAACCACAAGGGTGTAATCCTATGTCATAAGAATTTTTAAATGTTCACTATTTGAACTGGCTTTCAGTATTAAGGCTGTATTCATAAAAAAAAAAAAGGCACACTCTTTATGTTGATATTTTGCAGACTTATTCATAAAAAGTAAAACTGTATCCAAAATGAATTACTGTTGCCGGCTGTTTTTCTATTCAACCGTCTTTTTTTAATCATCTTTTCATTGCTCGTTGAAGGACTTTGCCTATAAAATTTTAGGAAGTTACATTTGAAATAGGTACACACTAGAACTAGCCTCTTAAATAGGATTTAATGTAACTATTGATAGCATAACGTGTAGCAATAAAAGTACAGTTCTTACTGCAACACAACTATATTTGTATCATTTCATATCTTATGTCTGCTCTGGTTAGAATTTACTTACAAAAACCATAGCAGCGAATCCTTCTGCAGATAATTTAAGAATTACATTGTAGTTAAAATATCGTTCCAGGTTTTCATCAATATTTTCAAATATCTATACTTAATGTATATTTTTATGTTACTGAGAAATCCATTTTTTAGGAGACATGTGTGTACAAATAAGTAATCAAAATTATCATGTTTTGAGTAGTATCGTGTTTTGAGCCAAGAATATAGAAGTGATAATTGAGTTCACTATTAATTAATACAGATATCAAGTGAATGAACAAGGAATAGTAGATGACATTATATAATATTAATAAATTTAAAACATGACAAGGTACATTTTACCATGTTAAAGTTTTGGAACAAAACTTTTCTCCACCTCTGTATTGTTTTGGTTTTGAGGCATGCATCTAAACATATTTTTAAAGGATTCTTTTAAGAATGTGCTATTAGTATGCTTAAATTTGTAACCCAATCCCAAAAGCCATATATTTCTTATTTAACCTACAATTTTAACCTTTATTCATATTCATTTACATAAATTTAATCGACAGCACACGTAAGTATATTTTTCCTTTATCAAATCATTTTGATGCCAAATTCTGCCACCTTGATCTATATAACTAATGATAGATTTGATTTCTCAGGCAATGCAAAGTAACTAAAATTCTTAAAGTCAAAACAATTCTTAAAACGATGAACAAAACTAAAGAATTCACACTATGCAATTTTAAGATGTACTAAGAAACTTTAATAATCAAGATAGTGTGGTATTATTGGCAAAAAGATAGATGCATATATCAAATGGCACATTATAGGAAACTTGGAAAATGATACATATGAAAAAATAGTCAACTAATTTATTATTAAAATTGAAGTTTTTCAGAGCAGTTGAAATGTCCCCGCAAAACTGAGGGGAAGGTACTGAGATTACTCATTTGTCTCCCACACGGCACCCCCCCTCAACATGCATAGTATCCCTCTACTGTCCATATTCCCCAGTAGAGTGGTACATTTGTTACAACTGATGAACCTATAAGGACACACCATATTACTGAAAATCTATAGTTTACATTATAGCTCTTTCTTGGTGTTGAACATTGCATGAGTCTGGACAAATATGTAATGGCATTTGGCAAAAGTGGGGAAATCCAAATAAGATCTATAGTTTAGTTCATAGGATGAACCAATGATAATTTCTTAATTTTGATAAATGTTCCATGGTGTATAGAATTTTAACATTAGGGAAAACTGAACAAAGGGTATGTAAGATATGTTAAATATATAACATCAGGATATTGCGTTGTTTTGATCTGTGTGAAAACACATAAAATGAGATTTTCCCTAAAAATTCCATTTGAAGGCAGCAATAACACTTCATGATTCAAAGACAATAAATGAAAATAAATTGTAAATACTAACAGATGTTAACATTTTCTGAGCAATTTTATGCTTTTCTAGTATACAATATGAAATTATTCAAGTGAATAAGTTTTAACAGTCATGTTTTCACAAACACATGTTGATTTTAAATCAAAATAGAGCTCTCCAAGAAATAATTATTTTACTAATTACATGGATTGTCAGGAAGAGCTTTTCCTCTGCAAAATCACCCATATTGTGAATTTGTTTAAAGATAATTCCAATGCACACTTCAAATGAGACTGTTTTCCTAAATTTTATTTTTCCATTTCTAGTAGGTGCCAATGTAATTAGCTTCTGAAGCAGTAGACAGTCTTCAGTTATGGAGGAATCTTCAACAGGAAAAGGGGTTAAGAAGTTAAACCGCAGTAACAATGATGCATCAGTGAAAGGCATGTTCCTTTTCATGAGTATGCTTTAAACTAGAAAAGCTGTCATTTGAAAGAATGGATGTTCTTTGAGTCATGGGTGGCAACGTAAGTCACAAGCTTATCCTGACTTTTTAGCCTGAAGCTGAAGTCCTTGATTCTCACTCTGCCTATTTCCCTGCAGCATTCTGGCGGGCTCCAGTTATACATGCCATGGGGATTATCAGCCAGCAATTACAAACTTTCTTCTGTGTAGGTTCCTGATGTTTAAGTCGACTGACTTGTAATTTTAACTTTTTCCTATTGCTATCTTTAATCTCCGTTAAGATGGAATCCACAGTAGTCAAAATTAAAAACAAAACAAATCAGGTTTTGAGCTAAATTTGAAAAACACCTCGGCTGTTGTTAGATACCAGGATTAAGGAGATTGTAAGGAGGAATCAACAAACAGACATACACACAAAGTTTCTTCTTTGTGTTTTGTTTTTCCATAACTACAGTGTTGCAACTAAGAGGAAATCCTAGGTGGGCATCAGAAGACCTGATCCACGAAAGTGGAGTAAAAGAAGAGAAGAAGTTGAGACTGGGCTCAAATATGGTTGAAACTCTTGTCTGAGTACCTGGAGACCAGAGTAAAGGGGACATAATGTGATGCATCCCATAACCAAATGAAAATATTAGAGAGTGAGAACATGAATTTGGGCTCTTAGGTCAATGTTTATTTACCAGCCAATGTCAGTCTACAGCCTGGGATTTACATTTTCTTCTCAGGAAGTATTTTGAGAGCTGAAGTACACCAATTAGGAGATTCTTTGAGGTTGAGACTCTGTCCCTTCTGCCCAGTGCTTTGATCTCCTCTTCCAAGTCCTGTGGGTTTCCCAGCACCTAGCTAGAATGTAGGCCCAACCCTACAGCTTTGATCCATCTCAGAACACCTTACCCCTCTTTGCCTTGAAATTTAGATTCCTGGAACCCATGAAGTCATACCCTCTGTGACTTCTTCATGAATCTCAAGTATTCATTGGATCCCCCAACCCTAAACTTTTCCCACAGTTCTGAACCTGAGGCAAGCTTATTTATCTCTCTGTCTCCACAACTAGGTAGTAAACTTCTTGCTGTGTTCCTTCCACTAGCTGTGAAGCATAAACAAATTTTGGTGACTGTTTAGGCAGCGGCCAACTGAAACAAACAAATAAAAGATCAGAGAACGATAACTTCCTGAAAAATATGGAGATAATTACAGTACATTAATGTAATAGAGAATAATGAGTTTCTATTTAGATGGTGTGAAGAAGCTGTTTTTGAGGAAACGCTTTTGAAATTGACAGCTTATGAAAGAGTCTGCTTGAAAGGAATGTTCCAGGTAGAAGGGACAGCTAATACAAAGGTGTCTAGTGAAAATAGGTGGCTTGTGGAAACAACACAAGAAGATCAGAGTGTCTGGAGGGTAGTAGAAAACGATAGGCTGTTAAGAAATATAGTTGGATGCGTGGACAGGAACTTATGATATGGGACTTTGTAGACCAGAGTCTGGAGTTTTAAAGGCAATAGAAAGTCACTGCAGTTTTAGCATGGTCATGACAAAGTCTTATTTTTCTTTTGAAAGGCTTACTCTGGATTTTAAAGTATAGGACACAGAAGCCTAGAAGTCAAGTTTAGAAGATGTTGCACAACAAGGTGTGGATTCTTCCTAGAAAAGCAAAAGTTTGCTTCTGGGATCCTCCTTTTCCTAACCTTACTCAGGTGATCAAGCCCCCTCTTGATTGACACATTCCTTCTTTGGACACAGTGTGTTTTGTCAGGTTAAAGTCATGTCTTGCTAGGTTCTTTTTAAGAAGCTTTTGAAAATACCTGCTTTGATCCATCATATCTTGATTTATAGTTTAACTTTCAGAGATCAAATTTATTTTCTAATTCTCAGAAGACACCTCTGTTACAACCTCCCCATGTAGTACCTATACTATCAGCTCCAAGTATGAATAAATTTGCCAAAAATGTTTTAAGAGTAATTATTTAAAGGTATTTATGGAAGTAGCAGACCTAGAAATATTGAGAGAAAAACAAAACAACCCACAAGAGCAAAAAGACCTCTCCGGGTTCTTTTCACATAGCTTCACCACACAATATTATCAATAACAGTTAAATTATAACATCTTAAGAGCTATTGGAGACCTTAGATCTATTAGCATTACTAATAATATCATCTTAGATTTATGTAAAAACTTTTAGGGCACCTGGGTGGTTCAGTCGGTTAAGCATCCGACTTCAGCTCAGGTCATGATCTCATTGTTCGGGGTTCCAGCCCTGCATTGGGCTCTGTGCTGGCAGCTAGCTCAGAGCCTGGAGCCGGCTTCAGATTCTGTGTCTCCCTCTCTCTCTGACCCTCCCCTGCTCACAGTCTCTCTCTCTCTCTCAGAAATAAATAAAACATTAAAAAATATTTCATAAAGACCTAGAATCTTAAACTTAGTCATCATTTCCTACTTCACCCAGGCATCTCCCATCTAGATGCTGAAGTCCCCTCTACAATGTTTTATTAAGTTCTTGTATACCTCATATGCTTCAGAAAGGTGGGAGAGAAACAGTCTCTTCCCTCATGAAGTCACTGTCTACTGAGGAAGGCAGACCTACAGTCAATTAGAATACGGTTTTCAGGGGCTACTGCCGACCCAAATGATGTTTTTGTGCTAATTAGGAAAAAAATGCCTTTATGAAAATACCTTATTTTCATCTTCCAGAATATTATTGTAATATATGGATGTTTTTGAAACAAAACATTTTACTGCCATTTGCCTGAAGTTTGTCTAAATAAATATACAAATACATTTGTCTAAAAGAATGCCCAGTGCCCTCAGTGTTACACAACTGTACACAGCACACACACAACTTGCACAACTGTACACAGCAGTCCTGGTTAGCATTTTAGAACAAGACGATCCCATGAGAAGAAGGAAGGACTTATGGGTAAGAAGGAGAATTGTTTGATAGGTCACAGAATACTTCACAGAGGATACAGAGCTGCCTAAACTTTGACCATCCTACGTAAAACATCTTCAAACAGTTCTTAAGATCCACATAATATTTACAGCACTTCTTTGTGGCAGGTAAAGGAACAAAATCTCATTCTTCAGAAGGGAACACTGGACATGGAGGAATCCACTGGTTTGTGTAATACTGTGAGGTCAAAGCCAGGATCCCAGTATTCTGACACTTCATTGCCCACCTTCCCACTTGACTGTGCTGTTTTCTAACTTTCTCATACCTTTATAGTCTCAAAATTAATGTTTTTTTCAAATATAAATGCCAATGATCCTAAGACAGACAATTCTTAACCCTTGAGACCATGTCATTTCATAGTATGAAAAGCAAAAACACTCAGCATTCTTTTACTCCCATCAACATCAGTACCCTTCCAACTTCTCATCCATCCACAAGATTCCAGGCATCACTGGATCCCTGCTTCCCCACTTGCCAAAGCACCAGTGCCTTCAATCTCCTTTCACTGCTGTACTGGTGCCTCCAGTATCCTTCATGGGGAAGAAGAAAAAAGTACTTTCACACATTTTTAGGTAAAAAGTTAAACTTAAACAGTTCTCATAAGTGAAACGTTGCTTTCCAGAACAGTAGCAAAACAGCAGTAGAAACAAGTACAAAAAAAGAAAACATCAACAGTATCCACTGCTGTTTAATAATGAATTAAAATATACTAACTACCCCAATTTTCAATACACTGGAAGCAGACAGGATTTCCATTTGATCATAGGCCTTCCGGATTTAAATATCCCCATGAAGGAGGATACCTCTAGTGTTACTTTTGAACAAAACACAAAGAGATATAAATCCCTGAAGATAAATTATAGGAGGTGTATATGTTAGCTTCTTTATTCATTTTCTGATTCACTTCCCTTTGCTTGTCATTCTGAATAAGCTCAATTTCAGTTGCTCAATAAGCAACTTCCATTTATGCCAGTTCAAAATTGAAATTTAGAAATAAGGGACAATATTTTTATTTCAGTGGGGTGCTCTCCTATTGTTCTAAGTATCTTGGACAAATAATTTTTTTCTAGTCTAAGTTTCTATACATATAACCAATCAGTCATTTTATTTTCCCTTTCTTCTGGTTATAACACTTACTAAGAAAAGTTCCTTTCTATTCTGAACCATCTCTCCCCCCAGCACTCACCATTTTCTCCCTCTTTCTCTCTCATTCCCTCTCTCTCTCTCTCACTCACACACACACACACACACACACACACACACACACACACTTAGCTGAATATCTCAGTTCAAGGAGAGAAATTTTCCTACAAAGTTTCAACAAATAGGTTTGGATACAGAGCCAGTATTAGCTTATCTGCTCATTTTCTATAGCCTCCCATAAGTTAATGTCTGTCATTTCTTTTCTACTTTTCTATGCAAAACTAACCCTTCATTTTCCCAATTCTTACTATAGATCCCACTTTCAAATATTGGAGGAGGGGGTGTTAGGCAGATGTGATGTCACTCAAAATAGCTATTCTCATATTTGTATTTGATTATTTAGGAGTATTAATTTTATACATAAAATATTGAAAACTCCCCAGAAAACACTTGATAAGGATATTTTGTTGTTCAATTAAAAACAAATGATTGTTACCTGATATGTTCAAGAACACTGTACTCTATCTCATTTATCCCAATTGCTTCTACGTTCTCCAAAGAGAAAACATTATTTTCTGGAAAAGCAAAGGGGAGGTGATGATGACTTGACTTTGTTTCATTCATTTTTATTCCTTTGCTGCTTTGTACTAGGACAAATAGTATGTTATCAATTGAATTGTAAGAAATTTGGGACAAAGCTGTTGCTCAAAATGTAAACAAGATAACAAGATTCGTGTTTGTTTGTTGTTTTGTTAGTTTGTCAATGACAGGCAGAAAAATTGGCTTTGTCACAGATTGTTGTCTTCTTTTGTGGATACGTTGGGTTTTTTGAAAGGGTATGTGCAATTTTAAGCATAATTACACTATTATGTAAGTCAACTATCTTGGTCATGGCAGGTTAGAAAGTGAAATAATTTCATAACTTGTTTGATAATTACTAAGCCTGAAGATGTATCTTATTTGGGCACTAAATCAAGAGAATTAACCTGTCATGATTAGATTATCCACATGCAGAATATGTGCTATAGTAGAGTTTGCTTTTTGAAGATAAACACACATACACAAACACACACACACGCACACACACATATATCCTGAACTCTAAAGCTTTAAGAAGTTTGGCTAAAGTTATATAAAATGTAAAATGTCAAACAGACTACATAAGAAGTTACTTAAAATATTCTTCATAATGAGAATGTTTGGATTATGTGAATATAAACATAGAATTCTCAATAAGAGAAACTTGATACACAATAATACCTTGACACCAATACTTTACATTTGTTTGACTTTTTAACTTTTAAAAACACGTTCATATCTATTATATCACTTTATATATAATTTTATTCAACATAAAATTGCCATTACAGTGATTGTTAAATTATTTAAAGAAACAATTTGTATAATTGCATTGCAAGTAACACATTTAAAGTTATTTCCTATATGCAACACTGAAAAGTTTGTAGTAAAACTGATTTTTGAGAAATTAGTCTATTGTACCCACATACACACACAAAAGTAAAATATTATAATTCAGGTTTGACTTAGGCAAGATGAACAGATGAAGGAAAGATCAGAGTAAATAATAGAAAAAAATACTTAAAGCCTATAACATTTACCTCCAGATTTGTAATGAACTAACCAGTAAATTGAGCTACATAGACCAAAAAATGGTTGGCAAATTTT
This sequence comes from Crocuta crocuta, assembly GCF_008692635.1. Taxonomy (NCBI): domain Eukaryota; kingdom Metazoa; phylum Chordata; class Mammalia; order Carnivora; family Hyaenidae; genus Crocuta; species Crocuta crocuta. The sequence continues at coordinate 597,798 of NW_027528006.1, forward strand.
ACTTCCTAAATATTGTGGTCAGGCAATATCCCAGACGAATTAAATCATAATTTCATGGGCTGAGAACAACCACAATATAATTGGAAACTAGTCAGGTGATTCAATGAAGTTTGAAAAGTATGATGTGATATAATAACATGACAATACTATTTTGCTGTACAACAATTACAGAATAATATGTATATATTAAAGTTGCATTCAATAGATACCCTCTATATTTTAAAACTCTTCACTTAAAGATCTAAAATTTTACTTGTGTGAAAGTATAGTGTATGCATATCACTGCATGAATATATTTTGCCATGTGGTATAGAATTCGGTTATGCTATAAAACAATGGAAGCAAAATGTACAACCCGCCAGCCCTAACCATGATAAATTCACAACCCTGACTTATAGAGGATTATCTATGAGAACAAATGTCCTCAAAAAGGAAGTAGGTGACCCTATAAATGATCTAGAATGCCTAAGTTTGAAAAATGAAAAGCAAAATTCATTTACACACATGTGCTTTAAATTTTTTAATGTAGTTTTGACTTTTCATAAACAGAAACATTAGTCTCTGGTGGGAAAAAATGTTGTATCTGTTTTCAATTCTCATGAGGTAAGGTTTTAAAACACAAAAATCAAAGATTCTGTACTTCTATTGGAAAGGAGCACCTCATATCTGATATTCTTCATCCTTATTTTTGACCTGAGTCACCTATTTCAGTCTGCCCTTCACCCAGAGTCATAAATTCTTGAAGAGCACTGCATTACTGTCAATCACTCGGTCAGCTAAAGCAGGAGACCAATGAGCTCTGCATGACCTCAGCATCTCAGTAAGCCAATGAAAATATTAAAAGACTGGCTTCTACAATGTTCCAGGAACGAATGTCAGCACTGTGGATTCCATCACTTGCCAAACTTTTAACAGGAGCACCAGAATATGGTCCAGAAAACTGTTGACTAGCACATTAATTTGTGGAGCTATTATGCCGTAGGCATCGATATATATTTTTTATTATGAACTATAATAATAATGACATTAAATCATATCTTCATTTACATTCTGGCTCAGCTTCTGGGAACAACTTCCATCCCACTTTCATGATATTTTGAATATAATTGATTATTAGCACCATTATCAATATAGATTGTGACCAAAGTAGTCCATCAGATGCACCTAATAAAGTTAAATGCACTAAAACATGGATATCCCAGATGACTAAAGCCTTGAACAGCTAATTATGGTACACTCTTGTTTCATTTTTCATAAGAATAATCTACTCTGGACATCAGCCAAAAAAGAAGGTAAAGGAACATTTTTCCCCATAGCTAAGATAATAGATTGTGTTTATTCACTAAGATTAGCCAAACAATTTATATGATTGCTTCCATAAATATAATCATTCCCAAAAATTCACACAAATTTTATATCTAGTCCAACAGAAGAAGTAGGATCATCCTTACATAATGTCTCCTGTATTAGGAATAAACTGCACATTCTTGTAGCATATTACATAAATGCTAAGCCAAAAAAGTTCTTTCATGCTTTTATTATGCTATATTTTTGTAACCACAGTTTTGTGTATATTTCTGAGAGACATCTTTCGTCTTAAAGCCAAAATGCAATTAAATGGAATAAAAGAGTCAACATTGTACTTTTTAAAGATAATTGGTAGAGGGGCACCTGGGTGGCTCAGTCGGTTAAGCTTGCGACTTTGGCTCAGGTCATGATCTCACGGTTTGTGGGTTCGAGCCTGGCAACGGGCTCTGTGCTGAGCTCAGAACCTGGAGCCTGTATCAGATTCTGTGTCTCCCTCTCTCTCTGACCCTCCCCTGCTCATGGTGTCTCTCTCTCTCTCACTCAGAAATAAACAAAACATTTTTAAAAATAAAGATAATTGGTAGATTCTTAATGATTAAATTTTAAAACACTAAAAAACAAACTTTATGGCAAGTATTTGAATGAGTACTTCATTCCCAGGGGCGGGAGAAATCTTGAGACCTAGTTGCAAGCTGATTATCTGAAACAGTTTAAAAAAAAGTAGTGACAAATACGGATGCATCTTAATTGAATTGTCCACTTCATTTTGCCCATTCTGTAGTGTAAGCAATAGAGTAAATCCTGTTTTTAGCTATGCAGGATAAAAGTCTATTTGAAGTTGGAGTCTATAGCTGGCTTTTCACAGTAAATTGACCTTGCTCAGCGCAGCCAATGTCATAATGCTCTGCTTTATCTAGGCTGAGAGAGAAAATCGCAAATTGCTTCTGCATGATTAGTTCTGCCACTTCAAACGTGTTTCTTCCGAGTTGGCTTCCACACTTACTGCTAAAGATATGTGCCACTGGGAAATGCTGATCTGACTCTGAACTCCTCCAATTAAATAACCCTTTAATTGCCAGTTTGAGATGATGAATTTGGCAAACACAAAGAAATCTGTCTTTTAATCAGTGTGACTTGAAAGCATTTTTCATATGCTACAAACAAAAAAAGATTTTTTTTAAAAACTGGCATACTCTATCTTATGTCAAAATCAAATTTAATGCAAAATTAGATGAAATTCTAAAAAGAATTGAAAGTTGTGGGATGCTTGGGTGGTTTAGTTGGTTAAGCATCCAACTTTGGCTCAGGTCATGATCTCATGGTTCATAGGTTCGAGCCCCGTGTCAGGCCCTGTGTTGACAGCTAGCTCAGAGTCTGTAGCCTGTCTTTGGATTCTGTGTCTCCCTCTCTCTGACCCTTCCCTGTTCATGCTGTCTCTCTCTCTCTCAAAAATAAATAAAACATTAAAAAAATTTTTAAATAAAAAAATTGAAAATTGAGTCTGAAAAGTTGGTGAATATATTTCATCACTGGTATAAAGTATGTGTTTTTTGCCCTAAATTATATGAACTACTCTAAAAATTGAAGTATTATAACACATGGAAAATTTACTTTCCTTTTCACATAAAAGTTTGTACCCTAACTACTTTAGAAATTCATGGGATTGAATTAATATGAGTACCGTTTAATTTTACATGATCAGGAAAAAAACATTTTATGACCAGCTGTTACAAAAATGTTAAGAGAGGCAGTAATCCTTAAACAGGTAATAGACTGTCCATTTTGTCCATTTTACCAAAAAAAAGGTACAAAGGAACTAATGATTTATATAACCAATTATAATATTAGGTACACATTTTTTCTAAATAAACAGTTATGCCAAAGAAATATAGTTTAAAAATACGGTTTCCCCTCTGACTTTTTGTATCACTAAGTATAGACTCCTAAAACCAGTAAAATATTAATCAAAAAATAAGCAGAGTAACTTTATTAATGAACAGGAATTGCATTAACAATCAAAAAACATAGGACTGAATTCACTGAGAACACTCCAAAAAAAAAAAGAAAGGAACATATCTGAGGAAATTACTTTTACTGGGTTCATGGATTTATCTTCTCCTAGCAAACGACACAATCTTAAAGAATTTCAATTGCTTCTCGGCCTTTTGGCTAAGATCAAGTGTAATCTTAAAGAAGTTCAAGACAATAAACATATGGCAAATAAAAATATTGGAACTAGTGAAAAAACTATTTTTTGTTTGCTGATCTGCTAGCTTTGTCAGACATAAAGGTTCTAAACTACCTTGGGGTAGGACATAGAAAATTGAAAGCTAAAATTGGTAAAATGTCTTTGGTGAGTCAACTTTTAAATTTTCGATATTATGTTATATACTATGCACTATTATATATTTGATATTAGATATATATTATATTTAAGTTGAAACAACGGGTAGATACGAAACTAAAAGAATTGTACGAGTAATTGCCGTTAACTACCCATATGTTCAAGGTGGAGAGTGGAATCGATCCCCTGTGCCATCTCTTCCTGCATTTGCTGTGCTGCTGGAGAGAAAAGGTATTTTAAAATTAGGATTTGTTCAGTGTGTGAAGAAAAGAAAATAAGAGAGGAATGCAGAATTCATGGGACTGAACTGTGCTAAAGCCTTGCTATCCGATACAGATAGGAATGACCCCTACAGACAGAGCCACTTAAAGGCGAAGAGAGAACCAGAAATGTGTTACCTGACAAATAATGCTACATATCAAAAGATTCCACTAACCAGCCTGACATGTAAATGGCATATTTTGTCAACTTCTATTAATCTCTTTATAAATGCTGACAGCACCAAGAAACAACTACTTTTACTTAAGAATTGAATGATTTTATGAAGTTCTAGGCATTTTTCTGGGTCAAAACTGCACAGATTTCTGAAAATCTGTGCATTTATTTGCAACTTAACTTGAGGATGTAAAGCTATCCAGTATTAGGCAAAAGATTGTTTCATTATGTGGTATCATTATATTAACCTTTCATGGGAAACTGCTTAAATCAATCATAAGCATTTTATAGACTTGAAGATGCCAAAACTCAAATATGTTGTACTTGTGGGAATCAATTTAGAATTCAGTGAAATTATGGGGCGCCTGGGTGGCTCAGTCAGTAAGCGTCAGACTTCGGCTCAGGTCATGATCTCACAGCTTGTGGGTTCAAGCCCCGCATCAGGCTCTGTGCTGATAGCTCAAAGCCTGGAGCCCGCTTCGCATTCTGTGTCTCCCTCTCTCTCTGCCCCTCCCCCCACACTCTCTCTCTCTTTCTCTCTCTCAACAATAAATAAACAATAAAAAAATTTTAAAGAATTCAATGAAATTATAAATTTAAAAAGTATATTTTTAAATAAATATAAATAATATAAACATAAATCCTAGAATGAATTTGTGGAATCGTCAGAAAAAGACACACTAATATATACTGTTTATTAATGAATGTAATTTTTATTTATTTTTATTTTTTGATTTTTTTTTAATGTTTATTTATTTTTTGAGCTAGAGACAGAATGTGAGCAGGGGACAGGTAGAGAGAGAGGGAAACACAGAATCCGAACCAGGCTCCAGGCTCTGAGCTGTCAGCGCAGAGCCTGAGGCGGGACTCAAACCCATGAACCATGAGATCATGACCTGAGACAAAGCCGGACGCTTAATTGGCTGAGCCACTCAGGCACCCCAATAAATGTGATTTTTAAAAACTTTCTCCTAAACCAGAGAAGGCATAAATTCAGGTGTCCTCCCGATACAATAAGACATAAAACAGGGCGCCTGGGTGGCTCAGTAGGTTAAGCGTCCAACTTCGGCTCAGGTCATGATCTCACAGTTCATGGGTTCGAGCCCCGCGTCAGGCTCTGTGCTGACTGCCAGCTCAGAGCCTGGAGCCTCTCTCTCTCTCTCTCTGACCCTCCTCTGCTCACGCTGTCTTTCTCTCTCCCTCAGGAAAAAAAGACCAAAAAAAAGACATAAAACACAGTCAATTCTCTGTTTTATAAGAGGATCTTCACATAGAATAGTTGATAGATAATATTTGCATCAGTGAATTAGTATTTACAAAGGTAATTTACAATAAAATATAAATGTAATTTCTCCAATTTCTGCATAAGATTCTGATAATTTTATTATACTTGGTAAAATCCCTGTGATTTGCCCCTGAGCAAATACTTTGTGTTCCCCAAATAAATTGTTAGCAAAGAAATGCTACAATTATCAAGATTGCAATCACGTTTGCTATGCGCGTAGCCCGCATCCAAAATATGAAACCCATATTATTATTCACTGCGTTGAATCATTTTCCTTAAAACCACAAAGTGAGGGATGTAGAGTTCAGGGATAGGATTAGATCTCTACATGCTTGAACATCTCCAACTTAAGAAAAAAATCAGTTAGAATCCTGAACTCAGGTCACCAAGTAGCATTATGCCCTCGAGAAAGAATTATTTGCAGCTTGGCACTATGAATAGACTTACCCAGCACCAACTGGGCTATGTTTAAGCCAGCAGCATCTTGCAAGATAGCTACTCATTAAATTTGGCTCATGCTTAATTATCTCTTTTCACCTTTCTCCTCCACTCTACCTACTTTCTATCTAACTATGAACAGAGTACAGATCCCTTTCTTACCCACTAAATAAAAGTAAAACAGATGGGGCACCTGGGTGGCTCAGGTAAACATTCCACTCTTGCTTTTGCCTCAAGTCACAATTTCAGGGTTCATAAGTTTGAGCCCTAAGTCAGATTCTGTGCTGGTGGTGCAGAGCCTGCTTGGGATTCTCCATCTCCCTCTCTTTCTTCCCACCCCCCACCATTTCTCTCTCTCTCTCTCAGAAATAAATAGACTTAAAAAAAAAAAACTAAAGAAAGAAAAGAGAAAAAAGAAAAAGAAAAGAAGCAAAGGAAATTAAAATAAAATTAAGGGGCACTAGGTGGCTCATTTGCTTAAGCATCCAACTCTTTTTTTTTCTTTTTGTAAAATGTTTAAATGTTTGTTTGTTTTTGAAAGAGAGAGACAGAGTGCAAGTTGGGAAGGGGCAGAGAGCATGGGAGACACAGAATCTGAGGAAGGCTCCAAGCTCTGAGTTATCAGCACAGAGCCCTACACAGGGCTCGAACTCATGAACTGCAAGATCATTACCTGAGCCAAAGTCGGATGCTTAACCAACTGAGCCATCTAGGCACCCTAGGCATCCAACTCTTAATTTCAGTTCAAGTCTTGATGTCAGGGTCATGAGTTCAGCTCCGCATTGGGCTCCACATTGGGTGTGAAGCCTATTTATAAATAAATAAGTAAATAAAATAAATAAATAAGTAAATAGATATTTTTTATTTTGTTCCTACTTGAGTTAGTATCTTGTATTCTCCCTTTATATTCTGCCAAATTCCTGGAGGTATGCTTTATGTTCACTAGCTCCATCATTGTTTTCTCCTTAACCACCTGCTACCTATCATCCGTACCATTCTATTGTAATTTTGTTCTATCAGGTCCCTCAGTCAAATGGACATTCACTTGGTGTTTCATTTCCACCTCATTCAGGCTGAGCTTTAATTTCAACGTGGTTGATTACTTTCTTACAAAAGTCTGTATTCTTGGCTATTATACACAGCAATCAGGAGGGGACATCACTATTATTTGCCAGGTGAGTCAAACCAAACACCATTTTCCTACCAACTCTGATTTTGGTGACAAGACACTATTCCAGTTCAACAGTTAGTTGTCTCTCTGTTTCTCCTGAGTTGTCTAAACAAACACACAGGGGTTTTTCCACTTGAATATTCAACTTTGATCCCAAACACTGTATATTTAAAATCCCTCCAAAAGTCTCCTTGTCTTTAATAGTACCAAATTATTTCTATTAATCATTGTTAAAAGTTTTGAGCCACTTACCTCTATTTCCCTGTATCCAAGTTCTTAAGGTGTCATTTCCATCCCTTTCTTCACTAGTTGCTCTCAAATTTCTTTGCAAATCCAAAACAGTATTTCCAAATACAACCTCAGTCTCTCTACTTGCAAACCCACCAATATATCAAACCTAAAAATAATATCTCTCCTTTCCTTCACTCAATATTGATCACATGACTTTTCTCCCCATTACCAAGATTCAAACTTAAACATCACCTATGACTTCTAATATGTTGTTAACAATTCTGTCTATTTCCCCACCTTAATACATTCATTTATAAACATCAATAATCCCTGAATACGCCAGGCAGAGTTCAATCAAACATGAAAGGATTCTGTATTTAAGTAACACATTACCTAGTTGGGGATGCAAGTATATAAACAATGTGTGGTATTCCAAATTAATGTGAGGTTGATAACTTGGGGACTGAATAGACAAGACTATTAACCAAGAAAAGCAACTCAGGAAGAAGAGTAGATTTTATAGGAAATCAAATAAGTATATTTTTAATATAGTGAAAAGATTGCAGGAGGCAACAGCTGATCTTGAATTTGTTAGATAGAAGTAAACTGCTAATATTGAGTTGGACATTAGGGTAAGGGAACATAAGGACATGGATGACAAATAAATCAACAAAGACAGATGAAGAGCAGGCAACCCAGGTGGGCCACACTCGGGATGGATTTGCGAGTGTTATTAGGAAAGGAGCTAGAGCGGCAGATAGTGAAGAATTATGTGCATTCTACTCGCACGGCTGGTAGAATCTTGCAGTAGGGATTCTAGGCCTCAAAACAAAACAAAACAAAAGCATAGCTTCAGTTCAGTCAAAGCTGAGCTCATGGAACAAGGAATAGGAGCAGGAGCAGGATGAGGCTGCAAATGGCAAATAGAGCATCAGATGAGAGATGGGAAGGATTTGAAGAAGTTTAGGAAGCATTTTGTGAGAAGCGCTACAAAAAGTGGTTCAGGAATAAATCAGAGAACACGTTATGGCTCTGGGTAAGAGCTGGCAACTTTCGCCACAGAAGTCATCACAGAATCCAGATCAAGGGCATATTTGCTTAGCTTTTCCAGAAGGGGTGGCTGAAGCCTCGAGTATGTTCTTAAGCAGTAACAAGAGATTTATTAAAAGTGAGTGGGAGGGGAGCCTGGGTGGCTCAGTTGGTTAAGCATCTGACTTTGTCTCAAGTCATTATCTCATGGTTGGTGAGTTCAAGCCCCCTCACATCGGGTTCTGTGCTGACAGCTCAGAGCCTATAGCCTGCCTTGGATCCTGGTCTCCCTCTCTCTCTGACCCTCCCCCACTCACACTCTGTCTCTTTCTCTCTCTCTCTCTCTCTCTCAAAAATAAATAAAACATTAAAAGTATTTTTTAAAATGTTTTATTTATTTTTGAGAGAGCAAGAGAGAGAGAGTCAGTATGAGCAAGGGAGGGTCAAAGAGAGAGGGAGACACAGAATCTGAAGCANAAAAATGTTTTATTTATTTTTGAGAGAGAGAGAGAGAGTCAGTATGAGCAGGGGAGGGTCAAAGAGAGAGGGAGACACAGAATCTGAAGCAGGCTCCAGGCTCTGAGCTAGCCATCAGCACAGAGCCCAATGCGGGGTTCAAACCCACGAACCGCGAGATCATGACCTGAGCCGAAGTCGGACGCTCAACCGACTAAGCCATCCAGGCGCCTCTAAAAATATTTTTTTTTAATGAGTGGGAGAGGGGCGCCTGGGTGGTTCAGCCAGTTAAGTGTCTGACTTCAGCTCAGGTCATAATCTTGCAGTCCATGAGTTCGAGCCCTGCGTCAGGCTCTGTGCTGACAGCTCAAAGACTGGAGCCTGGTTTAGATTCTGTGTCTTCCTCTCTCTTTCTCTCTCTACCCCTCCCCTGCTCATACTCTGCCTCTCTCTCTCAGAAATAAATAAACATTAAAAAATAATTTTAAAAAATGAGTGGGGGATTGATGATTCAGAAAAGAAAGGATAATCTAATGCTCAATGTCCTAGGAGAGGATAAAGCTTTGGGAGAAGGATTATCTTTGGAGAAAGGGGGAGATGAGAGTAGTTTTTGTTTTTATTTTATTTTTTTTTCTGAGTAAAATGAAATATTACTAGGTGGGGAGAAGAGGTAAACAGCATGATCATAAGACTGATGGAATACAAAGTTTTCATTTTTCACTGATTAGAGATTGAGATTGAAAAGAATGGAAAAGAAATTGACAGTCAGAGCAGAAGAAATCATTTAAAACAACTTCTGTGTGTATTTAGAAATTGGAATAAAATGAGATAAACGACTTAGATGACTTTTCAAAAAGATTACTGTGTAGTATCAAGGGTCCAACGTAGGCTGGAAATCATACATTTATATTGAAGTCAATCCACATGGTTCTGTAATTTTCTCCAGCTATATCCAAATTGCCTGAGAACAGAATTAGAGAAAATTGATAGTTTGGTTGAGCCAGGGTGGGGATTAACTGGCAAACTGAAACAAATGTGTCAATGGGTTAGGAAATTGAAAATGATAAGGAAGGTAGAGATGAAATAACTGACTGTAGCATCCATTATGATTTGGAGATGAAGTGAAACAATAAAGGAGCTAAGAGACAAGAGAAATAAAATGTGATTAAGGAATTGATGGTGGTTTAAAGTCAAAGGCAATGTTTAGTAGATGGGGGAGAGACAGAATGATGGTAAGTTGCAGTGTCGATAAAGAAGATTACAAATGTAGAAGATTTTGAGTTGTTGACCAAATTCCTAAATTAAGCAGGAAAGTGGAATAATATAAAGGATTTTAGCACAATCTCTTAAAAATATCAATAGGGAGTCACAAGGACCCCAATCTTGCCTCCTCTCTCCATGTAAAGAGGTAGAGTATTAACATTCTAGAATCAGACAGAACTATGTTCAAATCTCTTTTTTATGTGAGTAACTATGGGCAAGTTACTCTTCTGTGTCCCACTCTTCTTATCCATAAAATGAGAATGTATATACTTCCTAAAAGTATTGGAAATATTACATAAGCTATAAGTATGCAGTGTAAGCAGATAACAAATGGTTTATTCCACAAACTCTGGAGTGACGCTTGTGTTGGAATCCTAGCTCTGCCACATACTGGTTTTACAACCTTATGCAAGTTAAACTTTCTCTATGCCTCAGTTTCCTTGAATGGAAATGTAAATAATAACAGTAACTAACTCATATGGTTGTGTGAGGATTAAGTGAAGCGTATGAAATTGCTACTCTTTGATAATTTTTAACCTGTGAAAATGGCAATTTCATATGGTTTAACATGTAGTTTATGTTTGGTAATACATGTAAATTGCCTAAGATGGAATGAGGTACATAGTAAGTGATCAACAAAAGTTATTAACAAATGATAAGCAACTACTACTACTTCTGCTGACATGACTAATAAAATAAGAATTCTCAATGTGAAAGACTCATGATAGATTCAGGTTTAACAGTGAGAAGACCGAAGGAAGAGCACTGGAAGAAACATTAATACACATACATACATACATGCATGCATGCATGCATACATACATTCAAATTCTTTGTCAAAAGAATCGGGTTGTAAAAGTCATGCATTCTACCATTTTCTCTAGTTTAAAAATACTTCCCTTCCTGTCTGGATAACTGCAGTTTTGGCCCAATCTAATTCTTGGGCTTCAGTTTGACTTCTCCAATTCCTTTAACATAACGCTTTGAAATTAATCTTCCTTAAAGGCTGATTTTCATGTACCTTTCCTTCTTTAAAAAAAATAAGTAAATAAAAAAAACAAAACAAATTAAAAATTTAAAAAATAAGTAAAATTTATATTTTTTAAGTTCATCTTCAGAACTGAATTGATTTGGCCCCAAATGATCCCCAAAGCCTATCCTCCACATACGCCCTACTTAAGCCAATTGTTTCAGTTAAACCAGGCTATCTCTGGCTTTGCAAATATGATGTACACATCTCCAGCTTGTCTCCACACGTCAGAGCTCTTAGTTACGGCCTATTCATACCAAGGTCAATTTTAAATCCATGTTGACTATTAAACCATTAGCTTCTCCATTTCACTTGTATCTCTTCCATATCTGAGCTTCATAACAAAATAGATCTATAATATGACCTTCCATTTTTATTTGTGTGTGTGTTTGTGTGTATTCTACATTTTCATGAGTCTCCAGGCATCTTAATGATAGAAAGCAGGTCTGAAATCTCTTTGTATTATCCCCTGAACTGCCACAGTTGCCTTGTATAAAATTATCATAATATTTGTAAATTTCCATAATAGTTTTAGAATGACAAATATTAAAAGAACTAAAGACAAAGAATGTAAATCTTTGATATACTTATTAGTATGTTAAATATCTTCAAATCAGATGTGAGATGTTTTAAATAGTAACATTTAGAAGAGAACAGTGGAAAGTTTAGTTCTTGTCTTTCTCACATGTATACTAGTGTAAGGTCTCTTGGATTGATCTTACAGATAAGACCAGATATGAATTCAAAAACAAAATCTCACAAAGGCCAAAGACTTGTTAAGATAACCACTGGACATCTTGTTGTTCATCCTTCTGAATAATGGAATATAAAGATAGATGTTCATGATTGGCCATAGAGAGAGTACTCTAAACAATCATGTAGTTCTTTCTAATGAGTCTGGTGGTTATGTTTGGAAATGCTTCAGTTATGTGTAAGATCATTGGGAAATTATCTCATTGGAATTCCTAAAGTGTATACTACTATTACATGAAGAAGAATTCATAGAAAATCAAAGATAAATAAAATTTTAGAGCTCAAAGCAAATATTTTGAAAATGAGGCCCAGAAAGATTAAGTCACAAATTCAAAGTGAAGGCATTGACTTTCAACTCTTTGTTGTATGGTAGTCTATTTGTAAATGTAGAAAATGATAAATTATTATGTAAGCATTATGTGTTCATATGTAAAGCAAATAATAACAAAGGAGGGTTTTTTGTTAAAGGCATTTCAATAGTTTTTTCCTTTCTCTTTTAACTCAATTCATAGATATGTGCTTGTATGTATATATCACATACTCACCTGTACATACTAGTAAAGGATATATATTGGTTAGTAAGTAAGTTAAGCTGCTATAACAATGACTCCCAAATAAAATACTTTCAACGAAAGAGATGTTTACTTCTCCTTCTTGTCCCACTTGGGTGGTCCAGGCTGAAAGATCATGGTGCTACAAGTTATCATTCAGAGATCCAGATGCCTTCCATCTTCATGCTTTGTCATTTTGTAGGACATTATCCTCCTCTGCATGTTTGGAACTTACTCACAATCAAGTTAGTGTTCCCGTTCATAAGAAAAGAGTGCTGAGGCACCTGGGTGGCTCCATCAGTTAAGTGTCTGACTTCAGCTCAGGTCATGATCTTGAAGTTTGTGAGTTTGAACCCTGCATTGGGCTCTCTGCTGACAGTGCAGAGACTGGAACCTGCTTAGGATTCCGTGCCTCCCTCTGTCTCTGCTCTACCCTCCTCCCCACTCGTGATATGTCTCACTCTCAAAAATTAAAAAAAAATTCTTTAACATTAATAAAAGAGTGGAATCCCAAAGCCAGTAGTCTGTCTTCAGTTGGAAATATCAAACTTTGCAGGCATCTTTTCTGATAATAGCAGAATGACCTGAATTTATTATTATAGTCAAAATTAGCTGCAAGAAAATTAGAAAAATGGAAACTACCTGAAAAGTCATGGGCTCAGTGTAAACTTGGAGGGTTCTAGTAACAAAAGAAAAAAAATGGAAGTATTTGTACATATGCATTTATTTGTTAATATAGTAATTCAGTCATTACAGAAATATTCTGTGAGCATCATATTATGTGCTAGACATTGTAGGTGGTGCAAGGAAAATTAAACTTGTCCCAGCTATGAAGCAGCTGCCAGTGTAAGCGAGAAATCTGAAAATGAAATGAGTCTATAATGAAAGTTAACATAATTAGGAAGACAGAACATTAGGTCCAAACTTTAAGCCACACAGGGTTAGTGATGGCTGCAATCCTTATCTATTTTTGTTCCCCTCCTTTCTGTCTACATGGCTTTCACATAAAAATTAAGTAAAGGGATTTTACTTACTCATGTAAGAGTTCATTACAAGAAAACAAGGTAAATATAGTTATAACTAACATCAGGTTGGAAACATTCTGGGCAAAAATCTTAACTTGAAAACATTTTGAGAAACTCGTTCAGTTAATTATTCTAAGTATTTAGCCCCATTGGTGCAGAGTTTCAATTGTACCACAGCAAACTGATGGCTGCAGTCCATTCGCCTTCACTGTGTTTAGGTGAGAGCTAAACATGGTGCAAAAGGCAAAAGGCATTGCCTCCTCCTTACACATAGTCTCCAGGCCTGTGTTCTTAATTGTCAGATACACAACTGAGTTATCAACCTTAACTGTTGCAAAATTGGTAGAAAAGCCTCGAATACACCCCCAAAATATTTTTTCCAAATATTGTGAGCACCATCCACCGTCTTCCATCCTTTGATGGGGGAGATTCACCTATCCCTTTCAACTACCTTGTTTTTCCCTCTTTTGACTTCATAACTCAAATGACTTAAAATAAATGTTTTGTAAAAGCAACCAAATTAGCGAAGCCTTTTTCATAAATCAAGACATAACCTTTCCTTCAGCATGGTTCTCTGAATCATTCAAAACACCTGAGACTTACATGGTGCAGTATCAATAATTCAGACATCATTTCAGACATCAATGATTCCACTAGTGTTTATTGAGTATCTACTAGGTGGTGTGCATTGGACAATTCCACGGGAATACAATGGGAAAGGGGAAGCCATGCTGTTTTATGAAATCATCGTAAAGAACGTCAATCATGGGCTGGTTTTGCCATTTCTTATAAATAATACATTCTATGCTCAAAAAAAGTTTATATCTGTAACAATAACAGAAATTAGAATGTCCCTGTTGACAGCAGTTTTTTTTTTTTATGCTAACAGTTCTTCACATCTAAAGATTCCTAAACTCTTTTTTTAATCAACTCTATTGAGGTATAATTTACATACAACAAAATTCCCCTATTTTAAGTGTTAGCTGAATTTTGACAAATGTACCGTGTAACCACTACCAAAGTCACTTTCAGTTTATCTTGAAAGAAGTCATATCTGGACTGCTTAATTGAAGAGTGCACAGTAATGACTATAGAGCAGATGGGCACTTAGACATCAGCACTCCCTCCTAACGTGCTAAGTAGAGTCATTATGCAAAGTGAATAACTCTAAGGGTGAGGATATCCTCAACAACCTCACTCCTACTTGTGGGTTGGAAATTGGGCATAAGAAGGCCAACTGCCAGATAATGCTGTTGCTCTGAAGCTTGTGTACAAACTGAAAGGTTGAAGTGCACCCTTTCAGCACCAGGATTCGTGCCCAGTGGCTTCACTCTCCCCCCCAAGGCTCACACCAGCCAAAGCAGTACTGCTACAGCCTTTTAGCATTCTTCCTCAGCTCACCCTGTAGACAAGCATATTGTCCTGTCTGGAGTGTCCTCTTCACCAACACATTCCAAGCTGCTTTGGCTTGGGAGATTCTAAACTTGTGTCTGATGACAGATAACTAAAATCTTTTAGGAGAACTCCAGAAAGGAAAAAAGAAAGAAAGAAAGAACGTAAGAATTGCACGTCAACTCACACTGTGTTGTCAGCTACTTCAGCTGACAGAAATACAATTCTTTCAGATGGAAGAAGTTTCAATGATAACCTTGTTGGGAAATGATATCACAGGACAAACGTGTCCTTTTAAATGTGTAACTTAGTACTATCAGCACTGTTAATTTCTCTGGCCATTTTAACTCTTAAAACTGCCACAGTGGGGGTGTCACTTGTATACAAGCCAAGTTTGTCAGGAGAGTGCAGGAGTGTATATGTGCAGAATACGTAATATATTCTAAAGTTAAGGCAATTGTACTTATTAACCTAAAAATATGTACTAGCTTAGTTGCCTTAATTTAGATATTAATCTTTGCCCCATTAGTTCTACCATTTTCATTTGGGGGACCAGTTTATACCTGGATAAGTACTTCTTATCACCCACAAAAGATTTAGTAGTGGTTCCAAAAGAACAGGGGGTTTAGTTTAATAACTGTGCCTTAACAGAAGGTTCAAATAGTCCTTGAAGGTAATGTTAATGATCAGGTAAAAAATGAACTTAAAGAATGAAAATGCCTTAGGTATCTAGACAAATCATCAGAGATGTGTGTATGTGTGTGTGTGTGTAAGTAGATTTTTACCCATCCAGTGGTTAGCTTGTCTTGTTCTATTTTTATTTGTGTACTCAAAATGCTTTTACTCTTTGATGTGATTTCTTTAATTTCTGAAAATTGAGGTGAAAAAATGAACCAGGTTATATATCAAAATACTTTCCATGCCTGACTTAGATTTAAAGATTTATACCCTCAAGCCACCTACCTACCGTAAATGATAGTCATTTATCTGGTCCATTCACCTCTTGAGATATTGAAATATAAAGGTCTGGAATTATTATTTTAAAAACTTCAATTTTAAGTTTAATATATGAAGACTAAGATTATGTTATAAATATATGTTTAAATAATTAAAGTTTGCTTTAATAATTTTACTGAAAATTGCTTTGTTAATAACTAGAGAGACAAAATATGCCAGTATTCCACCATGTCTCCTTTAATTAGTGAATTAAGAGTTTAAAACTCAATTAAAACTGTTAGAAAAGCTCATAAGCATCATTCACTTTTTCTGCCTCAATTACTTTTGTAAAATAGGCATATTCATTAAAACAAGATTCATTTATTTTAAAAAAGGTGATTTGACTCAATTCCAGTTAGTTAGCATACAGTGTTATATTTACTTTTAGGTGTACAATATGGTAGTTCATCACTTCCATACATTACCTAGTGCTCATCACAAGTGCTCTCCTTAATCCCCATCTCCTATTTAACCCATGCCTTCACCCACCTTCCCTCTGATAATCATCAATTTGTTCTCTGTAGTTAAGAGACTGTTCCTTGATTTGTCTTTCTCTCTCTTTTATTTTTTCCCTTTGCCTGTTTCTTTTGTTTCTTAAATTCTACATATGAGTGAAATCATACAGTAGCTATCTTTCTCTGATTGACTTATTCGCTTAGCATTATACTCTCTAGCTCCATCCATGTCATTGCCAATGGCAAGATTTCATTCTTTTTTATGGCTGAATACTGTTCTATTGAATATATATGCATACATATATACATATATATCACATTTGGAGCACATATCCCTTCGAATTAGTGTTCTTGTATCTGGGTAAATACTCAGTAGCTCAGCTGATGGATCATAGGGCACTTCAATTTTTAACTCTTTGTGGAACCTTCATACTGTTTTCCACAGTGGCTTCACCAGTTTGCATTCCCACCAGCAGGGCACGAATGTTCTTTCACCACATCCTTTCGAACACCTGTTGTTTTCTGTTGTTGATTTTAGCCATTCTGACAGGTGTGAGATGATATCTCATTGTAGTTTTGATTTGCATTTTCCTGATGCTAAGTGATGATGAGCATCTCTTCATGTGTCTGTTGGCCATCTGGATGTCTTCTTAAAGAACTGTCGGTTCATTTCTTTTGCCCATTTTTAATTTTATAAGCTCTTTATATATACTTCATGCCAACTTTTTATTAGATATGTCATTTGCAAATATCTTCTCTCATTCCATAGGTTGTCTTTTAGTTTTGTTGATCATGTCCTTCCCTGTGCAAAAGCTTTTTATTTTTATTCCCAATAGTTTATTTTTGCTTTTATTCCCTTACCTCAGGAGACATATCTAGAAAGAAGCTTCTATAACCAATGTCAGAGAAGTAACTGTCTGTGTTCTCTTCTAGGCATTTTATGGTTTCCTGACTCACATTCTAGGTCTTTATTCCATTTTGAATTTATTTTTGTGTATGTTATAAGAAATTGGTCCAGTTTCATTCTTTTTCATGTTGCTGTCCAGTTTTCCCAATATCATTTGTTGAATAGACTTTTTCCCATTGGCTATCCTTTCATGCTTTGTCAAAGATTAATTATTTGACCATATAGTTGTGGTTTTATTTCTGGATTGACTTGACTCTAATCTTAATGGTTCTTAACTTGAACTTAGATATCTCCAAGTTTAATATAGATACCTCTTTGTTATTTGAAGTTAGCTGTAACAGCAGTTTTAATGTTCTGTAGCCAAATCAACACTTCACTACAGAAAGGACAAGTGGGGATTTTTAACATTAACATTTTACAAGAGTAAAGATAATCCAGGGTCCTAACTGTTCCATATTATCTACTCTCATTCAACATCTATTCAAGAGGTTGTTTTTTACATTTATTTTTTTATTTTGAGAAGGGGGAAAGGGACAGAGACAGAAGGAGAGAGAGAATCCCAAGAAGTCGCATTACTGTCACCATGGAGCCCAACACAGAGCCCAATCCCACAAACTGTAAGACCATGATCTGAGCCAAAATCGAGTTGGATGCTGAACTGACTGAATCACCCAGGCTTCCCCTAAAAAGGTATTTTTAAGTGTGTAGTACATGAATATCTCTTTTTCCCCTATAGAATATGCCCAAAATATTAACGCTATCAAAAAATACGGAAAAAAGAAAAAAACAAGGAGTCTAATTCTCTTTTAGCTTTCCAGGTACTTTTAAAATTTCTTTTTGTAGGAATATGCCCTCCCGGGTCATAACTGGAGTCAGACCCCCTCTCTGTTTGCCCAAGAGTAAAGACAATAATCCCCCAACACCAACCCTCACAAATACCCTTGCTTTAACTCAGCTTTCCCTGTGAATTTAAGATAGTCACATCTCTATCCTGAAACAGATCAGCAAGATGACAAGTCCTTTTTCATTAAAAATATGGCATACTCTCTAGTTGCAGAATTCTTTTGGGTCAAAAGGATCTTCTTTTTGGGCCTGCTCATCTCCAGTACAAATAATTTCTGCCTACAAAAACCATGTATATGGAATGATATCATGTCATAAGAAAGCATCAATAAAATAGTATCTTACTGCATTTTCTCAGAAAGAGCTATGTACCAAAAATGCTGTTACTCCACTGTTTACTTGAATCATTGACTCTGACACTAGACGTGGCATCATATTCTTTATCACCAATTCAAGGGAAGTCCTTTCATCTTTAACTCTAAGTCCATTGTTGTTATTTCATAAATGAATCCTAAAATTTTTCTCAGTTTCCAATGAACTCCCTAACTAAGTTTACATTTGATATTTCCATTATTTCTTATATCACTTTATTATCTACTATGGACATACTGAATAAATGTATAAAATGATTTTCCCCAAAATTAGTTTTCCACTTTCTTCTGAAAATCTTCATCTACAATAACCGAAATTACCATGGAAATATTTATGCATTAGAACTAGTTTTCACAGCTCAATCATTTTTCTAAAAAACAACTTTTAAAGCTGCATTGAATGCTTAGTATACATTTTATAAAACCTAGCATAGCCCTTCAGTGAGTTGCTTCAAAAATAAATATTTTTCAAACAGTCAAGAGCAGCTAAGAACTCCCAAATACCTTATTCCAATGTCATGAAGAAGCATGACTCTTGTTCCATTTCTGAGAATGGAACTACACTCACTAAAACAGGTCATTATCTGTGACTCTTAGTTTCTAATTGGGAATATAGAAAAAAAATTTTAAAGGCCCCAAATAATAAAAAATAATAAAGATAATTAAGGATTCTACCACCATTATGCCACCATTATTACAATGGTACATATCATACCAGATCATTACTATTATCATAAAGAGATGTTTGCCTCATTTCTTCAAAATCTAACAATAAGAAAATACATCAAATTCTTAACAATTTTTGCTGAAACTTAAATTAAAACTTCTTCAAGTTAGCAAGTGATGAATAAAAACAGCTACTCACCATAAAATAATGACAGCTGATAATAATTTAATACTGCATATAATTTTGTTCATTTGTATAAAAGGTAAATACATAAAAACCTTTATCTTAAAAAGCTTAGGGACTAGAAATGTTTTGTGCATAGAAATTAGTATGGAATAAAAGAAATTTAGTTCAACTTGCAGGAAATTATTGCAGCCATTTCTTTATTGTGATCATATACTCCTTGGCTAAATACCTCATTATTTAAAACTTTGCAATTTGGCTAATATCTGGATATGTCAATCTTAAAATCTTTCTTAAGGAATTAAAAACCTTAAACTCTTTTGTTAGGGAATGAAACCTAGGTATTGCTGCCTTCCTAGTTATTTCAGGTGCTTCAAGGAGCATCAATTCCTTCAGATTACTCTACTAGTCACATAGTTTTTTTTTAAATGATGAAACTACATTCCCAGACATTAGTTAAATAATTAACTGCTGTGTTCATATATTAATTAACTTCCTAAAAGTTCCTATCCCTGGAAGTAGTCAAAACTTATTATGGCCAACACTGAACCCCATTAAATCTGTGTAAAAACCCAATTAGATAAACACTACTCTTGTTGTTTTAGAGGTGGGGAAACTGGGGATTGGAGAAGACAGTTTGTTAGAGATCCTTTCACCAATAAGTAGCAGCACCAGGATTTCAACAATCTTCTCCCTGACATCAAGTCTATGCATTTTCTACCATACCACCTTGCTTCTTGGGACCACCACAAGATTTAAGTATATTCTTAGTTTTAAATAAATAGTTAAAATTGATAGCATCAATAGTATCACGTATTATATTCTGGTTAATACAAAGGGCTAAACTAAATACATCACAATTATATCACTTATATTTAAAGGCTCATCTTTTTCAGATTCTTTAGCAAATAGTATCTCATACGTCTTTCCCAGTGTTGTGGTGTAGGAAAAGGGTTTTATTAACATCACTGTGCACGTGAAGAAAAGTGAGACACAAAGAAGTTAAGTGGCCTAAGAGAAGTCACACACAGACCAACTCAGTGGGACGATCCAGTCAAGACTCCCTAACTTCCACTTAATATAATGTCAGCCATTTTTAAAGACAAAATAGTTGTTGTGAATAATGATAAATATCACAGTCTTAAGATTAATTTAAAAAGGTGATATTCATTAAAAACACTAAAAATTCAAAAACTTAAAAAATACTGACTCAGTGATATTGTTTAAAATATTTTATTTCTATGGTTATAATTCAGAATGCTGAGGGGATTCAAGCAAATACTGGCTTAGACAAATTCCTATTTTACTTGAACAAATTCTCACCCTGGGGCTTACCAACTAGAATCTAGACTAAATATCTAAAGAATGAATCAGTTAATAGACCTTGTAAGCAATATCAGTCTGTACAATTGTTCTCTACAAAAATAAATAAAAGAAAAAATGCCACTGTCTAAATTTAAACATGCTTCCTTGTTTAAAACCTTCATGAGAATTTCTTTCAATTGAAGCTGTAAGAAAGTCTAAATGGAAAAAAAATAGTTCAGCAAAACTCGCTTCCATTATTTCTCAAACAACAGCAAGCTAAGACCCTTTGGCCTGCATAACTCATCACTGTCCATGTAAATGGTAGCTTGAAAGATGTAAGCAACTTTTTTCTTTACAAATCTTTTTCTCTTCAAAAACTTTAGTACCTAATTAGTAGATATCTCAGAACGTTTCAGTGTAAGTCAGCATTATACCTGTGGGAATACATGCTGTAGGTCCTCTGTAAAATAAAACCTTTGCTTTAAGAAGTATCACTTTCCATTACATGGAGGTGAGGTATTACATTCTCTCTTTTTTCAAGGTTTTCTTCGAAGGGACTATGCACCCTGTACAATTTATTCCAAGCACCTTGTGAAAGAAGAGAGAAGGCATAGTAAAAGGAGTCCATGTCTCTACCCATCTCTGAGTCTTCAGACTGAGAAAGGTTCTGTCTTAATATCTGATGTGTTTAAATACTCTTTCATACTTATTTGTAAGAAAAGAAAAATAGATATATCCATACACATATATATGGATTTTTCATACGGAAAACATCATCATCTGCAAAACATCTTAGTAAGAATTCAGTGGTTTAATTTTTTTAAATTCCAATATAGTTAACATACAGTGTTATATTAGTTTCAGGTGTACAATACAGTGATTCAACAATTCTTTACATCACCCAGTGCTCATCCTGACAAGTGCACCCCTTAATCTCCATCACCTATTTTACCCATCCCCCCATCCACCTCCCCTCTGGTACCATCAGTTTGTTCTCTATAGCTAAGAGTCTGTTTCTCTCTCTTTCTATCATTCTCTCTCTAACTCTCTCCCTTTCTCTTTCAGTGGTGTTTTATTTCCTGTCTTTTTCATTTCATAATAATGAAATTTAAAATTTTAAAGGAAAATAACTCTCTGTGAAACCCTTGTACTGCTAAGAGACAGCCATTTTTCTTTTCCTGGGTTCTCTGTTATTATTTTGTGATAAAATTCTAGTGATTCAAAGGTAGTCACCCAACACCTCTCCTTCACGCTGAGAAAGCAATATCTCTAGTATTAATAGCATTAACAATACTGAGCGATGGCATTACTCCATGAGACTTCAGAATTTATGCTTATGACTTGCACTATATTCTTTTGTACTTTTAATATGATGATCTATATCTTTGACATAAGTAGTTTGCTTACCTCCATTCAAATAGAAAGTATTTGTGGACAGAGTTCATATCCTCACACCACCTAGAAGTGTACCATGTTTTGCCCAAACTGGGAGAAAGATGTGTGGTTTTTATGTGTTTTCTCTTTACTGACAAAATTCTTGTCATGTCTTAGTCAAATTGGACAAATTACCTAATATCTTTGACCCGGTTTTTCCACCTATAAATGTGTGACTGTTTCTTAAAATGTGAAATGCTACCCATGTTACTTTTGTGGTTAAGCTACCTTCAGGAGTGAATAAGACTTCCGAAAAGAGGTGGCTTTTGTTCATTTTCTAATTATGGTCCATTTTATAATTATTATTATAGAAACTCCATCTACTTCAGGGTTTTAAAAATAAAGGAGCTCAAGTGAGAAGTGGATAGGACATTTTGGATACATTTAGTATGCACAAATGAGTGCCTGAAAATATCAAGTCTACTTCATGCTGTCTGGACAATCCCATTTCCTGCCTGTGTTCAGTAAGTGTGCACGTCCTCATCTCCTATGTAGGCTGAACACTGTCGATTAAGATTTTGGTCTGTCCAAGGTGAGGGAACAATATCTTCAATACATTAAGAAGTTAGTAACAATTATTAAAGAATCCATTTCAAAATAATTATCCATCTTCATTTTATGCTTCATTGTCACGTCCAAATAGATTTAAGATTATAGTTCCAAATAAATAAGTTGCACTGCATATATACAAAATGTACATTTCCCCTACATTTTAGGGTTCCAAAGCAAGTCACTCTGTCTTAGTGACTTGCAAAAACCAATTTACATTCCAAAGTATTAATTTGCATAACAACACCTATAAAGGATCATTTGTAACCAGTTAGGTTACCAGTTAGGCTGCTTACTCCTCCACATTTTTAAGAGCATATTATGAAAATAACATAAACCTTAGGTTATTAAATTTCAAATAAACTGCATGAAAAGATAGGAAAGTAATGAAATGAAAATCTATTTGCTTAAATTCTAGTTCAGTGAACACTTACAACCATGACAATAACCATGTCTGGATTTTGCTGACCATTTTTGTCCAAGCACCTAGAATAATGCCAAGTATATTTTATGCCTCAATAACAATATTTGCGGGGCCCCTGGGTGGCTCAGTCAAGCATCCAACTCTTGATTTTGGCTCAGGTTATGATCTCACGAACCGCGAGCTTAGCCCCCAGGTCAGGCTCTGCACTGACACCGTGGAGCCTGCTTGGGATTCTCTCTTTCCCTCTCTTTCTGTACCTCCCTGTTCATGCACTTTATCTCTCTCTCAAAATAAATAAACACATTTAAAAAATAGTATTTGTGAGTTTATTAAACAAGTGAATACATTAGGTGTCTATGAGACCCTGAACTAAGTACTAGACATATACAAGGGTACAAAAGTACTTTCTACGTCTATCTGCGTGTCACACGAGGTGCCACGCCCTAGCCTTACTGCTCTGCCGAGGGGAAAGTACAGTCTTCACTTGTGGTCCCTCCAGGAGTCAGTGGGCAGAGTGGAGGACGAGGAGGGCCCTTCTGATGCTTCTCTCTGTCCAGGATTTGCATCTGCTCCATCCTTCTCTTCGACTGACTTCAGCTGCCCCTTGTCTCCTCCCCTGCCACTCTGCTGGCCAAAGTGAACGGCCCGGGGAACTCGACATAGGCTGTATCCGGGTTGTGTGCTTTCGTCTCCGTGTCTGACTCATCCTTCCAGAGGTGGTTTCAATGGCAAAGCCTTTAGGTCCTTAGTGGTGCAAGTCATTTTATTTACACAGCAGTCTGCGTCTCAGCACATCGGAGAAATGGCCAGGCATAGTCAAGTCAGGCTCAGTCTCATGCTGCCCCAGCAGCCATGGCTCCCTTGAACGTTCCAACCCTGGTAGTCAGGCTCTCTCAACAAACAGGTGGTTTTCTCCTGGGGCGCTACGACCTCTTCCTCTAACTGAATCTCTTTGGACGAACCCACAATCCTTCAATCAGATGTGCATTTGCCTGAACCCCAATTATGGTCTGGGGTCATATTCTTTCACATGTGGCTCAATGGGCCCATGCAAATTAGAGACTTGAGCAAAACAGCTGTTTCAGGGGCCTCTATTTTCCATGACAAGCAATGAGCTCCCAAAACAGTCAATGCCATCTGGAGGCTGTTCTGCCCAAGCGCTGGACATGGCCCCATAGGAGAATGCATTGCTAATGCCACTTGCTAGCCTTACAGAGTCTGATCCCTGATGATGCAATTCCATATAGTATGTGATAAGTTTCACAATGCAAGTATACGACAATTGTGATAGGAATGCAAAAGATAAAGCTGGATTTGAGATTTGTTTTTTTTTTTAGAAAGAGCCATACCAGTTGAGTCATGTAGGGTGAACACAATTTACAGACAAGAAGATAAAGGAAGGAAGAACTTTCCATTTGGAAGGCACAGGATAGGGGGAAAGAAACTTGGAGGATGGAGGGTAAAGAGCCAAAAGAGAATACATTAGTATTAAAGAAGAAGCAAGAAGACAAGAAACAAAATGGAATCTTTTGAATAAATTTTATACTCACACAATGCAGATATTTAAAAAATAGAATATATTTAGAATCATAAGCATAATCCTTCTAGTGAATTTTAAACACTTGTGATACACTGTTAAGTTAAAGTGATTAAAACTGCTGTGTACACTATGATCTCCCTTGTGGACAAATATGAAAATACTTGGATAGAAAAAAAAGTTGAAAGCAACTGTTAGGAATTGCTCTCTCTGATTACTGCAAATACAATGAAAATATATATATTTTTTGTTATTTTTGTTTATGTGGATCTTGTGATATTAGGTCAATAAACATGTATTAATTATGGACTTAAAATCATGCCAGCAGGAATATACTAAAAATGTACAATCGCAGGTATTAACTTTCTGAAACTGAAGATCATCTCTAACTTTTACAAAGATATGTTAGTAATTAGAAAACAATGCTTCCATATGTGTCTAAACATGTTTTATGATAAATATTTATTGACATGTAAACAGTAATGTGACTTCTTTTTCTTTTATATAAAGTATATATACTGAACATGATAAATATGAAAAAGGGTAGTAAACTCATACGATTGTAAAGAATTTCTCTGAATCTGAATCCTAATGGATTTGGGTAAACTCTCAACCAAGAAGATGAGGTCGACCCTAGTATAAATACATTTTGATCATGAGTGAGAGACCCCAAAGAAGGTTCTCTCTTATATGAAATATTGTTTCCTTTTATCTGTGCCCTTAGCCCACCAAGATCCTTAGTTGTTACCTGACTTTTGCAGGCAAGACTGAAAACGCAATGCCTGTCTGAGATGAGAACACTTTTGAAGGTTATCAGCTAAGTCAGCTGGAGTTTGTTGCCCAGCTTCCCAGGGGGGGCAGAAAGAATGGGAAAATGGGATGCCTTCCTGATTGGGGGCAGGTGAGAGGCTAAGTCTAGAAGCAGACACTGCTTCTTTTCTTGAGTCTTGTCACAAGGCCGTGAGCCCCTTGAGAGCAGGAACTAGTGCCTTGTTAATCCCCAGTCCCTACAACAGCGTTGGTTTGGGCTCGAATGAGGAGGGAAGGCGAGGAGGGGAGGGAGGAACAGAAAAGGGACTGCTCAGGAAAACCGAGGGTCTGCAAATATACCGACACTGCTGAGCACCTGGGAAGAGACTGTCAGAAGGAAAGTAATCTTTACCATTTCCCCCAATCGTAAAGTGGTTGGTTGCCTGCGTCTATCCACATCTTTCCAGGAACAAATGGAAGAGGACACAAAAGAGAGACAGAAGAACAAGGAAGATGTTTGATTACACTATTGGCAGATCAAAAAATACCCAAAAAACCCCCCCAAAACAAAGACAAGGATCAAAGAAGAAAAGGAGAGGATTTCCTTTTCTTCTTTGGGGAGGGGACGGGAGGGGAAGGAGAGGAGACCAGAGGAGAGGAGAGGAAAAGAAAAAGGGAAAAGAAAAAGAAAAGGAAAGAAGAAAATTTTTTCTTTCCCACCAAAGCAATTTACAAAGTCAACACAACCCACTACTTTCAAGGATAGAAACACATTTCAGGAATGTTTAGTGGAATCAAATTCAATGAAATCTTGTGAAAACTCCTATTGTTTAGGTTGCTTTTTTCTCTCATTGGAAAACAACATATGGCGTTAGGGTGGGTTGGAATAGAAATTAAGATTCTAACACTATTTTCTCAGCTCTCTAAAGTTTTATGACAAAAAATCAAGGGCAATCACGGCACACACTCGCAGTGTATTTGTCAGGGTAATGGGAGGCTCCATGCTCAGAACTCCACTAATTTCCATAACTAGGCAACTGTACAGATTTGTCCTCTTGTATTAACTCAAAAATACCTACTACTATGGGATCAGAAGTTCAGAGATTAGTAAGCCTCTCAAATTTAGTCAGTTAAGACTCTTTATCCAGTTTCAACATCTGACTTTTTTTCAGCATGCAGTCATGGCCCCTATAAAGAACATTTGACACACACACAAAAAATGCATTAGAACTGACAAATTAAGGAGATCTTAGGCACATTATAAAAGGGTTAGCTGTGATTAAAAACAGTTTATATAATGCCGTTTAAATGGCTTGTTTCACCAAAATAGAAACAATATATATTATTACACAGGCATTTGTGTGGACAAACTGAGTTGCTTCTATACAATTAATGAAACAAAGACATCTCAGTGCTGTGAATATAATTTTCCTCTTAAAATATAAAAATCAGTATTTTGTATTTATGAAAACAGTAGATCGGTACAGATAGATGATAAATAGGTAAAGTGTAAGACCACAAAGATTAACATTAGTGTTTGCATATTAGTACAAGAAAAAATGAATCAATAGAGTTTTGTGGCCAGAACAAATATAACACATACACATAAAGACATATTTGGTCAAGTTTCTGACCCGAAGGACAGAAGAAAAAGGAAAGAATTCTAACACTCCATCTAGATGCTTTCACAGAATTTTCAGGAGTTTAAAAGAATGCACGTAGGGCACCTAGCTTCTTAGATTCATACACAACATTTATGCTTCCGTCCATTGTTCAAAATGCTACACAATCCAAAGAACAATTTGCCTTAGACATGAGGGATAGTTGCTGTTCAAAAAGAAAACTAATTTTAAATCTGATTCGATACGTGTTTTCATCACATATTTCTCTCTCTCTCTCATTTTTTTGTTTGACATTTCAGATTTAAGTTCTTCTTGAAACTATAAAACTGGGAATATATAAAGTTTACTTGTGTCTGGTTTCAAAGATGGCCTTTTTTCCTCCCCCCTTTTCTTTTCTTTTCTTTTTTATGCACAAAATGTCTGCCAAGCCTGAAAATGATGCAGATCATGTTTCTATGTCTGTTAGGTGGCGCTTACCAAGCAGTCTGGCTCTGGTCAGGGATTTTTCAACTGCTCGCTGTGGTGGAATTACAGTAGGCGATTGCGCGTGGGGTTAGTGGGAAGGAGGCTTTGTCCCCGCTGCATTTAAAATTACATCTAATCTTATCAAGGCGCTCCTCATTGTTTCTGGCGGCCGGGAGCAGGTACAGTACTGCTTTTGTTCAAGTCAGTAGCTTTGCTGAATAAAGTTGAGGGAAAAGCCAAGACTAAATAATTTTCTTTCAGGACCTCTTGTGCTGATTGAAAAAATGCTTTGAAAGAGAATGAGAGAAGGGTGGGGGAGGGAAGGCAGACAGGTAAAGTCACAATAGGAAAGTATCCGTGTGGTAAGGAAAGAAGCAGTGACTTAAAGATGAGGGGAGAAACTACTGCAGGAAAAAGTTTGCTCAAAAACGCTTTAATTCTTATCCTCTGAATGGACGGGCTCATTTTCTTTGGCATAACACGATCATCAAATTCAGGGAAACTACTTTGTCTAACTCTTCTATTTGAGCAAATTGAAAAGTAAACTCCTTTTTATTTAATGGCACATAGCTACAAAGCATTGTTTCTCTTGCACAAATAAATATTCCTAAACCTTGTTTGTATCAAGGGTCCCCCACTGATAGTCCTGGCCTTTTGATATGCTAAAATATAGGTGGAAGAGGCTTTGGTCACAACTCTTGGGGTCGCAGCAGACCGATGACAACTAAGCAGTCATAAATCCAGAGTTCAAAAACCTTGCTCTGACCAGCTTAGAACAAAACAGACATTATAATTCTACCAACCAGAACGATGTAATTATCAGCCAGAAAAGACCTCCCCAGTCTTCCATGTGTCAATAAAGATTGCAAGTTAATTCATACAGAAATCATTGGCATTAAGATTCACAAGACATTCCTTTACCATAACTTGAAAATTAAGATGAGAAGTAGCTTGTTCTAACATGTTCGGTTTTAAAATCTGGTGAAGTAACCATAGTTACTCACAGACATCCTCTGAAAAATAAAGTTTTTACCCAAAATGACTGCTCTGGATTTTTACCATTTATAATTAAATTACATTAAAATACATTTAACATATTTTCTGAAGCTCCAAAACTATCTTCCGGTATGCGCTTTCAGAAGATTAAAAACCAAAGTGATTGAACTTCCCGATCAATAGCAGCCCCATGGTAACTTTATTGTCTGTGGTTCTCATCTTTATTAGCTGCAATATACAGTATACTACACTATATTATATATATATACTATATATACATTATATATATATACTATATATATAATGTAATTATATATTATATCCTGCAGTATATAGTATAGTATAATAATTACAATATTTAACTTTACTATTATGGTTAAGAAAGTACCTCAAGTTGTGTGTTACGGAGGACTGTAGATACAAATTTTGATTAGATACATTCTAGTGATATACTCTTTTTCTGTGTTATACTATTAAATAGACAACTATTTTGACACTTCAAAATAGTGTGCAGAGAGGATGCAAATATAAAAACTACAATTTTAGAAATTCGCAAATTGCAAAGGTGCATTGTGTACTTTGGTAGATCACTGTAAGTAACATGACTAAAATTAATGTTCACATTATTTTTGATACATTAAAATCAAGTGTACACAAGTCAAAGCATTTTAAAATTATACTGTAAGTACTTTAACTGTCACCTTTTGTTCTTATATGCATTTGTTGTCCTGATCATTGAGGAATCATTTGATTAATAGCGGCTATAATCATCGTGCGAAGTTTCTAAAATGAATTATAATCATGGTTTTATGACAGTTTTCTTTAAATCAAATAAAGTCAGATATTCTGTATACATTTTGTCATTTGATTGCATCTCAAGTCATCTATTAAAAATAATAAAATGTTATTTATTTGAATGGATCGTTCTTTAGTATAAGATCTTCTATAAACTGCCTTTGTGCATTTGCATTCACTTTAATTATTTGGGGAGAAAGTTTCATCACATAACTGATCACATTCAAACGCACCTATTGCTGTTAATGTTTTATTGTCTTTTATGATCTGGTTATAGAAATCAAGAGACAATTTATATGTCACATTTACAGAAGTCAAATTAATTAATTGCTCAATTAATAAATTCCAAAATGGGATCTTAAAATTATGTCCTGGTCCCTAAAATGTCCTTTTCTTGCTTGACCTTTATTCTAAATGTCTTTTACTTCTGCTACTAAAAATCCTTACATATCTCAATACTGTTGTTACTCACAGGAAATATAAAATCATGATTCTCACTGTTAGTCATACTGAATAAAGGCTTCCTTACCTTAAATTTTTTTTTAGAAATGAAAAAAGGATTGGATATTAGTTTTTACTTACTAACTGGATTCCAAATTTTGCACTTACTTTGACTTTCCTTAAATAATCTCCATAATTTTTATTAAATAAATTATATTTCACTTTCCCTTTTCCCAAACTGATCTCACACTAAGTGTCAATTAAAAGCCAGGGCCTGAAGTGGAAAAAAGAGCTGGGGAAGGAACAATAGAAATGTTTCCTAAAAAAATGTGGGGGGGATCTATTCGTCTTGCTGTTGTTAATTCTCCTAACAAATCTGAAACATCTACTTTTTGTTCTTTTGTTCCTAATATGTTCCCTTTATTCCTCAATTGAATATAAAGATTCAGTGGAAGGTTCGAGTGAGCTGAGAATTTATTACATCCAAAGAAAAGCAGGGGAAATAAATTCAGATATCTTCAGTTATGTGTACTTATGCAATACATCATTAGAGATGGTTAAATCTGGCCATCAATGATTTTGAAAAATAAGAAAACTGACATATATGAAGATGAATTGCTTTTACCACGAGTTATAGATCATCAGCGATATCACCCTGAATTCTAAATTAAAATTCATGTTTTAGGAGATATGCTAATTATTTGACTGTCTTGCAATTTGGAAAATAACTTCCAATGGGGAGAAAATGCCTCTTTCCCTTCACAATTAGTCAAATCATTTATTTGAAAGAGTGACTAATTTTGTTGTCTTCCCATGTGCTAATTCTCATTAAACATTCATCTCCTAGAATAGGGGGCCATATTTTTACTGACTCCTGCAATGGGGTCTCCATGCTATGAACAAGTTCCTTAAATGGTGATACTTTGAGTACATCTGTCCTGTACATAACACGACTCCCACATCAACTATAGTGAAAATCACATCTGCTCAAAGGATATTCAAAATTATAGGTAACGTTTCAAAATTATAGGTACCTATATATAGGTATATATATTGGGGATAGCTCAGGCTTTTATTAAGGATTTAATTCAGCAATAGTCAATGACAAAGTGTTCTCATCAGAAGCTCCAAGTGCATTATCTATTTGCAGAGTTTCCTGTGCTGAGTCTCCTCCGCCACGGCCCTAACCCAGCCCCTGTCCCTTTAATTCCGAGCCAGGGGAGACCTCTGGAGGGGCATCAGAGCCCCTCATGTCCAGCCACAGGTTCCTTCTCCACCATCTCCTTCATCCTTGCCTCCCTCAAATCTAAGAAGCTTAACAAAAGGGCAGTAAAATTTGGGGAGTAGAACTCAAGGCCCAGAGACTTTATTCATCTTGCCTTGTGGCTTAACGCATATTATTTGTTACAATGCGATGAAGTGGTTGAAAAGCCTTTGAAAGATAGAAAAACCCCAATAGGAAACCCCTACCTCCATAGAGAACTATAGTCTGAGTTCCCACCAAACAATGTATACTTTTTTATGCAACAAACCCTACTCATAAACTGGAGTTATGTATTCTAAGGAGATACAAAAATAACAAAAATCCAAATTAAAGAATGCAGTAATGCTCAGGCATACTCTTCACAGGTAGGTTGCAATTCGAGCAGCCCACAACAAATCCAAAACAGAAAATACCTCTGCCATTTTAAAGGAAGTTGTCAGACAAAAACAAATTGTCATTCTGATATCCAGGGATGAGAAAGAAAAACAAGAACTCAGAACTTGACAGCTGTGGCTTTAGGTAGAGAGGGAAACAGTCTTATACTTTTCCTTAACATTAGCTTTTGTTAATTGAGAAATTTCCTACTGTGAAAAATACTACCAGAAATGCCAGACAATGTGTCCCCAAACACAGCCCAATATTAGTGACATAGCCAATATGTCAGGCAAGGAGTTTCACAAAGGCTGACGTATGTATCTAATATTTAATTTATTGTAAGCTTTCTTTTGCTGTGATAGATTTTCTGGTTATATATCCCTAATAAAAATTTATTTTCGATTTTTCTCATTTTTAAAAACGGACCTCTATTTTCCAAGGAAACCAGCTTCCAAATAGTTAATGACAAATTTAAGTTCTGGTGAGCTGAAAATAAAAGCTGTGAGTTGCTTGTCTTTTCTATAAACATGGCGCTTTATCAGAAGTTCTCTCCACTTCTGTTCCTTTTCAGTATATCAGCATGAAGGACCCGACCACTACAAAGTTACAACTGTTTCACTGCATGATTTTAATCTGGACATAATCAACTCCGATTCTTTTTGGTTGGATGGAGGTGAAATGAGGGGTTTGGGAATCATGCAATTATGGTATATGCTTGCAAATCCCAGGAACAGCCAGATTGGAGGTAGAAAAATGATAATAGATACAAGATAGATTTATGAGGGAATCTTTGCTTTGTTAGTTCTTATAAGGAAACGAATCTTGGGCTGGTTCATTTTTTTCCCCTTTTACCCTGGACTGCTTCCCAAAGCATTTTACAAAATCTTTCATTTCCAAAATTTCAAAGATTTTCAAAATCTTCCAACTGGTCTGAAGTTGTTGATCTGTGTTGCAAAGACATTTTCTCTGTGATGGACCCCACCACGTGCATTCTGCCCTTGAGCCAGATCTTGGGTTTCTGCTCACACTCGGGATGAATTCAGGAGAGCCGCAGTGAGATGAGTCGAAGCAGCCTGTTTGATGCTTTGGCTTTTACACTTCCTCCAGCAGCCCAGTCTGTCTCCTCTCACAAAATAGTCTTCGCAGAATCTGCAGTGAACTTTCTGATGAAGTTTCCCCATAATCCACAATAGTTGGATTGACTGCTTTTTAAATCTCCGAATTTTGTGCAATTTAGACTCTTTCTGTAGGAAATACAGATCTCCTTTTTAAAGGCCTTAACCCACACAATTATAACAAAATATTTCTTTCTGGTCCAAAAGAAAGTGTAAATTTTCAAACATGACCAAAATTATATTCAGTAAAATAACCTGCCGACAAGCTAGAAGTACAGAATGTTTCTCCTTCTCTGGCTCACACACTAGCATTCCTCATGGCGTGTAACTATCATTTGAAGCTGTTGAAGCATTCTAAAATTTAGGGTAAGTGCTAGAAGAGTCTGGATCAAAAAATAATAGAAGTACATTTCAGTTGTTGTGATTTGGAAGAACATATCTTCTTCCCCTGAGGGCTTAATGAACGCTGCAAATTTTACCCTGATTTTTAAAATGCATTGACAGCTTTTCTAATGTTCCTTAATCAGCTTTAATTTCTTAGTGATTGTAGTTGGTAGTATTATTGTATTTGGAAAAGATAAAAAGAATAATTTAGGAGATTTTTTTTCCTTTCATTCCATCTTAATAATACAAGGAATAGAGAGTGATAATGTACTGAGTTCCAATAGCTTTTGATATTCACCCACCAAACTGTTCAGGAGAGAGAAAGACCAAAAAGGAAAGAATAAAAAGTCTGGTTTTTATCATATGAAAACTCCAAGTTTTTTCTCTCTTTTGTCATGTAGGTGGTAACCAGGCTTCCCCATAGCATTTGCTGAGGAATGCTAAGATGGTCCAGTTTTGTTGTGCAAATGGTTGAAATGTGTGTTTATGTCACCTGAGGAAATAACTTTCTGAAGACACTAAGTTTGTCCTGGGTTGAGAGGAAACCAAGCAATCCGATACATGGCCCGTCTGCAGCCATGTCTTTCTGCACCAAACTGCTTCTGGTCATTTCCAAACAATATATCATGGAAAAACACGTATGTAATAGATTTTAAGGGCAAATGAGAAATGTTTTGTCTGCCTGCTTAAAGAAGTTAACAGGATCCAATCAATTACTTTACAAATATTTTCCTTCTCAATGGTAACTGAGAGGTCATAGCATCGTGGATCAATATATATTTAGGAAATTCTTCTCAACTAAATTTGACAAACCTTATATCTGATTTCAGATGACCTCTAGTCAGATTTCCAGGAGGAAGAAAATCTCAAGAAGTGTCTGTTTCAGGACCAAAGGGCTACCGCATTGTGTCAAAGATTTGTGTTTGAATTCTAGCTTTGCCATTAATTTACTCAGCTAATACTTATGGAAAGGCTACTATCTTCCAAGCATTATAGTTATCTACCCCTGGATATACAATGGTAAGTAAGAAAGTCATCATCAAGCAAATAGGCAATTATAACACAGGATGATAAAAGCTTTGACAAAGAAGTAACAGCATTTGGCAGCTCCTGGGAAGAGCACTCTACTAGTTTCCTATGGCTGTGGTACCAATCTGTCAAAACTTGGTGGTTTACAACAATTTAAATATATTATATTACAATTCTGGGGGTCAGAAATCTGAAATGCAACTCACTGGGCTAACATCAAAGGGCCAGCAGAGCTATATTCCTTCCAGAGGTTCTAGGAAAGAATGGTTTGTTTTCTTTTGCCTTTTCCAGCTTCTACAGGCTGTCTGTCTCCCTTAGCTTGTCTCCTCTTCCCACCTTCAAAGTAATCAATGGCCAATGGAGTTGGGTTTTGTTTTGTTTTTTTTTAACGTCACATCTCTTTGACACTGAATCTTCTGCCTCCCTATTCTAACTTATAGGGATTCTTACAATTGCACTGGGCCCACCTAGATAATCCAGAATAATCTCTATATTTCAAGGCCACTTGATTAGCAGTCTATATTCCATCTACAACCTTAATCTACCCTTTCCGGGTCACATCACATATACACAGGTCTGGGGATTAGGACGAGACCGTGGACATCTTTGAGGGCTCTTATTCTGCCTATTGTAAGCAGGCTGGAGTGAGACAGATACAGAGTGAAGAAAGGCTTCTTAGAGGGTTGAAATGTAAGATAAGTCTGAAAGGATCAGTAGAATTTAGGTAGATAAATGGAAGACTTAGCAGGGCTGGGAGTGGGCTTCTCTGTTTTGATTACAGCAATGGCATGTTTAAGGTCCCAGGCGGTGAACAGAACATGGCACATGGGAAGTCATAAGAAAAAATTAACTGTGAATTAAGCAGAGACTATGAGGCTAAGAGGAAGTCCTGCAAGAGACTAAGCCCAATGGTTAAGCGGCTGTGCAAGACATTGGAAAAGATGGTAAGAGTTCAGGAGTGTGTTAACTAGCATGCAGACAGGAAATTCGGGAACAACATGATTGACACATTTGAGCAACGCGTGTCACCCTGGGTAGGCCAACAGAGGTCAAACCCCACGTTTGGAGGAGCATTGAAGGATGGGACAGTTAATAGGACAGAATAAAAAAGTTAGTCGTAGCTAACTTAGGTGCAAGGCCACAGACATTCCTGGGTAACTCTGCTTGGAAGACATCATAGCAAAATGGATTCATTTCAAAATGAATGAACTGCAATTTTGTTTAGTGCCGTGAAAGAAGTGCAGTGTGCAAGCACGGTACACATCAGAGCTAAACTCAGCTGAGGGTCAGAGGAAAATGAAGAGGAAACATTGAAGCTGAAATCTGAATAATAATGAAGAGATCGCTAGATGAGGGGGAGGGACTTCCAGGCAGAGAGAACAACAAACACACAGAGCTTAAGGTAGGAAGGAGCATGATCTGTGCCAGAAGCCGGAAGACTAGTGCCTACACAGAGAGAGAGAGAAGACAGGGAAAAGGGAGAATTGGGCAAACCAAGGCTGATGAGGTACGAGGATGGCAGTGGGTGTGGGATCATTGAGTTCTGTAGGGCCTGTTAAGGAAACATGGTCATAAGAGCAGTGAGATGCTACCCAAAAGAATGGCATGATTGAATTATCTTTTATAAAGATCATCTGGCTGCAGTAGGGTGAAAGTATCCAAGGAGGGAAAAACAATCTACCTGTGAGAGAGCGCTGTCGTTTGCTGAGACAGAAATACCATATACATCATCAGAAAGAGAAACAGTCACTGCTGGAAGTAAAAACTGACTACAGTTGATTCTGCCTTCCAGAGAAGTGGCATAATTCATCTCTGGGGAGATGGCTTTTTTTTTTTTTTTTAAACACTTTCATNTTTCAAAATGAATGAACTGCAATTTTGTTTAGTGCCGTGAAAGAAGTGCAGTGTGCAAGCACGGTACACATCAGAGCTAAACTCAGCTGAGGGTCAGAGGAAAATGAAGAGGAAACATTGAAGCTGAAATCTGAATAATAATGAAGAGATCGCTAGATGAGGGGGAGGGACTTCCAGGCAGAGAGAACAACAAACACACAGAGCTTAAGGTAGGAAGGAGCATGATCTGTGCCAGAAGCCGGGAGACTAGTGCCTACACAGAGAGAGAGAGAGAAGACAGGGAAAAGGGAGAATTGGGCAAACCAAGGCTGATGAGGTACGAGGATGGCAGTGGGTGTGGGATCATTGAGTTCTGTAGGGCCTGTTAAGGAAACATGGTCATAAGAGCAGTGAGATGCTACCCAAAAGAATGGCATGATTGAATTATCTTTTATAAAGATCATCTGGCTGCAGTAGGGTGAAAGTATCCAAGGAGGGAAAAACAATCTACCTGTGAGAGAGCGCTGTCGTTTGCTGAGACAGAAATACCATATACATCATCAGAAAGAGAAACAGTCACTGCTGGAAGTAAAAACTGACTACAGTTGATTCTGCCTTCCAGAGAAGTGGCATAATTCATCTCTGGGGAGATGGCTTTTTTTTTTTTTTTTAAACACCTTCATGGTGTAAGCTGTTTCCTTTCATCGAGAAAGGTCAGGTCCCTGACCTTTTGGTCCCTAGATGTTTGTGGCTGGATGGGGAGCTAAAAATCAAAGCTGCCTTTTACTCTGCAGAATAAAGTAGGAAGAATTTAGTTGTGCTGTAGGCAGCCCAGGATAGGGGCCTGGGAATGAGAACAACGAGTTGCCAGAAAGATCTAGGAAAAAAAATTAAGAGGGCTCCTGGAACATAGCTGGAGGCTGCAGCGCACAGGGGCACATAGCCATGAAAACCTTCAGATGGAGGGGATGGCTGACAAATTACTTGGAACATTCATATCTATACCTGACCTTAAAGTTGAAGCAGTTTCAGACCTGTAATTACTTTCTGCAACCGTCAAGCCTGCGGTAAAAGGTTGGCACTCATAGGAGCCCCAGTTTGCCGTGCTTTGCTAGGTTGCAGGAACCGGAGAAACACCCTGAGGCCAGCGGGGGCTTGAACACCCACAGCAACAAACAGCCAGCCGGACGTGGTCCAGAGCAAGAAACAGCACTGGGAGGTCACAGATGTGCACTCACATAGGAGCACATACACTCCAGAAAAACTCCAGAGAGATTCAAGAGGATTCCAGGCTTCCCACAGTAGAGTTCAAGGCATTTGATTTAGATATTTAAGTTAAGAATCACCATAGGAAACTTGCAGATACAAAAATAGGAAACATCTGGATTGTAGTCGTTTATATTTGGGGTTACACCAAGCATGATACTTGCTTGATAGCTATGACTATTTAATGTTCGCTCCCAGCTGAGAAAGTCTTGACAATATTTTTTAGAAATTTCCCACTGAGGCTATTTTTGCAGATGTAACTAATAGCTCACTGAATAAAGAAATGTCCTAAAGTGTCAAATGTTACATGCGATGCAGAATAAAATAGAATATTCTCTTGATCAGAATTTCTCAACTGTCAGAATGCAACAATGTGCTGCAAAGACGCATGTTGTGACATCATTCCCGCTGCTTTCTAGCAAGTCCTGGCCACAATGACAAAAAAGTCTGATCTTTATATACTGAGTATCATGGAAATGGCAATCAAAGTTAATAATCAAAAAATAAGCTTTGTATCATGTGGTCTTCATTAAAATACCAAAACACAGGAAAACTTTTAACAAAACATTTCTATTCCAGGGTCTTGCCCAACAATTTTTTTTTTTTTGTAATTTCTAGTTTACTTGAGTTTATAGAAGGATTTCATCTGCTTTTGCAGATACACTGGTCATAATGAGGATATTAAGAGGCCAGCTGTTACCCAAGGAATTTTGTAAGTATCTGCAGTAAAATTTGCACACATAAAAACAAAATAAAAATTCAGGCTGTATTGTGTGGGACATTTTTATAAGCCTATGCAGTCATAGCTATCCAGGTAAATCATGGCAAAAATTTTAATTAAAAAAAAAACATCCAGATAGTTGTGAGAACGGCAGAATCCCCACTTTCTCTTCGACGTTGTGTTATATATGGCTTGAAGTCCATATTCATGAAAAATGTCAGCTCTTAACTTCATTATGTTTTCTGTTCACCGGTGATTATTTAGGAACTTCTACAGTCAGTATTAAGCTTCAAGTCAAAGAAATGTAAATGGTCTTTTTCTGTAAGTCTTTTTTCATTTTCCTTTATTTATATTCCAAAATTCTCAGCTCAATAATGATGGAGGTTTCCATAAGAAAGCAGGTTTCCATGACATCAGTTCTACAAAAGGCACAAATAAATTATTTTGCAAGGTAATACTATTTTTGCCTTTGCTATTCACCTACTCAATCCTATTTGAACTAGAACCTATCAGACAATCAGCATGTGATTCTCATAAACCAGGTGGAAATGGCCAGCAATATCCCTTGTGCCCACGTTCATGGAGAAATAAAAGACAAGAAATGCTGTGTGGTAGATGCTTTTATTCTGTAAGTATAAATTCATATCTTGCTTTTCTTTTTTTTTTTCAAGAATGCATTCTATGAGGTTTGCAACATCACCAACTCTGTTTCTATCATTCTGTAATTACCAACAGGCCAGAGGAAGTTTTAGCATTAACGGCATTCTGTTTTCCAAGAAAATCATAATCTGTCAAATTGTCCAGAATTGATTTTCTTAATCCTCATATTTTTTCAATTTAGTTAAATGCGATTCAAATTATCAACTCTTTTAAAAAATTTTTTTTAATGTTTTATTTATTTCTGAGAGAGAGACAGCATGAGCAGGGGAGGGTCAGAGAGAGAGGGAGACACAGAATCCGAAACAGGCACCACGCTCTGAGCTGTCAGCACAGAGCCTGACGCAGGGCCTGAACCCACGAACTGTGAGATCATGACCAGAGCCGAAGTCGGACACTTAACCGACTGAGCAACCCAGGCGCCCCTAAATTATCAACTCTTAATATCTTTCCCACTAGTTTGGTTGTGGAATTCTTGCAAAAGACTACTGTACACAGTCACCTTTTGGAAAAGGTAAAATATGCTCAAAATTAAAGCAAACTTACTTCTACCTTACTTATAACAGCGAACAGGTGTTTAGCACTATTGGTGCAGTTCAACATCATGCTAAGCACTGTTAACTCAATATCTCATTAATTCCCCCAAGAACTCAAGGCTGTTAAGTAGCAATATCTATAGATCAATGGTTCTCAAACTTGAGCATGTATTAGAATCATGTGAAGATAAAACACTTGTTAAAACACTTCCTGCCTTCCACCCCGAGAGTTTCTGGTTCCGTCAGTCTAGGTTAAGGCCTGAGAATTCCATTTTGAGGAGGTCCCAGGCAGTGCTGGTGCTGCTGGTATGTGGACCACACTACCAAACCCACTGTTATGGATCAGATTTCAGAGTATGATGGCCCACAGGCCAAACCCAGGAGACCTGGGCTTTTTCTTGTTCAGTCCACAAGATAAGATTGGTTTTAGTTCTGAATGGTGAAAAAAAATTCAAAAGAATATTTTGTGACACACAAAAAAATTATATGAAAGTCAAATTTCAGCATCCATAAATTATGTTTTATTGGAATACAGCATGCTTGTTCATTTATGTATTGCCTAGAGTCGCTTCCACACCACAGCAGCAGAGTTGAGTGGTTGTAGAAGACACAGTATGGCCTGCAAAGCCTATTTGACCCTTCACAGGAAAAGTTTGCCAATCTCACATGGCATGGTGACAATACTTAATAATATTTTATAATATATTTGAAAGATGCTGAAAGAGTAGATCTTAAAAGTTATCATTACACACACACACACAAATTGTAACCGTGTGATGATGAATGTTAACTAGGCTATAGTGATCATTTCACAGCATGCACATATATTGAATCATTGTGTTATACACCTGAAACAAATATAATGTTTTACATCAACTATATCACAATAAAAAATTGCCAGTCCCTGCCGTCGATAGAAGCAAGACATTTAGCTAGCAGGTGGTAGTGTTGGGATCCATATCCAAGTCAGATTTTATCCAGATAAGAGCCCACATTCTTTTACCATTTTAAAAAGATGCAGAAATTCACTTTTTTTTGATAATTGAAGTGTAGTTGACTTTCAGTGTTATATTAGCTTCAGGTGTATCACAGGGTGATTTGACAATTCTATACATTATTCAATGTTCATCATGATAAGTGTAGTCACCATCTGTCACCATACCACATTATTACGATGACTGACTATATTTCCTGTGAAGTACTTTACATCTCTATGACTTATTTATTTTATAACTGGAAGTTTGTACCTCTTAATCCCCTTCTCCTATCTCACCCTGCTGCTCACCTACCTCTCCTCTGGCAACCACCAATTTGTTTCCTGTCTTTATGAGTCTGTTTGCTGTTTTGTTTGTTCATTTGTTTTGTTTTTCAGATTCCACAATAAGTGAAATCATCTGGCATTTGTCTTCCTCTGAATTACTTCACTAGTTAACGTCCTCTAGTTTCATCCATATTGTTGCAAATGGCAAGATCTCATTCTTTTTCATGGCTGAATAATATTTTGTTGTTTATATATACCACATCTTCCTTATCCATTCATCTATGTATGGATACTTTGGTTGCTTCCATTACTTGGCTATTGTAAATAATTCTTGAATAAACACAGAGGTACATATATCTTTTCAAATTAGTGTTTTCATTTTCTGTGGATAAATATCCAGCAGGAGATTTACTGGATCGTATGATATTTCTATTTTTAACTTTTTTGAGGAAACTTCATACTCTTTTCCACAACCGCTTGTACCAATTTACATTCCCACCAACAGTGCATAAGGGTTCCCTTTCTTTCACATCTTGGCCAACATTTTTTATTTTTTGTGTTTTTGTTACTAGCCATTTTAAGTGGTGTGAGATAATATCTCATTTTTGAATTGTGTTTCCCTGATGATTGGTGATATTGAGCATCTCTTCATGCGGCTGCTGGCCATCTGTATGTCTTCTTTGGAAAAATGTCTATTCAAGGTCCTCTATTTTTTAACCTGATTGGGTTTTTTTTTCTTGGTTTTGAATTATGTACATTCTTGATGTATTTTGGGTATTAACCCCTTATTGGATATACCATTTGCAAATATCTTCTCCCATTCACAAGTTTGCCATTTTGTTTTTTCTTTATAGTTTCCTTTCTTGGACAGACGGGGTTTTTTTTTTTTTGTTTGTTTTTTTTTGGTATCATCCCAATTATTTTATTTCTTTATGTACTTATTTATTTTTTGCTTTTGTTTTCCTTGCCTAAGGAG
Source organism: Crocuta crocuta (assembly GCF_008692635.1). Lineage (NCBI taxonomy): Eukaryota > Metazoa > Chordata > Mammalia > Carnivora > Hyaenidae > Crocuta > Crocuta crocuta. The sequence continues at coordinate 638,666 of NW_027528006.1, forward strand.
ACATCTGTAAATATGTTGTTATGGCTGATGTCCAGGAGATTAGTGCCTATGTTTTCTTTTAGTAAGATTTCAAGTCTCACATTTAGGTTCTTAATCTATTTTGAGTTTATTTTGGTATAGTGTAAAAAAGTGGTGCAGTTTCATTCTTTTTCATGTTGCTGTCCAGTTTTCCCAATATCTATTTACGAAAAAGATGATTCTCCCCATTGTAAATTCTTGCCTTCTTTGTCATAGATTAATTGAGCATATAAGTGTGAGTTTATTTCTGAGCTCTCTCTTCTATACTACTGATCCACGTGTCCATTGTTGTGTTTTGGTTACTACATATTGTTTTGATTACTACAGCTTTGTAGTAGATCTTGAAATATAGAATTATGTTCTTCTTTCTCAAGATTGCTTTGGCTGTTCAAGATCTTTCATAGTTGATACAAATTTTAGAACTATTCTAGTTCTGTGAAAAGTTATTGGTATTTTGTTGATTACATTGAATCTGTAGAATGTATAGTGTGGACATTTTAACAATATTTAATTCAATCCATGAACACGGAGTATCTTTCCATTTGTTTATGTTGTCTTCAATTTCTCTTATGAATATCTTATACTTTTCAGACTACAGGTCTTTCACTTCCTTGGTTAATTTATTCCTAGATAATTTATTCTTTTTGGTGCATTTGTAAACGGGATTGTTTTCTTAATTTTTGTTTCTGTTCCTTTGTTGTTAGTACCTAGAAATGCAACAGATCTCTGTATATTAATTTGGTATCCTGCAACTTTACTGAATTCATTATTAATTCTAATAGATTTTTGGTGGCATATATAAGGGTTTTCTGTTTGGTATCATATCTGCTGATAGTGGCACTTTTGCTTCTTCCTTACCAATTTGGATGCCTTTTTTCTCTTTTTCTTGTCTGATCACTGTGGTTAGGCTCTCCAGTAACTATGCTGAGTACAAGTGGTGACAGTGGACATCCTTGTCTTGTTTCTGACCGTAGAGGAAAAACATTCAGTTTTTCACTGTAGAGCATGTTAGCTGTGGGTTTGGCATATACAGCTTTTATTATGTGAAGATATGTTCCCTTTCAATCCACTTTGTTGAGAGTTTTTACATGAATAGGTATTATATTTTGTCAAATATTTTTGTGTCTATTGAGATAATCATATGGTTTTTATCCTTCTTGTTAATATGATGTATCACATTGATTACAAATATTGAGCCACACTTGCATCCTTGGAATAAACTGCACTTGATCATGACAAATGATTCCTTTTGATGTATTGTTGAATTCAGTTTGCTAATATTTTGCTAGGAGTTCTTACATTTGGATACATCAGGGATAGTGTCCTGTAGTTCTCTCTCTCTCTCTCTCTCTCTTTTAGTGTCTGTCTGGTTTTAGAGTCAGGGTAATGCTGGCCTCATAGGATGAATTTGGAAATTTTCCTTCTTCTATTTTTTTGGGATAGTTTGAAAAATATGAAAATTAACTTTTCTTTAAATGTTTGGTAGAATTCACCAAACATTTGAAGCCGTTTAGTCTTGGACCTTTGTTTGTTAGGAGGTTTTTTGTTTTTGTTTTTGTTTAATTACTGATTCAGTTTTGTTAGTACTAACTGATTGGTTTGTTCAAATTTCCAATTTCTTTCTGAGACAGCTTTGAAAGATTGTGTATTTCTAGGAACTTCTCCATTTCTTGTAGACTATCTAATTTGCTGGTATATGATTTTTCATAGTATCTTCTTATACTTTGTTGTATTTCTATGGTACCTACTGTTATTTCTCCTCCTTCATTTCTGATTTTATTTATTTGAGTTCTCTCTCTTTTTTACTTACTGAGTCTTCTGGCTAAAGGTTTATCAACTCTGTATAGCTTTTCAAAGAATCAGCTATAATGGGGCGCCTGGGTGGCTTAGTCGGTTAAGCGTCCAACTTTCGCTAAGGTCATGACCTCACGGTTCGGGGGTTCGAGCCCCGCGTCAGGCTCTGTGCTGACTGCCAGCTCAGAGCCTGGAGCCTATTTCAGAGTCTGTATCTCCCTCTCTCTCTGACCCTCCCCTGCTCATGCTGTCTCTCTCTCTCTCTCCTAGAAATAAACAAAAATATTTAAAAAGTTTTTTAAAAAAAACAAAGAATCAGCTACTGGTTATTTTCTAGTCTATTCTATTGGTTCTTGGTTGATCTTTTCTATTGTCTTTTTAGTCTCCATTTATTTCTGTTGTAATATTTATTATTTCCTTCCTTCTACTAGCTTTGGGCTTTGTTTCCTTTTCCTTTTCTATTCCTTTAAATGTAAGGTCAGGTTGTTTATTTGAGATTTTTCTTGTTTCTTGAGGTTGGGTAGGCCTGTATCACTATAAACTTCCCTCTTAGAACTGCTTTTGCTCCATTTCAAAGAAATGTGTTTCATTTTAATTTATCTTTATGTGTTTTAATCTATCTCTATGTATTTAAATTTCCTTTTTGATTTCTTCATTGACCAATTTGTTGTTTAGTAGCATATTATTTAGCCTTCATGTGTGGGTATTTTTTCCAGTTTTTTTTTTCTTGTAATTGACTTCTAATTTCATCTCATTATGGTCAGAAAAGGTGTTTGATATAATATCAATCTTCTTAAATTTATTGACATGTTTTGGGGCCTAACATGTGTTCTACTCGGGAGAATTGTCACATGTGCATTTGAAAAGAATGTGTATTCTCTTGTTTTTGGATGGAATGTTCTATATATATCTGTTAAGTCCATATGGTCTAATGTGTTGTCCAAAGGCATTGTTTCTTTGTTGATTTTCCGTCTGATGATCTAACCCATTGATGTAAGTGGATTATTGTATTACTCCTATTTCCTCCTATTATTGTATTACTGTCAATTTCTTCCTTTATGTCTGTTAATATTTGCTTTATGTACTTAGGTGTCTCCTGTGTTGGGTGCAGAGATTTTTACAAATTTTATATTCTCCTATTGGATTGATTTCTTTATCATTACATAATGTCTTCCTTTGTCTCTTGCTACAGTCTTTGTTTTGAAGTCTATTTTGTCTGATATAAATATTACTACCCTGGCTTTTTCTTCTTTGCTTCCATTTGCATGGAATATCTTTTTTTATCCCTTCACTTTCAGTATGGGGTTTGAAGTGAGACTCTTACAGGCAGCAGATACAGGTGTCTTATTTTTTTTTATTCACTTAGTCACCCAATATCTTTTGATTAGAACATGTAGTCCACTTACATTAAGGGAAACAGAGATAGATATGTGTACTTACTGGCAATTTGTTAGTAGTTTTCTAGTACTTTTGGTTCTCTATTCCTTTCTTCTCATCTTCCTGTCTTCCATTGTGGTCTGATGGCTTTCTTTACTATTGTGCTTGCATTATTTTCTCTTTATTTTTTTGTGTATCTAGTATAGGTTTTTGATTTGTGGTTACCATTGGGTTCATATATAACATCTTATGTGTATAGCAATCTATATTAAGTTAATGGTTGCTTAAATTTGAACACATTTTTTAAATTTTTTTAAATGTTTTTTATTTCTAGGAGAGAGAGAGAGACAGCGTGAGCAAGGGAGGGTCAGAGAGAGAGGGAGTCACAGATTGAAACAGGCTCCAGGCTCTGAGCTGGCAGTCAGCACAGAGCCCGACGCGGGGCTCGAACTCACGAACCGCGAGGTCATGACCCAAGCGAAAGTCGGACGCTTAACTGACTAAGCCACCCAGGCGCCCCAATTTGAACACATTTTTAAAGCATTACATTTTTACTCCCTCCTCCACATTTTATGTTTAGAATGTCATATTCCACATCTTTTTATTCACATCTTTGTATCCCTTGAATAATTTTTGTAGATATAATTGATTTTGCTGCTTTAGTGTTTTAATATCCATTTTTGCTTTATAAGTTATTAACCCACTATATTTAATATATGTTAGCTTCTATGTGTGAAATTTTTTCCTAATTTTTAAATTTATAGTTATAGACTCCTCTTTCCAGTTAGAGGAAATTCACTACTTTTTAAAATAGATTTCTTGAATTAGTGATGTCAGCAATCTCTGGCACTTTTTCACAAGTTCATTGTTTTTGTTTAAATTTATTTTCGTTCTCATCCAACTCCATCTTCCATCTCCACAGTTCTGCCATCCTTTTTCCACTAGTATTATATTTCTGTCTTTTTTTTTTTTTTTTTATCCAGGGGATTATTTGCGTGGAGAGAAGCTATTTGATTCACCTGAAGTTTATTTAGATTTGGTGAATCCATTGCTCAAAAAATCAGCTTGTTGCTTCAATAGCATACTTCAGATGACTAGAGGAGTATACATTTCATAAGAGATCCCTCAGATTATTTCCATATTTCAGAGTAATAACTTGTGATGGGAAAAGCAGAAAGGCTTCTGAAGTTCAGCCTGGATTATGCAGGAATAAAAAATGAAGTAATAATGATGACCTCATAGGTTCAGGCAACAGGGGTTGACTGATGCGGTTAAGATTTCTGAAGGCAGATCAGGGAGGTGTATTTCACAGGGATATCATCATCCACAAGAGGAAGAGTAGTGTCAGCAGTCAAAGCTCCTAAACTGTCACCCAGCCTGTCAACACCAAGCTATTCAAAATGGCGTCATTCAGCTTGAGACCTTTTTCTAATGCACCATTTCAGGTTTCTCTGAGGCAGTGGGGGGTGAGGGGGGGAAACCTCAGTGCATTATTTCACATGCAAAAGCAATGATTTGGGAATAACTTAAAGTATATTTGTAGATAATGTTCTAAAATTTCAGTAAAGAAAATGTATGCTCAAAGTATATAGCTTTTTAAAAGCAAAATCAAATCATTTCATTTTTTGTCAGGATGATTTGACCAGTTCTGCTGAGTCTTGTTGTTGTAAGTAAATCATTTTGTCCATAAATGATTAAAATGAAATGGAATTAGACAAAAGAATCTATAAGGAAACAAATATTTAAGACTGTTTATATTTCTATTAACTAGTTAAGAATAGAAATGGGAAATTTCTCTTTGCCAAGTAATTCATTGAAGGTCTTAATCAATTTTAAATAAAAACCTCACAGTTTAAGTCTAATTATATCACTTTCAATTTGAAACATAGTAATTATTAGCTCTTTTCTTAATTAATATTTTCAAGATTGCTGCACTAATTATCTACAGATTTTTAAGGAGGTATTTAAGAATATAAGTCCAAAAGAGACGATGTATTCCCACTGGTATTTAGGCTAGTTGCCAATTTGTCTCCTTTCTGACAATGCTGGCTTTGAACCAAGAATAGAGAAAGGAGCAGCTGACATTTGGAAAACAAAACTTCATTCTCCATCAATATTTTAAATAATAGCTACAAAAAGTAGAAATAAGAGCTACTTTTTTAATTTAATGTAGCATATCTGGTCACTATTCTACAATTAATATTCCACTTTTTAAAATGAAACTTAACCAAAATCATAGTTTTGCAAACTAAGGAATTTTATCAGCATTTTCAAAACATAAGATAATGATTCTTTTTGCTAATATCTAGCAATCATGATTGATTATTAAAACATAAACACAATGATAAAACATTGATAGTTAAGCCAGGTGATTGATAAGTGGAGGTTTATTGTACTTTCTACTTTTCATCATGTTTGGAAAGTTCCATAGTTTTATTTATTTATTTTGAGAGAGAGGGGTGGAGGGAGAAAGAATACCAAGCAGGCTCTGTGTTGTCAGTACAGAGCCCAATGTGGGGCTTGATCTCACAAACCTTGAGATCATGATGCGAGATGAAAGCAAGAGTCAAACGCTTACCCAACTGAGCCCCACCCAGGCACCCCTCATAGTATGTTTCTTTTTTATTTTTTAGTAAGAAAAATTCATAAACACAAGAGATCATGTTTCTATACTGATGAAGCTATTAAAGAATTCAATTAATTTTAAGTTAAATAAATCTTTAGAAGACCCAACTAAGGACAGAGCTCAAGCATTTACTTTTGAAGTTCTTATTCTGAAAATTTTAATAAAAGAATTATTGAAGTTTAAGTCCAGAAAGCATTTAATTCAGGTTAAAATAAAACTTAGACAAACATGTCATAATTTTTGAGAAATGGAAAGCTCTGATTCAATGCTAGTCTGTTTTAGATACGTCATAATACTAAAGAATATTGAAATCTAATGAGAGAGAGAAAAAAATTTACCTGGCCAATTTTACTGCTACACTGACAGCTTCCTTTTTAAAGTCTTCTAACTTTGGCTGCTGTTTTCCATTGTGAAGGTTCTTTCTTAAAGAGGTGAGCTGTAAAAGTAAAAATGAAGGCTCCATTTGAGCTATACAGTGGGACTATGCCTAATCCATTAAAATAAGCCCTGGGAATTTTCAGAAAGGTTAGAGCCTTAACGCCTTTTACCTGTGTGAAATTGTTGTAAGTCCCCAATGTCAAAATTATAGATAAGCCCCCAAACCTGTGTCAGCAAATGTTTTCAACTTCTTCTCCACACCAAACTATACCAAACAGCTATCTGAACTGATGAATCTGAGGAACAGCCAATAGAGCTGTTAGTGGACAAATAAGACGACCAAGAGGTAAACGTGCTAACTGGTCAAAGAAGAACCAAAGAGCCTAAATAATTCTCAACCTGTGTACAACAGCAATTAGTGCTGAAAAATGAGTGTAGCCAAGAGAAATGTTTTAATGCCAATTAGCACTAAGATTTAAATTTAATTTAAAGCATATCAACTGTGCATTTGATTCATATTTTGGTTTCCAACACACAAGTCATTCCTCTGATATTCTAGTAAAATTTTTAAGTGGCTCCATAGATGGGGAGCTCAAATTGTTCAATGCAGATAAAAGGGATATCTAAAAGAGAAAGGAGAAGAAAGGCTATGTGTTAATGAGAAAATCCTAATGGTAAAATAGATTTAAATCCTGATCTATGATGCATTTTGTAAAGGAGCTAACTTGTAACTGATTTTTTCTCTCCTCCTGATCCTTCACCAAAGCATCTTCAAAACGTATTTGGCTTTTCTTTACTCTCTTGGTTTCATGGATCCACCTGCAGTGTAAGACACAAAGGATCAGTGACTATACAAGCCCACAGCAAGCACATAGAAAGACAGGTATATACATTTTTGAACTGTTTCCTATTTTATCAAATATGTGAAGGCTCACAAGCGTATGGCTGTTTTTTCATTATTTGGTAAAAACTGGTACAAAAACAAATTTAAAATAATATAACCCAAAATAATATAACCCAAAAGGACACTTTGTGGAGAGAATTCCTTGCATTAATGAGAACAGAAGAGAGGTAGTTACGTTGATGGGATACACCCTTAGCATTAGCCTTCTCTGAGAGTCTTCTTCCTCTGCAATTTTCGAATTCCAAATACTTTCCTTCCTATGAGAAAGAAAGAAAATTCCAAGGAAACAGGAATTTGTGCCCATTTTTCTTCAGTATTGGATTCTTCAAACCTACATAGAGTAGATGCTTAACAAGTACTGAATGAAAGAATGAGTGTTCTTAATATTATTAAGATAATAGAGTGATAATAGTTTCCACCTTTTTTAAGTTTCCATAATTTGGAATTCCAATAGATATTACATCTTTCTTTAAAGGTTAGGCTTCCCATTTCAATTTCTCCTTCTAGAAATCTACTACTCAAAGGATAATTTAAGGAAATAAAATACTTATAAAGAACAAGGAAACCACTTTCCTTTTGTGACTATAAAATGAATCCAAAAAACAATTGAGGTAACCATCCAAAATTACACTTCATTTGGGATAGTCCAGTGGGATAGCATATAATGATGAATGTTATATTTTTAGCTACATAGCCCAACTTGGTTTTTTCAAAGCCCTAGCCAGCATTCTTTTTTGACAAGGTAGGAATGGGAAATAGAAGTGAAGAGGTTAAATTTTTGGAAATACTTTTTCCCAAGAACTCCCACTTAGTAGCCCAATTATTATAGTTCTGTTCTTCTAGGATAACTTCCTCAGTGACTGATTTCCTGCTTTATAGATTATAAATATAATTTTGGTATTCCTTTGATGATCTGTATTTAGCTGAAGTTGCTACCTAACAGATGCCTGAATATTTAGAATCCCAAGTGACTACAATATCCTGTGGTTTCAAATTCCTGAGCAGTTGATCCCACAATTCTTATTTTGTTCTTGCTTTCCTACCATCTTAGGAGCCAGTAGCAGGTGCTCATTACAGTTTATTCTCCACTCGCATACAGTTAATCCAAGCGGGACTCCAGAACAACAGCTTTTCCTTTTTTCTCTCCTTGGATTGATACCTCTTGTGGGTTCATTTGTTTGTTTGTTTGTTTTTCTTACAGTCAAAATTTCCTTTCATCTAACTTTGAATATCTTTTTTTTAAAAAGATAAAAGAATTCTAACAAATGCATATACAATACATTTAAGAGAAAAATAAAATATAAATTCTTTGGTTCATTAGCTTTATTTATATATGGACCCACTTACTAATTTAGACAGATAGAAACATAAAGACAAGATGGAGCAAGAGCAGTTCTGCATGAAGAGTCAGATTTTCAACCAACTATAGTATTTGTAAGGGGCTTATAGAACCAGACTATCTAATGCATGGAATTAAAAAGCTGGAAAGAACAATCAAATTGCAAAGGAAAAATTGGGGTTCATGATATATCTGAAATCATACTGGCAAACAAAGTGGCTTAAACTCTGAAACTAAATTCTAAAATAAAAGTCTGTTAAATTTTACTTAAAACTTGTAAGCCTTTAAAAGTTTATTTAAATACATTTTAGCATTGTAAGCATATGTAAAATCCATATTTGGATTACAACAGTCTGAAACACAGTGAGTTCCAACACTATATAAAAGATTATATAATCAATAGAATCATTCTACACAGTTTTAAATAACCTAACCAGAAGAGCCAAAATTCAAATGACTAAAATTAATCAAACATTTAAAAAAGGTAAACTGGGGAACTGGGGAGGAAGGGACAGTCATGAGAAGTCAACAGAAGAACAAAAACTGGTTAAACTTATAAGTAGGGAAAAATAAGCGGTGACATAATTAATTGTACTTCTAAGTAACTAATAACATTTATTTAAGGGAAATTTTCTACCTAGCTGATTTCCTTTAGTAAGAGGTAATTCAACTAGTTGATCTTAACTTGAAGTTTTGTGGTGGCACCTGTATGGTTCAGTTGGTTAACTGTCCGCCTTTGATACAGGCCACAATCTCACAGTTTGTGGGTTCGAGTCCCACACTGGGCTTTGTGCTGACAGCTCAGAGCCTGGAGCCTGCTTTGGATTCTGTGTCTCCCTCTCTCTCTTTCTGCCCTCCCTCTACTTGCATTCTGTCTTTCTGTCTTTCAAAAATAAACATTAGAATAATAATAATAATAATAATAATAACTTGAATTTCCATGGCTTAAGATTATAAAAATAGATGGTAACTGCAAACGTGTAACACAGAATCCTATAGTTACAAGTCTTTCGTTTCCTAATAAAGTCATGGTTAACCAATGTTCCACATGTTAACAACTCTAATCAAGCTGTAACACCTTTATTGAGAATAAAAAGACTAACAAAGGTAGAAATTATGACTACGCATACATTAGTGAGTGTTTGAATTTCAGCTGAAGTAGGAATACAACAATTCCAGTAACCATTTAGTCCACCCTTAGAACCAGCACATTTGGCCACAACAAATTTATAATCTGGTGGGAAGAGTAGGGGAAGCAGGCAATAAATGAAAATATAAAAAAATAATTCTAGGTATTGTTAAGTGCTTTTTTCAAAATAAAATTAATTAATTAGCATGCTATAGAGTAATCAGAGATTTGTTTTCATTAGGGAACTTAGGGATGACTTCTCCGAGAAGTTAACATTTGCATTAACACCTGATGGAATGAGAAGAAGGCAACCATAACAAACCTGGGAACAAGATTCCAAGAATGTAGTAAAAGCTTCTAGATAGGAACAAATGTGAAATATTTGAAAGACAGAACAAGACCAGTATGCTAGAATAGCATCAATGAGAGCAGGGGAATGAGACTTGTCAGGTAGACAAGGTCTTACGAAATCATGAGGAGATTTGTGATGAGTTTGGATAGAAATATAATTGTAATGATAAGCCATTCAATTTTTACCTTTAGGCAGGGTAGATCATGGTTGGTGCATTAAGATCACTTTGGCTGCTAGGTAGAAAGGAAGACAGGACGCAGCAGGACAAGTGTGGAGTTAGGAAAACCATTGTGGTTGACAGGCACGTGACAGTAGTGCCTTGGACAGGGGTTGCAGCAGTGGAAATGGCAAGAAGTAGATGGGTCAAGGCTGTGTTTTGGAGGTAGAGCTAACTGAACTTAGTGAAGGATAGAGTGTGAGAAGCAATCAACAATGACTCCTAGGAGTTTAGTCTTAGCAACTAGATGGAGGATGGTACCATTAACTGAGAAGAAAAAGGCTTAGAGAGATTATTCAGACTTTTGTTTTAGTCACAATCAGGCTGTAATGTCTATTAGACTTCCGGGTGTGAGACAGTGAGTTAGATACGTGATTCTGGAACTTAAGAGAAAGGTGTGGGCTACTGATAGAAATCTGAGTCACATCAGCATATAGGTAGCCTTAGAGCTAGTATATGAAGTTCCAGCAGACCTGATAAGACTGCCTAGAACAAGAATCTACTAGAGGAAGTGGCCAGTGAGATAACAGGAAAACCAAAATCAGGTCAATGGGTATCCTTAGAACCTAAGGCAGAAAAATCATCTCAAGAAACAAGGCATCAACCCCACCAAACACTGCTAAGATATCAAGACTAGTGAGGCTTGAATAAGCTTTAAGTCACTGCTGACATTTATGAATGTACTAGTCCTCATAAAATCCTGATAAAATATGAATTACTACTTCTCATTTTACAGACAAAAAACTGAGCCTTGGGAAGGCTTAGCTCTGACTAACTTCTCAACATCTTACTGATCTTAAAGACCATGCATTTATCTGCTCTGCTATGGCTGCCTCAAGTGATTTGCAGAAGCAAGTAGAGTTAAACAGCATTTAAAATCTACCCAGGACATATTATAGGTTCTAGTTTTACTTATTTAATACATTGATTGAGGAGGTATGGAATTCATTAGTCAATAACTGCAGACATTAAAAGGGAATATTGCTGTTATCATAAGTTTCTATTCTCAGAAGGAAGATAGAGCTCTAAGTACCTGGAAAATGTCAGCAGAGGGTCCCAAATGTCTAAAGAAAATCCTGGAACATTTAAAATGCAAACCTTTAGGAGGAGGTCTCCACAAATACAAAATCCATTGTATTTTTTTTTAAAAGAAAAAAGTACTTTCTTTGCCCCCTGATTGCTTTGTACATAGAATACTACTGCTGAACTCTAAAGAATGCATCTGGAAGAGCATCTTTAAAGTATTCATTTTTATCCTACTGTTCACAGATATGCACTGAGCAGTAGGAGGTTCATTGGTGCCTATCACATGCTTAGAATAAAATGGGGAATTTGTTCCACTTTTACATTTCTGTGCTCAATTTTTTCCCTAAAACCTCAAAAACTAGTACACAACTAATAGAATGAATTATGAACATTCTCTTTTTTGCTTGAAAAAATTTTACTGAATTTAAATAGATGATACATTATTACTGATATGAATATATGAGACTTAGGAGGATTATCTATGTATATTTAAGAATTAGGGGGGTACCTCGGTGGCTCAGTCAGTAAAGCATCTGACTTTGATTAGGTTATGATTTGCAGCTTGTGAGTTTGAGCTCTTCATTGAGCTCTGTGCTGACAGCCTGGAGCCTGCTTTTGATTCTGTGTCTCCCTCTCTCTCTGCTCCTCCCCTGGGCAAAGCTCATGCTCTGTCTCTCTTTCTGTCTCAAAAATAAATAAACATTTAAAAACTTTTAAAAAAGAATTAGGAAACAGAACTTTTCAGTAAATTTTCAGGTTATTTTAATCACACCATAAAAAAGATTAAAAATCTAAAAATGGAATTCACTATTTTGTAAAATTAAGAAAGGATTACTTGATTCTAAGTTTCACACATTGCTTTAAATTTGAAAAAACAGTGTGTATACAAATATATTAAAACTATGAAGTGTGTTTTCAGTCATTTACCACTTAACTACTCTGAAGGAAGATTGTTAAATCATCAGTACCCTTTTTTTCAGACATTTGTTAACCCATCTTTAAGAGATATTCATAGTTATCCCTGTTTCATCAGAAAAACATCAAATATATGCAGAAACTCATGGTCTGTTAACCAAAACTAGTCACCCAGCTCAGCCATACAGGTTGCACATAGATGGTGGTAAGCATGAAATAGTTTTGCTACAAATAAACCAGGGGCCCAAAACCAGTGCCTTTCCAAAGCCCAGGAAGTAAAACAAATATGCAAGGCTGCTTCACATAATAAAGAGCAAAGAGTTATATGTCTTAATATGAGTTCAGGCATTTTCAATGAACATTTTTGTTGTTTCATGAAATTCTAAGTCTAATGAACTTCTCCAAAAGATAGGCAGATAATTTTTTTTTTAATTTTTAAATTTTAAATTTTTTTAAAAATTTTTTTTAAACTCTTTTTAGAGGGAGAGTGATAACCCCTGATTAAAATCTATTTAATACCAAAATAACAAACGTTAAGATCTCTCATGTCTTATAAGCTGACTTATGACATATTCAGAAAAACAGTGACATTTTCCTTAGTTTCTTCCCCACTTTTATCTTAATAAATCCTATTTTAACCTTTTTTTTCTTTCTTTAATCACCAGGATTTTTCAGGGTTTTTTTTTTTTACATTTTTCTTTTATTTAGTATAAATGACACACAATATTACACTAGTTTCAGGTAATTTGGCCACTTAGTGATTTGACAAGTTTATAACCTTACCCTACGTCCACCACATGTGTAGCTACCATCTGCCCCATTACATTGCTATGACAGTATCCTTGACTGTAGTTCTTATGCTGTGACTTTTACTCCTGTGACTTATTCATTTCATACTCCTAATCATCAGTTTTTAAGAAACATGCTCCTTCTTTTCTGTCCTTTCCTAGAACCCTTAGAATAAATAATATTTTGATTGCTTTCACATGTGACCTATTCTCAGCAAGTTAACTATTTTTAGATAGGTAAGAGTTTCCTCTTTCAATAATTTGCTTTTATTTCAAAACCACTTCGGTTATTATTTATTCCTCTCTCATTATTTTGTATGAATTTCCTTAAAAATTGTTCAAGATAAATTCTTTTAAAACTGCCAAATTTGGGACACCTGTTTAGCTCAGTCGGTTGAGCTTCCAACTCTTGATTTCAGCTCAGGTCATGCTCTGAGGGTAGTGAGGTTGAGCCTGAGTGTGGAACCTCTTAAGATTCTCTCTCTCCCTTTTTCTCTGCCACTCTCCACTCTCTCTCTCTAAATAATAATAATTAATTTTAAAAAAAATTGTTTCTAAGAAACAATGAATAGACACCCCTATAGAGGAGAGGAAGACCTTTAATGTCTATCTAAAGAGTTTGGGTTTTAATAAGCTTTCATTGTAGTTGCAAATACGAGGCCTGGTTATAGTGCTAATGCAGTATCAGCTATCATAAAGGTTTATCTGAAGAATGTTAAAAACAAAACTTATTTTATTGTTTCACTGCTCTTTAGATCTTATTGTCAGATGAAAGATTCCCTCTCAATTCAGTGGGACATTTGGATACAAATGTATCCAATAGTAATCATGTCAGTTTATTTGCAGCTGCAAACATAGGAAAATTTGCCACAGAGTGGCCTGAATATGTAGGCAAACATTTTTCTCATAGGACAAGAAGTCTAGAGACAGGGGAAGGCACTTGGCAGTTGTCCAGAGTCCCAGCTATAATCAGAACAGTGCATCTCTGCTTCTCAAGTTTGTCACCTCATTGTCACAGTAAGTGGATGGGGAACTGAGAATGGATGTTAAAATGGCCAGTCTCAGGCTCTGCCATAATAACTCTATGTGAAGAGAAACCTCAAGACATAGAAGCTTCAGAGTTAGCCCTGCAAGATCACAGAAAAGATGAATATGGATAAGAATGCTCAATAACTCATATTAACAGCTTTCCAATTTGGGTTGAATAAAAAACAAGTTTAAGGATCCAAATCACTCTTGTAATGCAGTTAAGTAGGAGATTTCTAAGTTACCAATGCAACAATATTTAAAGTCTAAGGTACCAGAGAGTAAAGAGATTCTTGAAACGTTTTTATTCTTTGTATCTGTAAGTGAGTTCAGTGCTGGCAGAACCCCATCACTGCCTACATTATTGATGGGGATATCTGCAAAGAAGCAGATGTTTTGCCAAGAAGGGGTATGTGAATCATTGTATCTAATAAGATGAGAATCTTAGGAAACAGTCTACATAGCTCATGAGTGAAGCCAGCAATTAATCTTGACATGTTTTGTAATAGGTTTGGTTGCTTAACATTTCTCCCAAGTAATTTTTTTTAACTTCGCTGTAGGCAGGAAGGTAAAAAGACTGATGTGCAGGAAACTGAACTTTTCTTTCCTCCAAAGGGCAACTGTACCAGTTGTATATTGAAATATGAGGTGCATCATGATAGGAGATTAGACAAAGGCGTTCACCACTGTGCCCTCAGTCCCAAATTGCTAAAGGAAGTGATGAAGTGGCGCCATAGGAGACAAGGAGTCATGACCAATTTATTGCTCCATTCTGATGTTGCATATGTATGCAAAGTTTTATTTATAAAGATAATTTATGTGGCACTTGGGTTATGTGGTAATCACAGGACTTAGTGTCTAAAACTACATAATGTCATGTTGGAATGTAGACAGAAATTCTCTTGTATTATCTACATATGAAAGCTCCCCAAGAGATGTGCTAAAATCAAAATGTATCCTTTGAGTCTCCATATACTTCTTTGAAAAGGAGAAAATGATGATCTATTATTTCTAAAAGTCACTGATTTTTGTTATCCTCATTTGGGTCTACATATTGCTAAATATAATTATAAATATTTGTATCTGAAACCCAATGTGGTTCCCTTATGTTCCTTGAATTCTAGGCTTTTAGTGTATTTTAAAATGTTGATATTATTTTTTAATAGAAGTTCAAATAGAATAAGCTCAATGTTGAGCAGGAATCTGGGTTAAATGAAGTCAAAGTTATAATGTCTATATTTGATCTCAGAGCCAATATATTTATTGGCAAGTTTTCTATGAAAACTTAAATGGAAATTGGTATCTAAATATTTTAAATGTTTATTTACTTTTAGAGAAACAGAGAGAGTTTGAGCATGGGGCAGAGAGAGAGAGAGGGAGAGAGAGAACCCCAAGCAGGCTCCATTCTGTCAGCACAAGTCCAATCCAGGGCTCAATCCCAAGAACTGTGAGATCATTACCTGAGCTGAAATCAAGAGTCAGACACTTAACTGACTGAGCCACTCAGTGCCCAGGAAATTCATATTTTAAAGAGAAGTAGGGAACAACTCCAGCTTTTTGAAATCCAGAAGTCTGTTTTTTTCTCTTTATGTCCATTTAAATGCATTCTCATAGTGAATAACCTGCACTGTTTGATTGTTTCTATCATATTGCAATTTACATACACCACTTTCTTAAATTTACACATTCATTCATAATCCACAAAGAACAACAACTAGACCTATCACTAGATGTCCCAAGACAATAGGAAAAGAAAAGACAATTTAAGGGCCGAAGTTCCGTAAATATCCCATTATTTATTGATTTCTTTTCTCCACCATTGCTCTACCTCTGTTCCTCTCTGGATTTCGTCCTTATTTAACCTCTCATTATTGCCTTCTGTTGCTTCTCGGTAAAGCATTTCACAGATATATACACTAAGCATTACATGAAATCCAAAGAAAAGACATTTCCTAACATCCTTGGTTGTCAGATGCATGCAAATTCAAAACCGTCATGAGATATCCATTAGATATCCATGAGATATCCACTACATATCCACTAGACTGAATAAAATAAAGATGGGCAATAGTCAGTGTTGTCAAGATGTGAACAACTAGAACTTTTATGTGTTTGCAGAGAATGTAAGATAATGCAACAGTTAGTTTGGCAATTCAAACATTAACTTTTGATATGACCCACGTGTTCGTCTAGGTCTTTAAAAAAATTTTTTTTTACATTTATTTATTTTTGAAAGACAGAGTGTGAGCAGAGGAGGGGCAGAGAGAGAAGGAGACACAGAATCTGAAACAGGCTCAAGGTTCTGAGCAAACATTCAGCACAGAGCCTGATGCAGGGCTGAAACCCATGAACTGTGAGATCATGACCTGAACCTAAGTCGGACACTTAACCAACTGAGCCACCCAGAGGAGCCCCCATCCAGGTCTTTTAAGAAGAAGATGATATGACTGGGTTTAGAGATGCAAGAAATTTGTTTGTGAAATATCTTAGAACAATAAAGGGGTGGGACCCAGAGAAAGTGGGGATAGCCTTCAAACCAGGAAACCATGATGCAGGTCTGACACCTATGAAGGAGAGGCGGAGGAAAGGATCAATACAGTCTTTCTTGTACAATTCCAAAACAGATGCAGTCAAGAGTACTCAAGTCAAACTCACCCACTGAAGACCTACATCTCACAGCATGGGCTCTGTATAGTTTCCCTGCTGTGATGATTCACTGGCTAGGAAGCAGACAAGGCTGTGAGTAGCATTGCTGCTGTGCTTGGTGGTGAATACGGAGGGCAGCTACTGAAGCTGCCACTGGGCTGCTCACAGGAGGAGAAATGAACAGCAGTATTAGGGCAGCCATGACCCACCCAGCAATTTCAATCATAGATATTTACCCAAAAGAAATGAAAACATATCCACAAAAAGATTTTGTGTAATTTAATAACTTCCTCCTCTATTCTTCTCCAACACTGTATTGAGACTCTGTTATAGAACTTACTAGCTTGTGTTATTGCCAATTATTATGAATCCGGTTCCATTTCTTGAATGTGAGGTTCTTACAAGTGATAATTTTATATTCTTTACTCTCTGACTGCATTACCTGGTAGTTCTGAATACACACACACAACGACTTGTGCACAAGTATTCACAGAATCTTTATTCATATTAGCCAAAACCTGAAAATACATTCAAAAGAGCTGAATGAATAAACAAATACTGGCATATATATACAATGCAATACTAATCACCAATAAAACAAAATTAACTATGGGTATACCTAAAACAGCAGATCAGTGCTTGCTGCAGAGGCTAGAAGGAACTTTTTGGGATAATGATGTTCTATATTTTGATATGGTAGTGGCTACAGGGTAGATGCATTTTTCAACCTCAAAAGGTTGAAATTTAAAAGTTAAACTAGAATTTTATAAAATAAAATTTCTTATACTCGTTTATCTGTGAATATGGAAAATTCAAGAGATTGGCTGTTCAAAAGTACAAAAGATAAACAAAATAGAAATGGATTATTTCTTCACATTTGGCCATACTGAATAGTATATGGCCATGAAAAGTGTTTCCGTCATAAGTGATATAATGAATAAATAATTATATATTTAGAGCAATATTTAAAGCCATCAAAACTCAATACTTTTTTGTTAAATTTTTTTAATGTTTATTTTTGAGAAAGAAAAAGACAGAACATGAGCAGGGGAGGGATACAGGGAGAGGGAAACAGAATCTGAAGCAGGCTCCAGGCTCTGAGATGTCAACACAGAGTTCAATGTGGGGTTCAAACCCATGAACCATGAGTTTATGAGCTGAGCCAAAGTGAGATGCTTAATGACTGAGCCACCGAGGCACCCCAATACTCAACTCTTAAACATCATGAAAAGTAAGGAAAGGCCACAGAAATCTGATGTAAAACAAGTGAGAACAATTCACATATATATATTTTTGAAAATCCTAATGTGTGGAAGAAACAGACAAGCTGTTTTATTCATGAGTTCAAGGAGTGATACTTTTGTTATAGCCATTGAAAAAGGAATACCAAGAGGTACCTCATTTTCAGATGAGACAGAGAATAAGAGGGATATTGTGCAGGTGACTGGCTTTAAAAGTTCTTGAGAGCATCTTATTAACAAAGTCAGTACTATGGTCGAAAGTATAGTTATTTTCACAGAGAGAAAAACACAACCTCAAAGCCTTTGGCAGCAAATTTATCTCCAGTTAGCATCTTACCAATACTATGGAGGGACAAATGGAAACCATAAAAAAAAATATGGCTATACATAAAAAACAAACAACTTGACCTCCATATCCCAATGGATGTGGGTCAGGAGTACATTTCTGATCAAAATAAAAAATGAAAGTGCCTGATCTGAAGAGTGGTCTATATTAACAGGAAACTCTCCTTCACCCTCAGCCTAGCACAGTATAAAACCATGAGTACAAAAGAGGAATGGAAGTGAATGGAAAGATTATTTATAAATGTTTTCACTGAAACCATTATCTTGAAATGATTACCCAAATGATTCAGCAAAATTTATTCTTATACAATTTACTTAGATAGTCGAAGAAAACTAGATTATAAAACATTTAGCATAGTGGATCATAATATATATTTATTTTTACCCTCAAAATTCTTAAACCTATGGCAAATATATAACATGGTTCATTAGCTTTCTAGTGAAAGACACATTGAATAAAAATGCATTTTTTTTCTTGAATTACTAAGTGTTTTTCTCTACTTCGTTCTATCAGAATCAGTCTGCTTTTGTATTCTCTTTTTGTAATTAGAAAATTGACATATTGTATATGTTTTTGTGCATCCCCAAATGAAATAAAGGGACAATATATTTGTTTATTCAACATTTATTAAGTAACTACTATGTGTAAGGAAATGTGCTACTCATTGAAGATAAAACAATATACTATATAGACACTTTCTCTACCCTCATGGAGCTTAGGCAATTAGAGAAAGTAGAAAATAAATAAATAAATCATAGTCAGTGCTATGAAGGAATAGGAATGATCTGAGGACAAGAATGATAGACAGTAGTCGGAGAAGGTTTTCTAGGGGTGGGCCATTTAAGCAGAAACCAAAAAGAAGAGTAGGACCTATTCAGGTAATGAGCACTAGGATGAATTTTCCTGGCAGAGGTGAAAATAACCACAAAGTTCTGGAGAGAAAGGGCTCAGACCCTGTGACAAAGGTAAGGATTAGCTGGGCTGTCACCTGGAAAATGAGGGAGACAGTGTCATTAGGCAAGAGTTGGATCACATAGGGATTTTTTGGTCTTGGTAAGAAGTTTCAATTTATTTCTCAGTGTGGTGGGAAATCAGTGGAAGACTTTTACAGGAAAAGTGATGTGGTTCTGTTGACATTTTGATAAAGTCATTTTTCCTGCCAAGTCAAAACTGGGTTGGAAGAGAGGAAAAAGCCAGGGGGAACACCTAATATTAGACTTTTGCAGTCATTTAGGAGAAAAATAACAGAGGCCTGGATTAAGGTGATAGTGGTGGAACTAGAGAAAAGAGAATGGGTCCACATCTGTTTTGTAAAGGGCAGAAGCAGGTTTGCAAATAGATAAGTAGGGCATAGGACAAGAGAGAACTCAACGTTGGCTTGAGTCTGGCTTCAGCGGTAAAGTGGAGGATGGTACTGTGTACTGAATCAGAAATATCTGGGAGAAGCAAATGGGCTTAGTAGGATGAAGAATCAAAGTTTCCACTGTGGACATACAAAGTTCGAGGTGACTATAATACATCTAAAAAGAGAGGCCAAATAGACAGTAGAATGCATGTGATGCAGGTGAGGACGAGAGAAATACACATAGAAGTCATCAGAACAGGGGCGCCTGGGTGGCTTAGTCGGTTAAGCGTCCGACTTTCGCTTAGGTCATGATCTCACGGTTCGTGGGTTGGAGCCCCGCGTCGGGCTCTGTGCTGACAGCCAGCTCAGGGCCCGGAGCCTGTTTCAGTCTGTGACTCCCTCTCTCTCTGACCCTCCCCTGCTCACGCTGTCTCTCTTTCTGTCTCTCTCCTAGAAATAAGTTAAAAAAAATTAAAAAAAAAAAAAGAAGTCATCAGAACAAACTGATGACTCAGACCTAATGAGGTCATCTATTGCAGAAGTGTAGAGTAGAAAGTGAACTCAGCACTACATATGGATGAATGCTAACATTCATAAGTTTGGTAAAGGAGAAACCAGCAGAAGGAACTGATAGAGAAAGGTCAGTTACAAAGAAAGAAAATTAGGAAAGAGGCATGTCCACTAAGGCATTCCTCTGAGTCAACAAAAGATAATATGTCAAGTAGGAAAATACTAAATTGAGGACAAAAAGTCATCCAGATATGGTACGTGCAAGTTACTGAAGTTGACGAGAGCAGGTCACTGAAGTAGTAAGACTAAAACTGTGAGAAGTGAATGAGAGGTAAAAAGGTAGAGATGTATGTAGATAGTTCTTCTGAGAAGTTTATTCAGACTAGGAGAGAGACTTAAAAAAATACTTGTTTTGCAATGGGAAATATTACTACATGATTGAATACTAGTGGTAATAATCCGGAAGTGAGAGAAAATAATGTGAGAAAAGTGTCATCAAAGGAGTGAGGAACTTCAAGAAGAAGCTGAAGGAAACTTTCCTCCATTGTGACAGAAGTGAAAAAGGAGTACATGGGTGCTAGAATGGGTGAGTTGTAGTTCTAGAGGAAGGAAGATTAAAAATTCGTGTGTAATGATTTTTTTTTTCTGTTTTCTGCCCACTCCTCCCAAAATGTTTAAGTGTTAATATTTAACCCATCCCAACTTGGAGGGTTACCTAAAGGAATAGATTAAACAAACCTCATATATAGCACTCATCCTTCTCCAGTGGCCATTCGGCAAGAAAATTATCTCTGAATATAAACTAATCATTATTTTTAGAGACAATTAATATATATGGGTCACAACCTAATATGCTTAAAAACACATGAAGTTTTTCCAAAGAAAATTATAGACATATTAGAATACCACATGCTCCTTCCTCTCTATGCAACAGAAGCCTAGGGCATGTGAAAACACAAAGATATATTATAGTTATCTCTATCATATATCATTTGAAGGAAGCACACATTTTTGTTATTATTTAGTTGAGTCCACCTAGATGACACAATGCTGCAAATATCTATGATGTGAGGAGTATGGATAAAAGGTCAGGGCACAACAAAAATCACATGTCTCATGTATAGGCATGCTACCAATCAAGGGCTGAGCCAATCCATTTTTCAAAAAGACTTTTATTTTTCGGTCACCCACTGCTGTAAAACAAAGGACCACCCCTCAAAACCTTGGAACCTTAGGGGTCAAGGAATAGTCTTGGAACGTGATGGAAATACCACAGGATAAAACTAGAATGAACTTTTGAGATCATTTTATTTCATGGTTTTTATAATTTTTCTCAAAATATTTTTCCAGTGAAATATCATGTCAAACAGATGAGAATTGTGCTCAGACTCTGATGCTAGACCTCTCATACATACTTCTGGTAGCACCCAATATATCTCCAAAGAACCATAAGGCCCCAAGGAGACAGAAAGAGGGTAAGTGAGAGAGATAATAGATCTAGTTAGTGACAATGGCATTTGGATTTGAATCAGACTTTAACAACCCAGATTCTCGTGCTGACAGATCCATCATGGGAGTCAAGTCATTTTGAGAGACTCTAAATATTTACATTGGCTCTAGGACATTGACACCAAGAACAAAACCATTGTGTCTGGGACCTGGGACCACTCCAGCTCAGAGCATGTCTCCTGGAGACCACTTGATGGGTTCCTGTTGTGCTCTACTATTGAGATAATCCTCCAAGTTGTAGGAAACACAAACCAGCTCAGAATGCAGAGTGTGAGCCATGGATCAGACACCACACAAGCACTGTGCTTTGGCACCAGGCAGAGTGATATTAGTGGGACATTTTTTTGTACTTTTCATGGAAAATGGCAAGTATAATTGAATGATAAGAAAATAATAGTTTTTATGTGGCATATAGATATTAAAATATGTTAAAAATTAAAATATTTAAATAATACACCACATGAGGAAAATAGTCTTTGTATATGTTCATATTTGGAATATAAAACTTACTTTAAATCTATAGCAAGAGGAAAATTTACTGAATTTTTAACATTGTTCTTCCTGTCAAAAAACAATAATTGAAGGAATTGATCCTACTATTTGAGTCTGCCAAAAACAGTTCTAACAGAAGGATTACATTTTACTCAAGATTAATGTAGTTTTTGCATATTTTGTTACTATATGGCCTACAATGTTTCCCTCCCTCCCTCTTACTCTCTCCTATACACACACACACACACACACACACATATATATATATACACACAGACTCAAAAATATTTTCCATCAGTTTCAGTGTGGTTTGTTTTCTGTGCTGCTCCCTAGTGACAAGAAATATTAAAGGGGACCAAAAGTGACAGTATAAAGGCAAGAAACACAAAAGCAGTACAATTAATATTTTTGTAAAAAATCAGTCAAGGAACTCACAAAAATAGGACATAAAATGTAATAACATATACCTAAAACGTGGGGAGGACAGGAATAAAGAGTGGGTTCATGGGGTGCCTGGCTGACTCAGTCAGTAGAGCATGTGACTCTTGATGTCAGGGTCATTAAGATCAAGTCCTATTTTGGGGATAAAGATTACTTAGAAAGAGAAAAATAAAAGGACAAGTTCACACTTAAATAATCATCAACTTAATTTAGACTGCTATATGCAGAAAGGGTTTTATACAAACCAAATGGTAACCAGATATAAGAAACTATTAATAAACATACAAAGAATACAGAGAAAGAAATCCAAATATATCACTAAATAAAATCAGAAAACACAAAAGACAAGAAGGGATCAGAGAAAATCTTCAGAAACAACCACAAAACAAGTAATAAAATGGATGTAAATACATATCAATAATTACTTTGAATGTAAATGGACTAAATGCTCCAAACAAAACATATAGGGTGACAGAATGGTTACAAAAACAAGACCCATCTATCTGCTAAAAGATACTCATTTTAGGCCAAAGACAGATTCATAGTGAGAGGATGGAGAAACATCTATCATGCAAATGAATGTCAAAAGAAAGCCAGAGTAGCAATACTTATATTGAACAAAACAGACTTTACAACAAAGACTAACAAGAGATAAAGAAGGATACTATAACCTTAACGGAGACAATCTAACAAGAAGATATAACAATGTAAATATTTGTGTGTCCAACACAGGGGTACCCAAATACACAAAACAGTTAATAACAAACAAAAAGGAATGAATTGATAATAATACAATAATAGTAGGGGACTTTAACATCCCACTTACATTGATGGACAGATCATCTAAACAGAAAATCAACAAGGAAACCATGTCTTTACATGATATACTTAAACAAATGGATTTAACACATATATTGAGACCATTCCATACTAAAAGGGCAGAATACAGATTCTTTTCAAGAGTAAAGGGAACATTCTCTAGAATAGATCACATATTAGCCCATAAAACCAGCCTCAACCAATTCAAGAAGACTGAAGTCATATCATCTATCTTTTCTGACCACAATACTTTGAAACTAGAAGTTAACCACAAGAAAAAACCTGGAAAGACTAAAAATACATGGAGGTTAAATAACATGGTACTAAACAATGAATGGGTCAACAATGAAATAAAAGAAGAAATTAAAAGGACATGGAAACAAATGAAAATGAAAACACAATGGTCCAAAACCTCTGAGATGCAGCAAAAGCAGTTCTAAGAGAGAAGTATATAGCAATACAGGCCTTCTTCAAGAAGCAAGAAAAATCTCAAATAAACAACCTCTCCTTACACCTAAAGTAACTAGAAAAGAACAACAAACAAAATCTAAAACTGGCAGAAGGAAGGAAATAATAAAGATTAGAGAAGAAATAAGTAATATAGAAGCTAAAAGTCAATAGAACAAGAATGATGAATGAAACAAGGAGCTGGTACTTGGGAAAAAATCAATAAAATTGATAAACCCAGAGCCAGAATCACCAAGAAAAAAAGAAAAAGGACTCAAATAAATAAAATCACAAATAGGAGAGGAGAAATTACAACCAACATCACAGAAATAACAACAATTATAAGAGATTATTATAAGAAACTATATGCCAACAAATTGGACAGCCTAGAAGAATAAATTCCTAGAAATATATAAACTACCAAAACCAAAACAGGAATAAACATAAAATTTGAATACATGGGTAACCAGCAAAGAAATTGAAGCAGTAATCAGAAAATTCCCAACAAATAAAAGTCCAGGACCAGATGGCTTCACAGGCAAATTCACAAACATTTAAAGAAGAGCTAATACCTTTTCTTCTCAAACTATTTCAAAAAAATAGAAAGGAAACTTCCAAATTCATTCTATGAGGCCAGCATTATCCTGATACCAAGATCAGATAAAGACCCACTGAAGGAGAACTACAGGCCCATATCCCTGATGAACATAGATGCAAAAGTCCTCAATAGAATACTAGCAAACTGAATTCAATAATACATTTAAAAAAACATTCACCATGACCAAGTGGGATTCATTCCTGAGTTGTAAGTGTGGTTCAATATTCACAAATCAGTCAACATGATACATCACATAAATAAGAGGAAGGATAAGGACCATATGATCATTTCAATAGATGCAGGAAAAGCATTTGACAAAGTACAACATCCAGTCATGATAAAAACCCTCAATGAAGTAGGTTTAGAGGGAACATAACTCCTTGTAAAAAGGCCATATATGAAAAACCCACAGCTAATATCATCCTCAATGGGGAAAAACTGAGAACTTTTCCTCTGTGATCAGGAATAAGACAGGGATGTTCACTCTCACCACTTTTATTCAACATAGTACTGGAAATCCTAGCCACAACAATCAAACAAAAAATAAATAAAAGGCACCCAAATCAGCAAGGAAGAAGTCGAACTTTTACTACTTGCAGATGAGATGATACTATATAGAGAAAACCTGAAAGACTTCACCAAAAAAAAACCCTGCTAAAACTGGTAAATTCAAAAAAGTCACAGGATACAAAATCAATGTACAGAAATCTTGTATTTCTATATTCCAATGATGAGAAATTAATGAATCAATCCTATCTACAAATGTACCAAAAATAATGGGATACCTAGGAATAAAGCTAACCAAAGAGGTAAAAGACCTATATTCTGGAAACTATAAAACACTGATGAAAGAAATTGAAGGCACAAAGAAATATAGAGATATTCCATGCTCATAGGTCAGAAGAATATTGTTGAAATGTCTGTACCACCCAAATCAATCTACACATTTAATGCAATTCCTATCAAAATAGCAACAGCATTCTTCACAGAGCTAAAACACACATTTCTAAAAAACGCATGGAACACAAAAGACTCCAAATAGTCAAAGCAATTTTGAAAAAGAAAACCAAAGCTGGAGGTATCAAAATTCTGGACTTCATGTTATATCTCAAAACTATAGTAATCAAAACAATATGGTACTGGCACAAAAGTAGACACACAGATTAATGGAATAGAATAGAAAGCCTCAGAAATGAACCCACAACTATACAGTCAATTAATCTTTGACAAAGCAAGAGAGGATATCTAATGAGGAAAAGACTGTCTCTTCAATAAATGATGTTGGGAAAACTGGACAGCAACATGCAAAAGAATTAAACTGGACTACTTTATTACACCATATGCAAAAATACAATCAAAATGGATGAAAGACCTAAATGTGAGCCCTGAAACCATAAAAATTCTAGAAGAGAACACAGGCAGTAATTTCTTGACATCAGCCATAGCAACTTCTTTCTAGATATGTTTTCTGAGACAAGGGAAACAAAAGCAACAATAAACTATGGGAACCACATCAAAATAAAAAGCTTCTGCACGGAGAAGGAAACCATCAACAAAACTAAAAGTCAACCCATGGAATAGGAAAAGATAGTTGCATATGACATATCTAATAATGGTTTAGTATCCAAATCACATAAAGAATTTATAAAACTAAACACCAAAAATTCAAATAATCCAATTAAAATTGGGCAGAATACATGAACAGACATGTCTCCAAAGAAAACATAGCTGTCCAACAGACACATGAAAAGATGTTCAACATCACAATTTGCAAATCAAAACCACAGTGAGATATCATCTCATACCTCTCAAATGGCTAAAGTCACCAATACCAGAAACAATAGGTGTTGACGAAGTATGTGGAGAAAGGGGAACTCTCTTGCATCGTTGGTGGGAATGCAAACTGGTGTAGAGAGTATTGAGATTCCTCAAAAAGTTAAAAATAGAAATATCCTACAATCCGGCATCACACCAAAAGAATATAAAAATACTAATTCAAGGGGTTACATGCACCCAATGTTTATAGCAGCAGTATCTACAATAGCTATATTATAGAAACAGCCCAGTGCCCAACAACCGATGAATGGATAAAGAAGATGTGGTATGTTTATACATATATATAATAGAATATTGCTCAGTCATAAAAAGCAATGAAATCTTGCCATTTGCAAGGACACCGATGATGCTAGAAAGTATAATGCTAAGTGAAATAAGTCAGAGAAAGGCAAATAGCATATGATTTCACTCATAGGTGGAATCTAAGGAACTAAACAAATGAGCAAAGGGAAGAAGAGAGAGAAAAGCAAACCAAGAAACAGATTTAACTACAGAGAAAAACTGATGATTACCAGAGGGGAAGTCAGTGGAGACATGGGTTAAATGGGAGATGGGGATTAAGTGTACTTGCTGTGGTGAGCACGAGGTGATGTATGGAAGTGTCAAATTGCTATATTGTAAACATGATACTAATATTACGCTGGATGTTAACTAACTGGAATTTATATAAAAACTTAAGAAATGAGACATCAATCATAGAGAAACCAAAACTAATATTGAAAACAAGAAAATTTCTCCCAGTTTCAGGTGTATTTCTGCTGTCCTTCTCACTTCTGAAATCAGAGCACATTGCTTTTTCAAAAATTAGTAGATTTTTACATTTGTTTTCATGGAAAGTCTGTGATAAATTTTTGGATTTTTTCTCTTGTCAAAGTTTAGAAATACTTGAATTAATAATTCAAATCAAGGAAAGATTTGGTGACATAAGCTTTAAGTTGTTGTGAGGTTTTTCATAAAATTAACATTTTATGAAATTTAATTAAAATTTAAATGAAATTTAATTAAAATTAAATGAAATTAATTAAAATTAAAATGAAATTTAATTAAAATTAAAAGCAAAGTTTAGTACAAGTTTCTATTAGCATATTAAAGTTACCAACATTATGAAAGATTTTATAATATATAATTCAATCAANTAAATAAACACACAAGGAGGTATTATAATTAATTATGCCCTAGGAAAATGCAGAAATCTTTTGTAATATAAAGCAAACCTTGTGGGTAGCTCAGTTGGTTAAGCGCCTGACTTTGACTCAGGTCATGATCTCACAGTTTGTGAGTTCAAGCCCCATGTGGGGCTCTGTGCTGACAGCTCAGAGCCTGGAGGCTGCTTCAGATTCTCTGTATCCGCTGCTCCCCCGCCCCGCCCCTTCCCCACTTGTGCTCTGTCTCTCAAAAATAAATAAGTGTTAAAAATAAATAAGCATTAAAAATTAAAAGAAAAAGAAAAGAAAGAAAACCCTCTCATATTTATCTGGGCTTTCAACATATCACAACAAATCTTCTGAAAACCCAGTTGTGAGCCACTAAGGCCTCAAGGATCACCTTTAAAGATACCCCACAATCTATATTATTCTAAGTAAGCAAAGTCTATCTATTTAACTTTTGTTATATTATTCACAAGTATTGAGGTTTATGTTAGAAATTCAATGGAAATGAACATCCACAGAAATTCAGTCCAACAGCCATTAATATTTTCAAGAAAGCTAAGTACTGTGTGGCCAGAAGTACACAAAACAGAATGCCTGAGGTTTTTGATTGGAAGAATACTATACAAGTATGGGCTTATGAATGCTGCCAGGAGCTTTACTAAATACTATAAACTTGAACATTGATAAGATCACTTACTTCGTGAAGTTCAGTATTTGAGGGGGAGGACAGACATATGAACAAATAAATATAGCAATGAGATGAATGGTGTAAGAAGATGAACAGGTGGTTCCAAATCACAGCATTTAGCTTTAACAGGACATCTGGCAATATTCCCTGAACTAATAATGATATCTGAGTTGAGAAATAAAAGATAAGACTTTTCCAGACAAAGAAGCAGCAAAAGGCATATGAAGTAGAAGGATCAGCATGAACAAGGAAAAGCATGTCCTTCTATGAATTCCAAGTACTTTATAATCCCAAGAGACTAGATCATAGAGAAGCAAAGATTTTTCAATCCTGTAGGTAATAGGGTACTTTTGAAGAGTTTTACACAAAAGTATTATGCCATACCTGCATTAGTCAAGGTTCTCCAGAGAAACAGAACCAGTAGCATGTACAAATACATAGAAAAAAATTATTATAAGGAATTGGCTATATGATTAATGAGACTGGCAAATTGAAAATTCCAAGGGCAGCCCAACAGGCTGGAGACTCAGGAGAACCAATATTCTAGTTCAAGTCTAAAGCCCATCTGCTATAGAACCAGAAAGGGCTAATGCTGCAGATAAAGTCCAAAGGCAGTCTGCTAAAGAAGTCTTTCTTACTCCAGAGAGCTTTACTTTTATTCTATTCAGGTCTTCACTTGATTAGATGAGGCCCAGCTACATCTTGGAGGGCAATGCTCTTTACTCAAAGTCCACCATTAAATGTAAATCTCATTCAAAAACACCATCACAGATGAGCACTGGGTGTGGTATGTAAGTGATAAATCACTAAATTCTATAAATTCCATACCAGAAATAATACACTGCATATTAACTAATTAGAATTTTAATAAAAATGTGGAGAGAGGTGCCTGGATGGCTCAGTCGGTTGAGCATCTGACTCTCAATATCAGCTCAGGTCATGGTCTCATGGTCATGGGAGACCATCCACTCAGTGTGGAACCTGCTTAAGATTCTCTCTGTTGCTCTGCCCCTCTCCCCTACACACACACTCTCTCTTCCTCTCTCTCCCTCCCTCTCAAATAAATAAATAAACATTTAAAGTAAATAAAATAAAAAATTTGGAGATCAACAACAACAAAACAAAACAAGGGCATGAAAAACAAAACAAAACAAAACAAAACCACCAACACAGAAACATCCAGAGTAATGTTTGATCAAATATCTGGGTAATCCATGGCCCAGCTAAATTCACACAAAGAATTAACTCTTATAGCATCTTATCTTAAATCAAGACAGAAGAAGTTATACCATGTGAAGTAGACCACCCAGCACCTTTTATACATTAATGCACAGTTGAAGTTTAAAATATGTTTCTCTTTTTATGGAGCAAACTAGACCAAACATGGAATGGTTGGTCTTGAAAAGAGAAAGTTAGGCCTCTTTTTACCACATCAGTAACCCATTTTTCCTATCATGCTTATGACTTCATGGAATTACAATTTGAAAATGTGTATGAATTAAATATTCACTAGTTTTATAATAAGTGACAATAACTATCTAATGATGTAGAGGCAGAAATCCTTTAATGTTCTGAACATTTCTGGAATATTTAGAGTCAATATATATTTTAATGAAAGGTAATTAGTAGCATTAATGAACTTGGATAAATAAAAAATAAATAGTACTCTTTAGACTTTGTATTTAAGAATTGTGATTGGAATTTATTTCTATTAAGATATTTTCAGGTGTTTTAGGGGCACCTGGCCAGCTCAGTCAGTGGAGCATGTGACTCTTGATCTCGGGGTTGTGGGTTCAAGTCCCATGATGAGTGTAGAGATTACTTAAAAATAAAGTAAAACTTTTAAAAAAAGATATTTTCAGTTGTTTTAAAAGATCAGTTATCTTTTCTCAGAAATTATCCCATTTATTTTCAATGAGTCTATAAGATTCTCTGATATAGAATGAGACCCATCTGGATTTTTCCCTAATAATGATAGTTAATCCACATATAGAACTAACTATGTGCCAGGTACTGACATAAGACCTTCATATATCAGAACTCTCTGAATCCTCATAGCAATTCTTTTTTTTAAAGTTTTTATTCAAATTCCAGTTAGTTAATATACAATGTAATATTAGTTTCAGGTGTACAATATACTGAATCAACACTTCCATATATCATCCGGTGCTCAATGTAATATTAGTTTCAGGTGTACAATATAGTGATTCAACACTTCCATATATCATCCGGTGCTCATCACAACAAGGGAACTCCATAAAATTAAGACATGAAGACGTTAAGTGTCTTTCCCAATGTCAAACAGTAGGGGGTGGACCTAAGATTTGAACCAGGCAGATTAGCTCCATATTCTATCTATTACCTACAGTGTTACACTATCTTCCATTTTTACTGGTAAGAACATATAAAAAAATTAAAACAACAAAATATGTAAGTAAATTGGGCTTTTGGTTTGATTTGTTTGGGTTTGATTTGGAGGGAGAGGGTGGGTGAGGATTGCAAACAGTAGTATCTGTAGTGAATAACCAGCGTAAACCCAAGCTGGGGGGCAGATCATATTCGGCATTGTCTGGCGAATTGGGGAGCAATGGGGCCGACCAAAAAAATAAAAATGATGGAATTCACTTGGTAGTCAAGATCTAACAGACCTGAGAGCTCACCACAGGTCAGAGCAGTGAGCTGTAAAAACCAGTGTGGCACAGAGATGGGTGCACCTGGTCTTGGACTGGACAGTTTACACAGCCAGGGTGATCGTGATCAGGGAAGATGGTCTGAATACAGACTTGTTACAGAATAAACCAAATATATTACAGTTCAGATCTTTGATTCCAAGGCATTTTGAATTGTAATTAAAAATTAAATTAAACTAAACCAAAATCTTTGACAATTGAGCTCTTGAGTGGGGGAAATACAACTAAGTCTAATCAATCACCTCACAATGATTTTAGCACATCCAGATATTTTTTAGTTTGGCAGAAAGAAACAAAGATTGCAGACACTTGACTGAATTATCCATTGGTGAGTGTAATTCCTGCTTTCAGGGCCCTTGAAGGTGCCCTGGTTCCCTTCCTTTTAAATACCAATTTTTTTAAACTCTGTTTTTTATTTTGGCAGCCACCCCAAATCTCTTTTTAGTTCTGGTTATCAAGAGTCAGTTTGGTTACTTGCCATCAAAATCCAACAATCAATACAATATTATTCTCCACTTAGCCAAGAGACTTATCTCTCATTCTCTACCAAAATCTCACCACCATCTGCTGCCAAAAGCTAGCCTTTCTCTGACTTCCATTGAACTTTTTCAGTTTGGAACCCACCTAGGAATAAATGTGATATGACAGCATTTTGTAAATAAAGATGCGCATGCCAATATTATTTTGTCATGTATACTTATCCAGTATTTTAGTACTCTTTCCCCAATTACACTCCCACCCACCCAACTCTATCATATAGCATGGTGCCGGATGTAATGGTAAGCTCAACATGAACATATTGAGCTTAATCATCACTATCAAATTCAAATTATAATTGTTTATAATTTATTCTATATAAATATTGTCATCATAACAAAAATCTTATTTTGTAGTACACTGCAGATATCTTCATCAGAGGACTAGATGTTTGTCTTTTGGCAAGGTAAGTGGACTTTCAACCTAGATACGATGTTGTAGTATGAATTGCAATCTTATCCTAAAATGTATAGATTTTCTCTAGAGCTAAACCCTCCTAAACAAAAATTTTGACCACTGGCTACCTTCCACATTTGCAGGTCAGATCCCTGCCACTAAATGCTGAGATACAGTAGCTCTTCAGTTATTTTGAGACTATTTGTCTTGCCACCCAGCCTAAGATCAGCAAATAAAGAGTTCCAAGCAGAAGCCACAACCTCGAGGTAACAGAATCCCGGGCAAGTTAGTCATTTTCTTTACATTTCAGTTTCCTCGATTATAAGGTGAAAATGGATAATTATTCTAATCTGCAGTCTTGTATTAAGGACTAAATGGGATAAAGTTACTAAAGTGTTTATTGCTCATGGTGCTGCAACATCAATAAATTTGAGAGTCAGATTGAGGCAAAGCAAACTCAGGGGTGTTACTTATAGAAATACCTTTTGTACTTTGCTCAAAAGATCTTCTAGTCATTTCCGCACATAGTTTGTACAAACCTGGTTATCCATTTTCCACCCTACAACAGAATAAGAGTAGCAAATTAAAACAGTGGTAGGGAGAAGTGCCAAGCAACCATTATTGTTGCTGGCACACAGTGATCATTTGTATTTATCTGTTATCTGTTATTGTTGCCTGTGTCAGAAGCCAATAAGCTGAAGGCAGGATACATTTAGAGTTACCTTGCTGAAACTGAGGAAGCATGTATAAGAAACTAGTTCAGAAAAAATATCCACAAACCCAGAAAGCAGATATCATGCAAATATAACCCTGGACATCCATACAGACGTGTGGTCCTCAGAATATGATACACAATAGAAGTGAGCTGAGTATAACATCAAAAGTGGTGGATCACAGATTAGATTCAAATCATAGGTCTACCCCTTATAAGTTGTGTCTGTTACCTATTGTCTATGTAACCTCAGCAGCCACAGCTAAAAAGGAGATTAACAATAATTATTTTGCAAGGTTGTTTTAAAGACCAAATTTTGTAGGTATATGTATATATGTCTTTATAAATTTGTGCAATACATCTTGTACAAAGAGCCAAGGAGATAGATTATACAACTTAGAATGATTTGTCATTTAAACATTTTTTCATTTAAAAATTGTCTTTTTTTAAGTTCTGCATTTATAAAAAAAAAAAGCCTCAATTCTTTGGAAACGTTATTTAGGTAGAATTCCTCATTCTTTGACAATGACAGATAAATAAAGCACTGATACCTGTGAATTAAAAATGCATACATCATTTATAAAGTTTATTTATTTATTTTGAAAGAGAAACAGAGAGAGGAGCAGGGGAGGGGCAGAGAGTGAGAGAGAGAGAGAATCCCAAGCAGGGCTCCGTGCTGTCAGTGCAGAACTTGACTTGGGCTCAGACCCACGAACTGTAAGATCATGACCTGAGCTGAAACCAAGAGTTGGATGCTTAACTGACTGAGCCACCCAGGTGCCCTTGTGTACATAATTTTTTTAAAAAGCATCATAAACATAATTTAAAGGCAGTTAAAAAGTAGGAAAACATATTCACAACATATAGGAGAAGGAATTAGTAACTTTAATGTGTAAAGATCTCCTAAAAATTAATGAGAAAAAGTTGGACCAACATGAACAATTTAAAAAAGAAGAACTGGAACTAGACTAT
Source organism: Crocuta crocuta (assembly GCF_008692635.1). Taxonomy (NCBI): domain Eukaryota; kingdom Metazoa; phylum Chordata; class Mammalia; order Carnivora; family Hyaenidae; genus Crocuta; species Crocuta crocuta. The sequence goes on from NW_027528006.1 coordinate 671,931, forward strand.
ATATATTGATTTAAATGCTAAGTAAAAATGGTGAGATAATATTTGCACCTATGACCTTGACAAGTATTTTTTTAAGTTATTGTAATGCCCAATATTGATTAGAATATGGGGAAACAGGCACCTTTACACACTAGGAGGAATAAAGATTGGCAATCAGCCTGGGAGGCAAGTTGGCAATTTATATTAAAAGGCTTAAACTGCTATTTACTCTTTCATCCAGAAATACTAGTGAATGTATGCAAGGAGGAACAGGAAAGAACATTCACCTCTTTGAGAGATCGGAATATCCTAAAGTCTTTGTTCAACTAATAGAGAAATAGTTCAGCAAATCATAATTTATGGTTCATTCACATAAAGGAGTATATCTTAACTTACACAATCCTATGAAGTGCATGTGTTGCCATAACAACATAATCATAATATAACGTTAAGGGAAAAGGTACAAATGACATACTGTATTTTGTGCACTGCAGTAATAGTGTATACTTTTAAAAACTGTATACAGAAGTAAAAGTTTCAATAAAAATGATGTGATAATAATTACTTAGAATGATTATGGGAGATTCTCAGTTCCTTTTTTGCATTTTTATAATTTTCTTTTTAAATTTTACCCTTACCGTGCATTGCTTTTGCAATAAGATAATTGAAACAAATATGTATTAATTTTTATAGAACTTGAATATAAATACTATTTATTAGGAAGTATATAAGGAATATCTTCAATAATCATACATTTGCATAAGATTTTCTTTGTAACACTTTTCCATGCATTTTTGCCTTAAGACTCTGTGACATACCTATTATCATCCCAGTTTTGGGTATGAAGGAACTTTACTTGAACAAAGGCATCCTACTGACAAGTGACACAGCTCTGTCTTAAATGCAGTTCTTCTGAGTTTAAGGCCATCGCTCCTTCTATGTCATCAAGAACAGCCCCTCACTTAATCCCTGCCTGGCAGTAAAAGAAGCCAACTGCACACTAAAATATAGAATCTTTAGTGCTTCTGTTCTAGATGTCTGTAGGAGCAAGCCAGCATATCATTATTTTTCATTTCATTGAGTTTTTTTAATAACAAATTCTGACTGCAAAGTCTTTTCAGAGTGGAGAGTTCAAATTAAAATGTCAGTTTTGATTCAGTGAAGATGCTTTACTTTCAAAATATTTAAGGAAAATATTTTCATTAATACCAAGATGACTGGATGTCAGAGTATATAAATGTCATATAAGTTCTGCCATTTAGTAAAAAGATTTCAAGCCCTATTGGACAACTCCAGGAATGTGTATGCAGGAAAACATTCCTATAATGCAGGAAAACACTCATTACAAATATACATATGCATATGTATATTCACATCAATATTTTATTTTTATTTATTTTTTTTACAAATAGTTTATTGTCAAATTAGTTTCCACATAACACCCAGTGCNAGGGGTCCAAGCCCACCTCAAGGGTAATGGCTGCAGGTGCGCAACCTCTCCCAGCCAGCCGGGAGCCAGCACAAAGAAGCAAATCAGAACGCAGTCCCTCCTGGGCGACTTGGAACGTGGAGGGGCCTGACACGCAGGTATTTTGTGCGCAAAGATTTTCTACTCCCGAGCGGAGGTTCCCCCCCCCGCCCCCGAGCGGAGGTTTTTCTGTTTCGGACTCTCTTTTTCCCCTCTCACTCCCCACAGAGGGGGTGACCCGTCTCTCCAGTCTCCAATCCAGGCTCAATTTTTACTTCCCCAGTTCGCACTCACGTTAGAAGTCTTTCTCAGTGGAGTCTGCATCCTTTCTCTCCCAATTTCTTGGGTGTGGTACGGTTTCCTATGGCTTCAGATCTTTTCTGTGTGATGCCTGGGAGCGAGTGCAGGTACGGAGCTCCCTACTTCTCCGCCATCTTGCCCCTCCCTCTCTCAATATTTTAAATGTATACAAAAGTTCAAGATCCTTATACTACATTTTGTTAGTGTCTATGACAATCAATTGTTGACAAGCAGTCTCCAATAATTATGAACAGTGATAGCATCCATTAGATTTCTGGATACTAATATAGCTCTCATTGATGAATTGCTTTGTATTTTGCAAAGCCTCAATTCTTTCCATATATACATAGGGATTTTTAAAAAATAAAGTTTATTTATTTATTTTGAGAGAGAGTGCGCTCAAGCAAGGGAGGGAAGAGAGAGAGAATCACAAGCAGGCTCCATGCTGTGAGCGAGGAGTCTGACATGGAGCTCAGTCTCATGAACTATGAAATCATGACCTGAGCCAAAATCAAGAGACAGACACTTAACCGGGGCACCTTGTTGGCTCAGTTGGTTGAGTGTTCCACTCTTGGTTTCAACTCAGGTCACAATCTCAGGGTCTGTGGGTTCAAGGCCTGCATGGGTCTCTGCACTGATAGTGTGGAGCCTGCTAGGTATTCTTTGCCTCTCTCTCTCTGCCCCTCTCCTGCTCGCTCACTTGGTCTCTCTCTGTCTCAAAATTAAATAAATAAGCTTAAGAAAAAAAAGAGAGAGAGATGCTTGACTGACTACGCCACCCAGGTGCCCCTCCATATACATGTTAACTCCTTGTATATCAGTGAAGACTTTTGAGATTCACTTTACTCTGGTTTAACATTCTCCAGACAAACAAAACAAAACTTTTATATAGATCTCTCATTACAGACACACACAAATCTTACAATTTATCATACCCAAACATCCTACTCCCCAGTGATCAAGTTCTTCACAAATAACCTATTAAATAGAGCCAGACCTCATGCATAACTTTAATTTTAATTTAATTCATCCATAGTTAGGTACAGATCTCTTCAACCAAGGATCACTACTGGCTTAAGAGAAGAGACTTTTGCATGAATCCCACTTCACCTCTCCTTCTTTCTCTCCTCCAGAACGAAGAATCATCCACTCAACCTCCTTCTCTCCCTTGGCCTTTACTCTTCTCTGAAATATCCAGAGAGGATAAGAAGGAAAGAGTTTCTTTATTCCTTCCTATTCTAAGAACTCCTAAATCCTCTTCTCCAGGTCATAGAAAGCTAAATCAGAACCAGAAGATGTAAGCTGATACTGCTGTCCTAGCCTGGCACTATTTTCTCTCCTCTCTTCTATCTTCCCTCTTAGCCTTTATCTTTATTTTCCTGCCTCACACAGACACCACCAGCTCTCGATGAGATTCCCCCAACAGGACCTTCCGCTAACAGACATTTAAAAGTCTTCCACTGATACACTCTGAATCATCACAATCTTTGTTGCTTGTTTTGTTTTCATTATTGAATCACTGAAAGATCCTTCTTCAGCCACACACATGCCTTAGCAAGGGTATTATATATGTTCTGCTTATAAATGATCTTATTGCTCATGTACAGTAGTTCAAAAAACACAATTACAAAATACTTAAAAACAAGCAGTCTGCTGAATGTAACCAGATTTGGTTCAACATTAATGAATCTACAGAATGAGGATTTGGGGAAAGGGGACATTTTTAAAAATTGGGAATTGCAACCAAAATACGCGATAAAACCCCTACTAACACGTAATGATGAAGAGTCTTCATAAGACTACATTATTTTTTTACTTACCTAGAGATCCTTAACTAGCTAATCTAGGGTCCTCATATGAAAAACAAAAATGAAGGGATTATCTTAAGTGGTCCCTATGTTGTTAAATGTTCTCCCCACTCCCACCCCAGCCCCAGCTTCTTCATGAAGCAGGTCTCCATCTTCCCACCTTGAAAGAGGATGTGCATTATTCCACAGACATCAGTCTTCTAGCACCACCCCTCACATTTCCTTGATTTACCAGGTCTTCAGATGTGTTCTAGGAAGACCAGATCATACACCATTAAGCTGGATATCTATGCTAAGCATATAAGACAATGACTGACAGAGGAAAAAATGTTTTTTAATTACACACTCAATATATTTGTATTTCAAAAGGTGCAATACTTTTATTCATTTATCAGTGAAAGAAGTTAGAAATTAACTTCAAAAAAATCAGCAAATCAAAAACAAAACAAAACAAAACAAAACAAAAAAAGCACCCATGACCCTGAGATCATGACCAGAGCAGAAATCAAAAGTCAGATGCTCAACTGATTGAGCCACCCAGTCACCCCTGCCTTTCCTTTTTAAACTGTATCACTTTTTAAGCAACTAGTAGATGAGAGGAAATGTCTCTTTGCAGAAGTACTCCAGCAAGTAAATGAAGAGAGGATAGAATATCATTATTTTGTAATTTATATTAAATAAATGGTTCTAGGCATTGATCATCAGTGGTTGCTAACATCTCAATAAGAGAGATACATGGATGTTATATGCTTCTAATGGAAGAACACGTCACTGCCTACAAAATGGTCTTGTAAAAACAAAAATAAAAACTGGAATCGAAATCTTATCAAAGCTCTAGATTCAAATATCTGTAGATGATTATAAAATATGTTGCAATTATACCACAGGAATGTAATCAGTATAATGCAGGGGGAGGGAAACTGTTGGACAATATAGTTTCTTGAACAAAAACTAAACCAAAAGAGAGAAATGGAGAGGGAACACACAGATTTGAAGGAGACATATCAACCAATCATAGCATGTGAACCTTGTCAAAACCCTCATTCAAACAATCTGGAAAAAACTGTACACAAACACACTCACGTTTATGAAAGAATAAAAAATTAGAATGCAGCTGGGTACATCGTGATTATCAAAAAAATTGTTTTTTAAGTGCTATAATGGTATTGTGGCACTTTTACAATCTTACTTAGAGATACACTGAAATTATAGATGAAGCTTTATAACATCCAAGATTTGCTTCAAAATAATATAGGAGGTGAGAAAGGTGATAGCGATACAAGTGAAATACAACTGGCCACGAGTTTACAGTTGTTGAAATTGGGTGGTGGGTGCATGGGTGTCCACTGTAGTGTTCTGCTTACTTTTATATATATCTTAAATTTTCCATAATAATACAATGGGATATTACTCAGCTATAAAAAAGAATGAGATCTTGCCATATGCAACAACATAGATGGACCTAGAAGGTATAATGCTAAGTGAGATAAGTCAAAGAGAGAAAGACAAATATAGTCGTACGATTTCACTCATATGTCGAATTTAAGAAATAAAACAAAGAAAGAAAGAGACAAACCAAAAAATGGGCTCTTAAAAACAGAAAACAAACTGCTGTTTGCCAGAGGGGAATTGATGGTGTGGGGGATAAAATAGATAAAAAGGATGAAGAAGAGCCCACTTATATGATGAGCACTGTATAAAATTGTTGAATCACTATAATTATATCCCTGAAACTAATATAACACTGCATGTTAATTATACTTCAATTTTTAAAATTCCATAACAAAAGTAAAAAAATACATAGATTCTAAGTTTAATTGGCATGGGGCTTAGCTGTGAAAGAAAGAGAAAGACTGAGAGGAAGGAGGAGGATCAGGAAGAGAAAAGGAAAGAAAAAAAGAAGGATGGGAGAGAGGGAGAGAGAGAGGAAGAGCCACCTGGGTGTGTGATTCTAACGTGTGCACAGCCTGTGCTAATAGCCATTTGCGTACCCTCCAGCCATTCCATTACTTCCAGTTACTCAGCCATGCCTGTGTTTCTCATTGGTTCTATCAGAAGCCACTGGGATCCATGGCAAACAGGCTGACTCCTGGGCCTCATCCCAGAGGGACTTTGGGGAGATTAAGGTGGGGTTTGGGAATATGTGATTCTGCTATAAACTCACAGTGAAAATGAGCCCAGAAGGGGACTTACTGTTCCCTGTATACAGCTCTCACTCTATCAGCCATATTTTCGTGCATGTTATCCCTTCCTCTTCCACCTGAAATTTTGTCCCCATATCTTCATCCAATCATACCTACTCAATAACTAAGTTCAAAAATCACCTTCAGCTAAAGGGATTCTTCCTCCTGTGAAATCAAATTTTTTGCCTTTCACAAGTTTATATATATTTATATATACTATTTCAGCTCCCTTACTCAACAATAGCCACTTTAAGTCAAAAGGTCTTTTATACCTATCTTTTTTTTTTTTAATAGTTTATTGTCAAGTTGGTTTCCATATAACACCCAGTGATCATTTTTATACCTATCTTTGTAATTTCACAGAATTTAGACATAGTTAAAAGAGTTTAATAAACCTATGCTAAATTGATGAAGCAATGAAAACATAACAACTGATTGTGTCCAGAATACGTACTCAGTAAGCTCTCTTAAGGACTGGTTAACTTCCCCATTCCCCCTTCAATATGCAAAGAAGTACTTCTCTAGGAAAGGCAGTACTGGGAGGAAGGCAACTCAAGATAAATGACTCTCAGCATTTCTCAAAAATCAACCAAATAAGCTATGAAATCGTAACACTATCTAAATCAAAATGCCATGCTTACCAGTTTTACAAACTAAAGAAATTGGTTTAAAGAAAACTTTTCCAAAGTACTATTGTACATATAGCAACTTGTGTCCAAAAAGTGTTGAATACCCTAAGAGGCCATGTTTTATAAAAATGTAAATTAATATGCCTTTATGTATAAATATTCTTCAATTTTATGAGTCTTCTAAAGAAAAAAGGTATGTTTTTATAAAGACCTCTACTTCAAATTCCTGAAGCAAAGGAAAAAGAAACTCAAACTTTGGGAAGTTTATCATTATAAATTAATGTATGGTGCTCATTGAGTGGCTGCTGTGCTCAGTCATTTATCTGATTCTCTCACTCTGTCTTCTGTGAGTTAGGATTATCCACAGTTTGTCAAGGAGAACAGTGAGACCTCGTAAGGTAGCTGCCCAGGGTCACTCAACTGGCAGAAAGGGGATTCAAACCCCTATGTGCTTGATTCTTTCTTGCTACAGATCTTTGTTTCCTTGGATATTTACTGTGTTGTGAGAGGAAAACCACACATGGCTAGGGAAACAGAGTAGGGAAGAGGAGGGAGGGTGGATTACAGGATGAGAAATAAGATGGAGGCTTTGCCATCAAACAGCTCTAGGTTCACATCTTACTACCTTCCCTGTCTTGAAGCTCTCTGATCTTCAGTTTCGTCTCTTGTAATAATGTGGACCATTTGGAGCCGTTATGGGGACTATGTAAAGTGATTGCATGAGGATCTGAGCTCAGTAAATAAAAGGTATTGGCAAAAAGAACTGGTATGGCCAACTTTGGTCTCATCTTGAACAGGGTGTCCTTGTCAATTTCTCATTACTGGGTCATCAGCTAATTTAGTGAACCAAACTGACTGATTTTCCACACTACACAGATTCTGCTAAATCTCATGGATACTACCTAACTTGCTGTTTTTCTTCAGCGAGTTTTCTTGTCAAACATCTTAAAGCATAATATATATAAACAAGAATGTAATATTCAAAATGCTGCAGATCTATTGAACCCCAAACCCATCAGTTAAGCTGCTTTCAGCTACCTTACCTCCCATGATCTGTCATATAAGCAGAAGGCTCCACTCTGTGCACAAATCTTGCCCACAAGGATGAGACCCTGAAAGGATCAATACAGTACACCTATTACAATTAGCCTCTCCAGTAGCCTTTCTGCAGCTTGTTTTGCTTTATCCAGGGATAATTTATGATCATTATTTTTTCCTAAAGCAGTCCTTCCTAAAAGGCTCAGAACTGGCAGAAGGGAATGGGCTGGGGAGAATGCTGGGATATGTAGGATGACATTTTTCCCTGTTTCTCCCTCCCTAATTAGATTGGTTTTTTTCTGAATCAGTGAGTAGGTGTTGACCTCTTAGGATGTCCAAGTTAGAAAAAAACTTATTTTCTGGAATCCATTTATACCATCCATCCAGAAGGTAAATAGGGGATCTTATGGAGTGGGTCTGAGTCCCTGGTTAAATTCTGAGGTGACCCAATACTTAGAGATGCAAATTCTTCTGCCTTCGAACTGGTGTGAAGGTCAAGCGATTGAGACAATAGTGAAGGATACCCAGAGAGATTGAACACCTCTGATGAATTCTCTTTTTATTGACCAATTATAGTCATAGATGTTACTTATAGAAAAATGTTTATAATCTCAAGATTGCTTGTGAGAAGCATAAATTACTAACTGATATGAACAACTCATAATTTGTGTACAAACTTGGGTCCTCAAAACAAGGAAGGCTAGCACCTTCTCATACCTGCATTGAAGAAGAAAGTAATAAAATTAAGTGGTCTATAACTGAGAAGTAACTTTATAAATATTTTGACAGAATGATCCAGATACCCATACTAATGAGTATACATAGTTTTTCTGGCAATAGCGTGGTTCTCATACCTCTACAGTGGCTAACAATCTCTTGCTCTCTGGGGGAACATTTCACACACTAATTTATTCTCCCTTTATTCACAGAGAGCTAAAATTGAAGAGCCTGCCCTTTTAATGTAGTACAAACATTTCTTAAAACTTAAGATCATTTATATTTTTCTAAGAGATATGTTCAGATGTTTATACTTTTAATAATATAGCCATTTTTAACACAAATAGAAAAATCTAAGACATAAATACAATATTAAAAGTATAATCTTGTTGTGGACCCAGCACTAAAAAAGGATTTTTATTGTTAAAATCTTCCTGAAAGCACTCGGCATTTATGAGATTAGGCTGTTGTGAAGTCTGTTTTATCTATCCCTGAAATTATTTTGTCAGTCTCTTTAACTATCTAAGTATTTTTTACAGTTAGAATTAAAAACCCAAACCTATCATTAGTATTCTTATAAATCCTTAGTAGAAAATCTGTTTACCAAGGAGAAGAAACAGAACATTTCTTCTTAGGCAGAGGATGCCCCAAACCAGAAACAAAGCATAAATAATGTAAATTACCCATTTTCCAAAAATTTTATTTTCTCTATTAGAATGATACAGAAGACAAATTATAGCCAAATATGCAAGGGAAACTTGGACCTGCTTCCAACGCAAGGGATTAAGCTTTCTTCAGTGCTCCGGAACCATTCTACACTGGTTGCTGAGTAGCATTAGCATAATCCTGAATTATTAAGAAAATTAGAGGTCAGATTTACTTTACAGGAGAATTCGACCTATCTGAATCAGGACTGAGAGGGCCGCAGCATTCCAGATGTGAGCCTGGTGGCAGGTGTAAAGTGCACCACATGGAGAGAATGTGCACAGTAAGGAAAAAGACAAATTACCCCGAGCTATTACTGTCATTAGTACCATCAGCCTGGGAAGCCCTCCCACAGCATTTTCAGAGCAGTGTGTGGAGAGGGCCTGGGGCTTATCACATCTCGCAGGGGGTCGTCTTCAGCTGGGCATAGTCACATAGCTTGACATTTCAGTTAAAAAAAAAAAAAAAAAAAAAGTCTGGGCCCTCATTCTCCATGCAGGCTTCTGTCTCGCAGCTCTACAACCGGTAGCTAAAATAAAGGGAGCCAGCCCACTGAAGGCTGCAATCATTTATCTGATGGCAGAATTGCTAGCCTTTCTAGAGGTGCACACTGTTCTTTCACATAATCAGTTTTAAGCCAGGGACAATAAGCCTCGGCTACGACAGTGTACCAGAAGCTCCTTTGGGGGTTGTTTCATTAACCTTTTGAATATTTTGCCATAATTAAAAGGTTACGAATCTACGCCACAAGAAATGTGATGAAATAATAGAACATACACAATAATGTTAGATGGACCGTACAATGGTAACCAATGAGAAGGGCTTAAGAGACCAATTGATGTAACAAAGCCTTTTTCCCCAAGATTTTTTTTTATTCTGGAAGTGCACATGGATAATACTTATTATGAGATATTAAGCAAAAGAGTAGAAAAACAATTTATATGTTATAAATATAATATATATACACATAATAATCATAACTAGGTAAGAATCTGTACTTCTGGCAAGTTATATGCAAAAAAGAAATGGGTCGTGCAAGGGTGGTATGATTTTTTAAACTGTCTTTTAATTATTTGTTAAATCCCTTTAATGTTGCATATTCTCATCAGTTAAAAGAAGCCATAGGAGTATATGTACACAAACATTGTCATGAAAGAAATAGGAACAACAGAAAGGAAAACAGATATAAGAATATAAAGCATCCTCTACCCTACCTAAAATCAAGAAAAAGCGTAAAGACTCAGCATTTATTTCAACAGGGAACAAAGAAAAAGATGCACAGAACCAAGTAAATTTATTCAAGAGAATAATACTTTTCTCATACCCTTCTTAATAATAATAATAATAGTACGTGTAAGGTTTATTACATAGTCGGCACACATCAAACTAGCCCAGCAAGTCTTTCTTAATTCAACACATGAAAAAGCGGTTCAGAAAAGTTAAGTAACATGCCCAAGGTCAAACAGCAAGTATTCATATCCAAGACTCCCTGACTCCATGTCCTTAACTAATAAATTACAGCGTGCTTGCTCTCTCCCCGCCCCCATCCTATGTCTGCCTCTTTGTCTCTGTCTGTCTCTTTCTCATCATTTTATTAAATTCCAGTCATCATTCTGAAATAGTTCTATCTTCTGTTTCTTCCTTGCCCTTAGCCCTTAATAAAGCAGTGCAGTTCTCTGACTTTGGCAGGCCTGATATTCACTCATACTTTAATGTACATACAGAAAATAAATATTTGAGTGTCTGCTCTGCAGTGTGCTGCTGGTTCTGGGGATACAAAGCCAAAAAATAGACTCTGGGCACCCACAGGCAAGTGGGGGGTACAAGCATGCAAGCAGGCAAATGCAGTCTGTTACGGGAACACACAGCTGGGGCACATGACCTCGGTTTCTTGAGGACCTGGCATCTGAACCGAGAAACTGAAGGTTGAGTTGGGATTAGGCAGATGAACGGTGCATCGTAGAAAATAACCCCCGTAGAGGGCTAAGGGGGAAGAATAAAAAAAAAAAAAAAAAGACAAAAAAAGACCAAACAAACATGGTACATTCCAGAAACAGAAAGGGACCCATACAGCTGGACTTGGAGTGCAATCGTAGCCACAAACATATTGCTGTACCTATAAGAGTCTTGTTTTTTGAAGACCTGATGGTTTGCTTTTCAAGGAAAAGATTATTTACCAATGTCTGAAAGCAACACTTAAAACAAACGTTTAAGGTTTTCCTTGATTGCATGTCAACAATAAAAATGGCTTTGTGAATAAACACATCAAATGTAAGCATTGTTTCCCAAATTACAAATAAAATTAATTTAAATATAATCTTGTCTCTATCCACAAATTCTGAAACATTGGGCAACTTCTCTTGACTGGAGATCACTTTCCTCTTGTGCAAAATGGGATACACTTATCTTACATGTTTGTAGATGAGAAAGAGAAACAATATAAGCATAGCACTTAGTCTGGTTCCATAGAAGACAACCACTAAATGGTAGCAATAGTAGAGTTTAGAGAGCCAAATGCTCCTAAGTCTCCTTTTAGTGACAAGAAGAAGGAAGTGCCATTTTCTCATTGGCCTCACACTTGGTTCCCAATCTTGACTGGTTGTTCACATATATGATTATTTCACTAATAGCAAACTTCAACTGGGTTAATGGTTCGAAAGCTTTTCTGTCTTTCCCTTATTCCCTATCCATTCATGTTTGATATAAGAATATGTGCTATGGATCAGTGGCTATGGGTCATAACAGAAGCTTTGATCCATTCAGGATGCAGTCTCTGGGGACAATTAGGACATTCCTAAAGTAAGGAGAAGGTGTTGCAAAAGATATCCTTTACTGCCTCCTTCATCTAGCCACCCATCTGGCTTATGTGTAACTTACTATAGGACTAATTAGTTCAAAGTCAAGAGGGTTAGGGACTCTTGTAGAATGCCTAACTTCATGAATTTATCCTTGGTTTTTCCTTCCTTCCTTCCTTCCTTCCTCTCTCTCTCTCTCTCTCTCTCTTTTTTTGCAATAGTTAATTGCATTATGTCTTATAAAACCAAGACTTTCACTTAACACTACAACTTTCCAAAACATGTTACTTACATATTCTTGCTAAGCAATAGTGAATGATTTCAGGCTGCTATTATGATTTAATGGGTGGTGGGGAAGAAACTTATTCTCATTAAAACTCAAGTAGATTGATCATTATTCATTTTCAAGAAAAATGTTTTTTTCTCTCTAGACATAAACCAATTTTCTGAAAACAAATGTAGTTTGAGTTATTGTGGCATTTTTCCTAAAGGCAATCAGGACTTTGTCTTTAAAAAGGATAACTAGTGTCAGGTGATGTCAAATTAGTCTAGTTATAAGAGGCAAATTAGAAACTACATAGGGTGAACACAAATGCTAATTTTTTCATTAAAAAAATTAAAGATTAAATCAGGAAAAATTTCGTTCCACAAAGAATAGAATAACTAAGACCTGTACAGTTATGGGGGTGCCTTCACTTATTACTTTACATACTTTAACATAATCCCAAATTTAGAGCTCAGGGGGAAAAATGGAATCCTTATCATTCTGAGAGAAAAATAACATTAAAAAATCATCATAGATAAACATTTTTAAAACTAAGTATTTCAACTATTCTTACTCAAGTCTTTTGCTATATTGACATGCACTTTTCCATACTCTACCTTGGCATTTGCCTATCAGATGAGTGTTTCCTTTCTATTTCTTTTGTGCTGGCCTTCAAATCAAGTAAGCCTTATTTTCTTCTTCCTTGATTCATGGCTACCTTTACCAAAGATTTTATATTTTATCCTCTTGTGTATATTCCAAAGTATTGGATAGGGGATAATTGATCTTGTAAAATTATTTTGAACTACAAATAATAACTAACCTAATGTGTTTGCATGTGTTACCAGATAGAGTCTTTATTTATCCCCAATGGGGTTGTAAGTACACGCAAACCTACAGTTGTATATGCTGTATTATTTTGCAGAGAGCAAAATAAAACTAAGAGAAACTATAAATTATTGGTAAGAATCCATTTCTGGAAGGAGAGTTATCACAAAATTTATCACTGATTTTCTCTTGCCATGATGCCATGGAGATGCAAAACTGTAAAGCATCTGATTCCCCAGTGTTTCCGAATTGGCAAAGCATCAGCTGGATGATGGATCATAATACAAAATGCAGGAGGATTTTGCTTCTGCTACCTGAATTTCTGATTTTTTTTCTGTACCTCCTGCCACTTTCAAACATGTTGCCTTTTTTTGGAGTCTTTTTAGCTGATTTTTTAATAGTATGGTAATATAGAGCCCACGGAATATCATCTTCTGATGAAACACATATTTTAGCCTAATGTCAATAAAACTAAGCAAATTGTTAACCTCTCAAACAGTTTTACAACATGCCAATAGACCTTTTTCCTCTTAGACTTTTGCCTAGTTTCTTATGATTGCTGGATAATTACCTCTCTATACTCGCTTTCTTTCGACAGCTTAGTTGTAGCCTCTGGGATTTTAACATCTAATTGGTTTGTCTGCTTAGACTGTGGATTCTTGAGTCTTTCTGAATTCAGGCAAGTCAGGCGGTCAGAGAGGTTAAAAACATTTTGTAATTCTTTCCTCCAGAGCCTTTCTAAAAGGGTTAACAGAGGTACCAGACTCTGGTACTTGATCTTCAGTCATTCTTCACAAAGTGGTAACGGGACTCAGTGAATACTTTGGCTATCAGAGTAGAGCTCTATGGAATGACTGCACTCAATAAATGTCCAATAACAATGGTGAGGAGTTAGATGAACTATATTTAAAGTATTTTCCCCCCTAATTCCCCTCCTAAATCTGGCTTCCATCTTTGCCTCTTTATGGTATCCAATGATCTCAATTCAGCCAAGTTCAAAGGCATTTTCTCTGTCCTTATCTTCCTTGATCTTTCTGATGTATGGGGCACAGCTTTTCATACCTGCCCCTTTGAAGACTTCTGGCTTCAGTTCCTGAGACATTTCTATTGTCTTTTATTTTTCTGATCTCTTCACCTATTTCTCACATTTATATATCTTTTTTTTCTTATACCTTCCCAGCCACTTTTCTTCCAACAGATCTTTGATAATTACTATATTCTTTGTATCCTCTTATTTTTTTATTCTACACAGATTCCTTTGTTTTCACTAAGTTATATAGGTGAATAACTTACAGATATCCTCTAACATTGATCCATTTCTTTCTGTACAGGGCCAGATACATCAAGGGTATATCAAAACTCAAATATGCAATTTCAGTATAGAATCAATTCAGTACATACATATTTCATTTTCACTTTTTCAAGTGCCCATCACTTCTTCAAAAGTTACTTCTTCAGAGAAGTCTTACTTGATCACTCTTCCCTAGGCCCTTTTTCGGCTTTATTTTTCTTCATAGCATTTATTACTACTCTCATCAGCCTTTATTTGTATCTCATTTGAATGCACCACAAAAATATAGACTTCATGAGGACAAGAAGTATTTGCTCTGTTCACTGCTGTATAGCCAGCACATAGAACACTACATGGCATATAATAAGCAGCAGATAAATACTTGTGTGGGTTAATGAATAAGTGAGCAAGGAAGTAAACACATGCATGATTTATTCAGAAACTGTCATTCAGACTCATAACCTTAGAGTTATCCTTGATTTCCTACTATCTCAAAGCTTTAGTCTGTATTCTGTTGTATGAGGGTAAGGCTGAGCTGATATAATAAATGGGCCCAATAATAATTAAGTGGCTTAAAGAAGATAAACATTTCTTTTTCAATTACAGTTTGAGATGAATGCTTCAGGTAAGCGAGCAGCTTCATTCACCAAAGTTATTTAGAACAGTAGTTATTTCCAACATGCTGTTCCACTGTACCCGTACGGCACTTTCATCATTTGCCCAATTAAACCTGGGCTTTCATGGGTTCCAACTAGTTGGAAGGCAAAAGAGAATGTAAAGGAAGCACATCCCCAAGGCTAGAATAACCTACAGTATTTCTGCCTAGATTCCGTTGGCAAGGATGTGGTCATGTGCAACCTTCCCCCACCCCACCCCCGCCACCTGGAACCAGTAAGGGAACTTGGGATATGTGGCCATTCCATGTGTTTATGAAGAAAAGGAAAACAAATGCTGATAGACAACTGCCAGTCTCCTCCACATCCATCAATTTCTCTCAAACCAATGCTTTCCTTTCTCTTCACGCTGTTTATAAAAAGGTCCATGCCCTGCCTGAACCACTATGATCCCTGAGTGCTTTTTTTCTAGTCTCCACTCTTTCATCTCACGAGCCTATCTCCTTCTAACAATCAAATGACTTTTCCAAATTATACTATTTTTATTTTTTTATTTTTTTCAAATTATAACTATTTTTAATTCCTTGTCTCAGAATTCTGTGGCCATGAATTCCTACCTATGTCAAGTCTGAATTACTTATTATGGATTTCACTGCTCATCATCCTCCACAACTTCACAAGATAAAGGATAAAAAGTTAAAGGGGTCTAGAGCATACTACATACACGAGACCACCTTCATAGTTCTCTCTTTCCTAGATTTTTTTTTTTTTTTAGAAAAGGGACTTAAATTTTCAGTTATATAACATCACAAGTAGTTTTTTTCTTCAAGACCCTGGTTATAAATGACTTTCAGATCAGTATTTGATGATGGAACTTGAATGTCGCAAAATAAAACTATGACCTGGACTTGGGTTAAAAGCAGATCTGCATCACTAGAGCATTAATATAAACAATTAAATTCCCTCAAACAATAGTTTCTCTATAAGCCTTGTGTAAAAGCTCATTTTTAAGGCAGAAGTACTCACTACATGTTCTGGGGACCTCTGAAGGGGTGTCCCTGAAACTTTTTCGGAGATCTATGAGGTCAAAACTCTTTTCATCATAACACTAAGACATCATTTACCTTTTTACATTCATTCTCTCACCAGTGACCATAGACTTTTCCAGAGGCTACATGATGTGTGATATTGCCACAGATTGAATGCCAAAGCAGATATGAGAACTATGTTCTCTTCTATTAAAGCCAGATACTTAAAAGATTTGCAAAATTAGAAAACTATGCCACTCTTTTTACTACATTTTTTTTGCTTTGTGACCTATACTTATTTTTTGTTAAAAAGTTATTGATGGAAATGGATTATTTTAAATGAATATTAAATATTTCAAAATCCTTATTCTAACTTATGTAGTAAATATTAATAGATATAGCTTATATAAACAAAAGCTTTTGGAGATCCCCAGTAATTTTGAAGAGTGTATTGGGGTCATGAAATCAAAAAGTTTGAGAGTCACTGCTTTAAGGAGATAAATTACAGTTTTGCTAACTAACTGTATCCACCCATGTCAACACTGAGCATCTCCCGTTAATTCCTGGAAGCAAGGAGAGTGGCATCAGTGAAAATGTCTATAAAATAGTTTCCATTCTCTGATCTAATATGGTCTTCATTGAAGTCATCAAGGACAGAGTATTGCTTCTTTGATGTTCTGCTCTTAAACACATGAAGGAAAGAAGAGGGAATTGAGAATTGTGCTGAGAAACAGGTACAGAGGTCATTAGGAAAACAGGCTCTGTGGACTCTCATGCATAACTAATGACTATAAAGTGCTTTACAGATAGAAAAGTGTTATGTCATGGCAGAAACAACCACAATGCATCTTTTGCTCAAGGAGAAACTGCCTCCTTTCTTGATATTCCTTATAAAGGAGATTTAAAATATTCTTAGTTTGCATAGTGATTCTGGAAGATTTCAACTTGAATAACCAAAACAGTGTTCACGATAAATAACATTCATCATTTACACCGTTGGACCATCACTCAATTCTGTAACGTTACAGACTCTATTCTAATGCTAGCCACTTAGCTTTGCTCTAGAGAAAACTCTATACCATGGCCAAAGGCTGCCACAATACACGTTACAAAGGCATACGTTTACTCACAAGAATGATTTCACAGAGTCAGTCACCACTACAAAATGAAAACAAATAAACAAAGCATCACCCAAATTCCAGTAAATAATTCAATGAAGACAATTTCCTATATGTTGAGTAAGCAGCATATAACCAGCTTTGGTCCCAGGTCTCTCAGTGGTAAAGAGGCTATTGGATTTGCCTGGCAGGCAAATCTTTCAGAACTGTCAGTTAACTAAGAGTTACTCCAAAAATTCTAAAATGTTGGGGGTGGGGAGTATTTTCAGTCCTTAAAAAAAATAATATATTTCTTTTTAAAGTCAATTCTAATCCTAACATTTCATATGCTTATTTGCACCTGCCACACTAATAACATCTGGGCTTAGATGTGATCAAAACTACTTTTTAGGTCATCTTCACCCTAGCATACTTGCTATAAAGACACTGCTGCGTGAAAAATCTCCAAGCCCTGTTTTGCACATGACACATAAGGACATTTTCCGTTAACATTAATGAGACCTATGAATCCATTGATGGGATAATAGAACTAAAGGTGAGGTTTTATTGGTGATATACCATCCTTCATCCCAGTGTTTAACTTCTTATAAATAGGTAGAAATTTGGCCATGCATAAAATGCAAGAGTGACTAGTGTCTCTGAAGTTGTGAAGAGTTCAAGGATACATCATAGTTTTAAAAGTATGAAATATACTTTGATACAAATACAGAATTCTAAGTAGTGAACTCTAAAAATATTCCCATGTAGTACTCCAAAAAGTGAATGATTTCAGAATTGACTAGGCATTTTCATCTCCAGAAACTAATAATCTATGTTTCCACATTTAATCATTTTAGACATCAGCATTCATTGTTAGTGGAAGCAAGTTACTATATTTTACAAATAAAGTCACCCATCTTGTTTTATGAATTAAATCCTAAATGTTATTTTGGTTGACAGCCTATGTCAATTTCATGTATTTCTTCTTGAGAACTATCCTACAACGAAAATTTCTGACTACTTATATAAAACTTTAAATAACTGTCGGGTGTATTTTGTGAGCTTAAAATGAGATATTTCACTACTTGGTCCATAAATATTTTCCCTTTATTGCTTAAAATACACTGTTTCAAAAAAATATATGCTTTATTCACAAATCTATCTCATTTTTTGTTGTTGTTTCCTGCTAGTCCTCTCCCAAAACCAAATACACTTCTTCCTTTGCTAAAGCTATTTTTAAAGTTAACCTCTTGTACATAACAAAAAAAAAGTTAATAGTCATTCTAAAAAGTAATTATTGAAAATTTTAAGACAAAAAGCGATTTTACCTAGCTGTGGGCATTTTTTTTTTTAAATGAAGGAAAAGAAGACTTATTTAGAATATACAGGTAATTTACATTATCAAAATGACTGCAGGATAGAACCTGAATAAGTAACACTTTGCCAATCACACCTTTACTGTACGCTGAACACTAGTTTACTGATAGATATTGCATAACCATGAGAAAATAGATACAGCACTTAGAAGAAATATTAATTAAAAAACGAGTAGGAAAAAGGAAAGTCTTTCATAGCACTTAAAAGTTCATTCCCACCATATTTTACTTTATCATATTCAGTGGCCTGTCTAGTATTATCTCCATATACCTGCTAAGTTTAACAAGTTTCAAACAACACATTGTATTTGTGACAGGTCAAAATAAACAGCAACTCTTACCCATGAGAACAAGACAAGTCAGTGCCTGAGCACAGTTAAGAATTATTTTCTGGAGAAAGAATTATTTTCTGAAAGAATTATTTTCTTTTAATCTCCCTACTGAAATTCCTTGATTTTGTGAAACTTGAGTTTTGTCTTTCTTCATCTAACACACAGTTGTGATTGAGACCAGGCAAGGAAAAGCATGCTATGGATTTGTGGTGCCTCCAAAGCTGGAAGATGATGGTGTTTGTATGACCACCACATTAAGCACATGACCAAATGATTCTCATCCACATTTATGGTCAGTTTTCAAACAGAGGCAGTATTATCTATTCCACACCAATTACATACACATACACAGAATGTTGTTTGCAAACTACAAGAATAGTAAATAACAAGATGTAACTAGAAACCCTGCCTTCTTTTTGAAACAAGAGAAACATCCCATAGGGAAAGATCAAAATTATAATTCACCTAACCTCAATTAATCTAAAATGGCGAGCCACAAATCCTTGATTATAAACCCCCAAGCTTGGCTGCCTGTCCTTCCAAAGTTGGCATTTGCCAGCAAGCTCTGTCCCAAAGGTCCTCCTGCTCCCAAGTGGATGGCAGTGCCCGTTTCTTTGTGGTGCAAGCCAGCTGAGGATCAAGGAAGACTTCCATGGTTTGCCCAGTGAAGTGGCCATGAAAACACCGGGAAGTCACGTCACTTCTTTGTGCTCCTGGGGAAAGAAAGGGTGCTCCACACCCTCCACCGCTCAGGGACACCCTGTCCAAGATGGTGACGCATCTTTCTCGGTACACTGAGGTGGGGTGGGGGGGTGTAGAGACAGCTTATTACTGAACTAAATGTTTTTATTGATCGCCCTTGAGTCAGAGCTCACTGACCCCGCAAACCATAAATGGCTATAGCGCAGAGCTGTCATTTCCAGGCAGCAAGAAGAGATACCGGATTAGTCCAAGGCACCTCGCCCTGGGCTTCCTCCCATCGTCCCTCCGCCCGCCTCGCCTCTCCGGGTTCGGAATAAAGACGGGGGCCGGGGAGGGTTTCCCGTCGGCCGTCGCTGCGGGGGCGGCGGGCTGCGTACAAGGGGAGGAAGCTGCGCTGAGTTACCGAACGCGCGCTGGCGAGCGGGGCCAGAGCGGACAGCCTGGAGCTGGCGACACCTCCCGCCCGGAGTCGGCGGCCAGAACGCGAAGCGGCCAGGGCGCGGGTCCCCGGAAACAAATGAGTGTTTTGCAGTATTCCCATTAAACAATAAAGCGAGCCGTAAAGCCTCAGGTGCTGTGTTTGTTGTGCCGTCTGTGCCGAGCAGTGGCTCCGGCAAGGGCGAGCGCGGCGCAGTGGGCCGGGGGAGCGCCTCTTCGGCTGATTCCAGGGAAAGATAAGGAGCCGCCGAGCCACCAGCTCTGTCTAGACTCGCGACCTCACAAGTCAAGCGCCTTGTTTGGATTAGCCCTCCAGATCTGCCAACCTGATCAACTCCTGAGAGAGGAGGGCCCAGCAACACCCTTTTTTCCTCTCCCGGACCACGATTGTCCCTACTTTAAGGGATCAAGGGCTGACGTGCCTGCGGAGTCGTGGGGCTGGTTAGACCAGTGCCGGGTCCCCGCTTCTTAGCGCCCAGCCACCCCACGGGAAATGCACCAGAGAGAAACACCACCGGGAAGACTGGCAAAAATAAGTAGCTACCTCAATCGAATCCACAAATAACACCACCCTGAAATAAACGCAAACTTTCAATCAATGGAATGGAAAGGGGACCCCAGGCAAGGGGAGGACTGAGTGGAGTCTCCCACAGGACTGTCGTAAAGTGGCTTTCCCCTACCTGGCTGAAAGCAATCTCACCCCGCGTTTTTTTTCTCCAAATCTAGGCGTCCCCTTTGGGGTTGGGGTAGGGGTTCTTTTTAGATCGCTTTGGTTGTTATTGCCGAGCGCTTTTCCAAAGGATAATTAACAGAAACATTTGAAAAATAAATTTTTAAAAATAAAAAAGAGTCAAGTAGTCTTAAGTGCGGCTCTGGGAAGAGGCTGGCTTCTCCAAGACATAGAAACTGGCTTCTCAGAGCTAACAGCTTATGAGCCATAAAAATTAAAGGATGTGATGGAAACAATGCTCACAGCAAACACTCGCAGCGTTCCCTCCCGCCCCTCCCCCTCCTTCGCTCGCTGTGAACCAACTTCTCTGTCTACACTTCAGAAGTCTCCGGGAGGTGTGGAGAGATCCTCCATCACGACTTGGGACATTGTAAGCTGTGAAGTTTATGTTTGTGGCGCCTGGGCTCAAACAGCCATTCAGTGGCTTGCTCAGTTATCAAGAAAACAACAATCAGAAAAGATCAGTAAACAGAATCGGCTGCCAGCGCCCTGAATTAACTACTTGCGTCTTAGTTTAAAAACATTGACCCACACTGTACGCGCTAATTATTTTTATTTTAAGTAGTTAGCAAGAATTCAAGATTTGGGGCCATTTTTGAAAGTAATATTCTTTACATAAATGTACACAGAGAAAACCCTTTCCCCTTTTCTCCCTGAACCTCCAAAGAAAATGTGACTTGCCTTGTTGTGACTAATCTTTAGTTGTTGATTAGCAGAAAGGATGTAGTCTTTAATGAACAAAAGTCAAGCATAATTTGGATTATAAATTTCCCTTACAAAAATTGGCTAAACTTTACAAATAAGAAAATAAGTACTTTCTGCTTACTGTACTTGTAGTAGGGGTGGGAGTAAAAACCCAGATTGGTTGAGTTCCATCCACACTTAGCTCTTCTCATGGTTTGGACAAAATTTTAACTTTTTCCCCCTTATTTCCTTAAGAAAATGGAAAAGAGCAAGTAAATCTACATGGGGCTTACCAGAGATATTTCAATGAAAACGATCTTATGGCTTAAAACTTCAAGGTGCTAGGGAAATGCCAAGTACTTCTAGGTACCTTAAAAGCACATTGTCTTTTGGCTAGTAGTCAAAAGAATAAGATAGACCAAAAAAAGAGGTCAATACCATGAGTCTAAGAAGCTGATTAGGGTGAACAGCAGCAGAGCATCACAAAGTCATATATTTAATCTTGCATTCCAAAAAAAAAAAAAACCTTGTGAATTGGGAAGTGGGTACACACACCCACGAAGAATGTCAAATAACCAGAAATGTTATTTCAACGAAGAAAGAAGTCTCTTTGAATATGGTTTTAACTGAGAAAGGACCTTTTTGAGTGGTAAGGAAAACCAGGTCCATTTAATAAAAAGGAAAGAGAGACAATAAACTCACATAGATGTTATTGCTCTGAAACAATGGGGGGAGGGAATCTTCTCCGAGGACAGATGTTGATAGGGATTGCCGGATTTAAGAAGGGCATCCTGGATGTTTTTAGTCGCATTAAGTTTTAGCTTGCAGAAGCTGGAGGAAATGAGTCATAATATCCAGAAGGAAGAATTCAGAGTCATAAGGGGAGGGAGGATCAAAGATAATAGCAAACACGAAGAATTTCATTAGAAGAGCACAGCTCAAAGCTAGGTCTCCAGAGGTGTACAGGGAAGAGGAGAGTATGTGAAAGAGATGGTTTGCAAACAAGGAGACGTTTCAGCTACACATTTTAGAGCACATGATGAGGAGTCTAGAAGGGAACACACCTTTCATATGAATAATACAAGAACTAGAATGCTATCGACCCATCAATCCATTCTCAGCTATCAAGCAACAAATATCTTGAATCTAGTGAAACCAAATTGTTCATCACTCCCCTCCCAAATTACTATACTTAAATTCAAGTCGTGGACCTCAGAATAGTCTGATATATATATATATATATATAGTCTGATATATATTATACATATATGTAAAACATCACCTCCTTCACCACCTCCCCACCCCTAATCTAGGGAATAAATGTCAGGATGGGAGAGCATCACAAAGATGTGTGCCTCATTTAAGTCCCTCCATTGCATTCACATCCTAAATAAAGTTGTTTTGGTTTCCCCCTCCCCATTTAACCTCTACAGAGTCCACCAGAGGCTATGACTGGAAAAAGGACTTTAATAGTCTCCAAAGCAGGACTTGGGAGATGAGTAACTTTGCAAACACCAATATTTAGGTTGGACCTGCTATCAGCCATCCCAAATATGATGGGGAGGAAAAAGGAAAACTGAAAAGGCAGGCAAATAGTAATAATGAGTGGGAAGGTAAAAGAGCCAAGTCCGATGCCAGAGATGAGAGAGAGATGAGAGAGAGAGATCGAGAGAGAGAGAGAGAGAGAGAGAGAGAGAGCAAACGCCAGGCAGATCTTTCCAGGAGATGATCTGTGTGAGATAAGACATAACTCCTGTTTCTCTCAGCAGAAGACCACAAGCCATTATTACTGCCGGCCAAATTATTACCCCTCTGTGAAGAATTAGACACAACAATCAAAGTAATCAACGGGCATGTCTAATGCACTGTAACATTTTCAATGCAAAGTTTGTTTTCTCTCTGCCCCCCACGTTAGAGCCTGTAATTAACCCGTTATGTAGAACGATGCCAAACAAAAGCCTAATTGAGGCTCGTTTCCCGACACGTAGCAGGTTTGGAGAGGGTGAAAGGGGCTTGAGAGCCCGGGAGCCGCGGGGCTCACCCGGCCTCCAGCCGGGCCTCCGAGCTCCTCCCGGTCAGGGGTCCGAAGGGGCACGCGCCACAAGACACACGATTAGGGTACGTTAGTTCTCGTATTTATTAAGAATTGCCAGATATTTAAAACGCCATGACACTCGCGCATACAAACGCATCCATTTTCTGAAGAGTCAAAGTATCATCCTGGGGTGGAGGAAGGAAAGGGGGACAGGGTGCAGCCCCAAATCCTAACCCGCCATCAAAGAAGCACCAAGAAGCCTGATTTCGGGCAGGACCCTTTGTCCATCCCCGGGTTCTCTGGCTCCCACACGGGAAGCCCTGCTACGTGCCGGGGCCCGGGGCCCGGGGAGGCGGGNGTCTGGGAATTGCTGAGAAAATTCTCTCCCCTCTCGGCCTGCTCTTCCTGCGCAAAGAAAGCAGCATTTCTCAATCGGCTGACAGCCGCAACCGGTAAATAATGGTCATACCTCACTGACAAGGCAGAAAGGCGCTCTTTTAGCAAGAGCCTCTACTTGAAATATGGGTCATTTCAACAATCCTAAGCAGGAGACTTTGGTATAAAGCACTTACTCCAAGAAAATAAAATAGACTCAGAATCAAAACCCATTTTAAGCGGGACCTTCTTCCTTTTTGGGGCGGGGCGGGGCGGGGGGGGTCTGGGCAGAAAAGGGAAGGAGAGGTGGCGAATGGGTCGGAGGACATCATCTCATTTTCAGAAAAGCAGTAACGGTATCAGAGCTGAGAACTAAAGGCTTCCAACCAATTTTGATTTGACTAGTAAAATGCAAACTGGCAAGTTCGACCTTAACTATTTGCAATAAAACATCACACCTATTGTACGTCAGTCTACCCCGTTCACATGCAGTCCTTAATTTCAGACATTTTGATGGCTTACTTGTAAACATATAAAAGAGGGACCCTGGATCATTGCATTTATTTATTTATCTATGCCAAACGTTTATTAGTGAAATAGTCCTGAAGATATAATTCTACATATGGCGCTTTGATTTCACATAATATTTAAGAAAAAAGACAAAACACATAGAATTAGACATATAATTCAAAGACCACGGTATAACCTTTATCTTTTTTTTTTACTTCAGCAAACAAAAAATGTCAAATGACATGAAAAGTGGCAAGTCTTTCGACAATAAATAATAAATTACTTTATAATTTTTGCAATGCAAGAGCAAACAAAAAAAAAGTTTCCTTTTTTTCCTCTTTATTTCCAGAGAGAGAGAAAACAGTCATTTTAACCAATAACTATACACATCTTTGGGGGAAAAGTTCTTGGACAGACACAAGTCAAACACAATCCCGAGACGCTTGTGGCAAAATAGAGGTAACCTTGTTGCAATGCTTTATAAGTTGGTTTTTAAATTTGAATTCAAAAACCTTTAAAGTCGCTTCAGACTTCTTGATAGAGGATGGATCTCAAAAAAAAAAAAAAGAAAGAAAGAGAGAAAGAAAAGAAAAAGAAGGAGGAGGAGGAGGGGCAAAAGTAAAAAAGAAACAGGCTACAGGACATGCTAAGAGACCCAGGATTTCAATTAACCCCTTGTTAAAGTCAACTAAAAACATCGCAAACCAACGCAGCTCCACCTTCCTGAAAGGACTCTTTCAGCCAAGGAGGCCAGTTTTCTCTTCCTGCTCATTTGCTGGAGCTCCTGTTTGGCAAGGCAATGACCAATATAGAAACAGCACCATTCAGAATAGGATGGACTAGAAAATCTCTATTTCTGCTTTTTCTCTAGATGTGCAGTGAAATGAAAATGCTTTTTTTTGAGATCCTTGAATATAAATCCTCTACGTTTTAAAAACGTCTTTTTTTTTCAGTACTCCTAAGGTCATTGGATAGCGTATGTTGGGTTTGGGTTTTGTTTGTTGTTTAATTCTAGTAAAATCCCATGATTGTCTTCACAGTGTTGCTACCATATCACCTTGTCATTAAAACAGACTTCGTGCATTTCATGGAGCATTCATTCCTCGATTCAGTTTTCATTGACTGGGTCGTTAAATACTTTTGTTTCGGAGTTCAACATTATACTTTCCCACTTTCTCCAACAGGGAAAAAAAAAATACATCTGAATGAATGTTCCTCATGCCTCAATAGGACTGGCTACCATGCTGTTAGGTGTATCTGGGAGCTGAGAGGACATCGACGCCACTTCACTGCCAGTGGAATTAGAGCCCGGTCCTCCTTCTGAAAAATTCACCTGCACAGAAGGTGGAGAAATGAATAAAGGAGGCTGCGATTGTATTCCTAAAAGGATTATAAGCTTGTCCTATGTGTCTATGCATGAACAAGTGTTTGTGTATATAGATGGAAACGTAGATAAAGATATCCACATAGATAATTGAATTTCAACAGTCTTAAAGAAAGCCCTCAAAGAAAAGAACTTGAGAAGAAATCCTCTGGCTTTCCCATCTTTCAAGAGATCTCTGTTTTAACTGAAACTGAATTCCCAACATTATGTTGCGTTAAATTATTTAAGAACAAATGTGTTTCCCACTGTAAAATGGCATCGCAACTCTACCAGGCATGCTCGAAATAAAATTATCCTGCTGGCTACATGTTGCCCCGGGAGCAGGCGACTTCTCGGTCTCTAGGCATCAAAGCCTCTCTTCTGGAGTTGGAAAATCCATAACACACGCTCAGATCACTCAGATCGTGTGACAGGAGATTCAGAGGAGGCTCCACCGAACAATGATTAACTCCTCAGAGGGTTCACAGCGTGGGCTTTCTTCCTTGTTGTTGGTCCTGATGCCTTTTGGCCTTTCTCTGTCTTTCTCTTTCTCTCTCTCTTTAAATCAGGCTCTTCCTTCCGAGAGGAGCCCCATACATTATAACGTCATCGCATTATAAATATCTGGCTCCTTCTTTTAAACCGAAAGTATTGTGTTGCTGTTGGAAACCTTCTCCACTCTGTCCCCAACCCCCGCCCTCCTGCCTTGGCTTCCCTCCCACTGTTCTCATCTAACACGAAAGTTTTAGAAGGTACAAACACTTGGCTGTCCTGAACGCCCCTCTTACCTGCCTTCTATGATCGGGTTTTGCTTAAATAACACGTAAGATTAACCTCACTTTAAAATAAGTTCTTTTTCCTAATTCCAGAGTCTACCTTCCTTTCTAACCTATTGAACTTTCCCACGGTGAGGTTAAGGGGCTCCTCCAATTTATCTAGCCTCTAGACTGGCCCACTTACAAATGTAAAGCTGGGCCAAGTCCTTGCAACCACTGCCTCTGGCCTATGACCTAACTGTTGCCACAGAGAAAGAAAATGCTCTCCAGGTAAATGTGAGGGTGAAAAGCTAACCCCGACGCAAGTTTTATTTTCAAAGAAAGGAACAAAGTTTTTAGAATTGATCTTGTTTTATAGAACAAGATTCTATAGGACTGTTGACTCTTATAAGCGAAAGAAAATTATGTGTATATGTGTGTGTACATATATATATACACACACACATATATATACCATATTACAAAGTACATATATTTAATAATCTTATTTATCTTGCTCCTCAAGCTTTTTGTAGGCATAGGATGAGTTCATTTTCTCTTTTCTGGATGTGTAAAACATATTAATGTGAAAACAGGTTCTCATGTGCTGTCTCTTTGACTGGGAGAACTCATGCTTCTTTTGCTATATATACACATGTGGTTGTGTATAACGTCTGAACTCATACACTTAAAATGTTAAAGCAGTTCTACATCTTAGATTAAGATGGTCCTAGAAAGGAATGTGAGTAACAAAGTATCAATCATATCCTTAAATAACTGAACTCTTTACTGATATATCTGAAAACCGTACCCAGCCAAGTGCCCGCTGCTCATTGATAATAACATTGGTAACGTCTTACATCTGTTATTATTACAAACAGCTAGATTTGGGTCTTTAAATATACCATTCCCTAGGATCTGAGGCGAGAATAAATTTACTACTTGCTGATCAAAAAGTCAAGGGGATCTCTAAAGTCCCTTCCAGCTCCAAAAGTCTGAGATGTATGATTTTGCAACTCTGCACGCCTTCCCACACATGTCTAGTTTGTTTGATACCTTCAAGTTATCCCTCAAAGAAGGCCCGGCTGATAGGAAATTCAACCTATATGGTCATGTTATGAACTCACAGAAAAGACTCACAAGAGGTTTGTTTTCCTTGAGTGCTTAGCTCCTCTCACCAAGCCTCCTTCCTCTCTCCCCAACCCTGGGGCCAGGGAGGCACCCTCCCCCCCTGAATCCTTCCTTGTGTGACAGTTAAGCCAGAATCTTCTTTTTGTTGGAGATTCAACCTCCTGACTCCGAGAGCTGAGACTTACCAGTTGCTGAAAAGCAGGCTGATCTATGTCACTCTGCAAGGCGAAGTCACTCAGTACTTTCCAAGGCGGCTGGTAACTTTGCACCTCCACTGGGTTTGCCTGTAAGCCACCATCATGTCTCTCTGGACTGGCAGCCACCATGGGAGTTCCTGTCATCCCCTGGATATTCTGTGAATAGGCCCCCCCAACCCCAACATGTTAATGACCAAACTCCCTCCCTCCATTGTCTGCACAGGCTAAGCAAATAAACCCTGGCATTATCTTATCTATATAGTGGCTATTATTGACTCGGTTAATCTGCTGCATGTATGGATATTAGCCAGAGTGCAGTTTTGTTTTATTGTATTTTGTTTTTCTGTGGGCAGGACTAGGAGGTCGGCTTGGACCTTATTAAACTGAGTTCTATTCTGACTTTCTCCTTTCCCTGTACATTCACAGCATATCCCAATTCCCCCATCTGCTTTCACAGGCCATAGCATCACAGAAGCAGAAAGCTGAGGCAAAAGAGGCCCCCCCCCCGCTGGCAGCCACCAGACATGGTGGTTTTCTGGGCAGTTTCAGTTAGATTTTTGGTTACATTTTCTACAGGCCCTTCTCTTCTTCACAGCGCCAACCCCCACCCCCAAGGGTTTAGGTCTGGCGGCTATTGTGCTACTAGGCACTCACCAGCACTCACCAACGTGAAAAGTGCCCCAGCCCAGGCTTGGCTGGCCTGCCAAGTTTAATGACAGCAGGGGTTTTATGGCATTTAAAAATAGGGCTGAAGCGGTAAAAAGAAAAAAAAAAAAAGTAGCTCTTTAGTTTAACTCAATCAGGAGGCCTGCCAAGTGGCCGCTGCATGGGCCTGGGATGACAGTAGATAATAATATCTCTGGAAGCCGGGGCTAGACCTAGAGCAGAGGGTGTCCTGTTTTTGCAGGTCACCTTGGGGAACCTCGCTGACCTGACGGTGCTGGGACATGCCCAGAGGGTTGCCTGGGTGACCTGCCCACCGAGTCTCTGCATTAGACAGAGAACCAAGGAACTGTCCCTCTGTCTGGTGCCTGAGGAACCGACAACCTGGAAGTTGATAAAGTGGAGCCAGGCCTTGCTGCCTCCTGCCCATGAAGGGGTGACTGCATCCTTCTGGTGCCAGCCTAGGGGCATGGTTGAAGGACACAAGCCCACCCTGTGGGCCAGCACTGGGCAGGTGGCCTGGTGCCGGCTGCTTCTCTCCTGGGCGGGGTAGAGGTAAGGGGCTGCAGGCTCCTCCCCTGGAACAGGATGACACCCACTCTCAAGCCAACCTGGGAAGCCACCAAGCACCTCACACGCTTGCTCTGCTCTCCCCCACTGCCCCCAAGTCCCCTACCCGGCTCCAGGGCCACTCACAGTTTTGTCATTGGGCTGCTGCTGCTGGAGCTGCTTCATCATGATGCTCCGCTTCTTGTCCTTGCACCGCTTGTTTTGAAACCAGACCCGGATCACGCGGGGGCTGAGGCCTGTCATCTCCACCAGTTGCTCCTTCATGAGCGCGTCTGGCCGGGGGTTGGCGGCATAGCAGGTCCGCAAGGTGTGCAGCTGCTTCTCGTTCAGCACAGTCCGAACACGGGTGGTCTTCTCCGGCTGCTTGTGGACGTGGGGCCGCAGGGCCGGCTGCCGGGCAGAGATGGGCTCGGCTGCGAGGCAAGGGGCACGGTGAGGTGAGTGCCAGCTGCTCGCCCTCCCGTGCAGCACCCAGACAATGGCCCCTGCAGCCTCCACAGACAAAGCAGTGGAGGCAGAGGTGGGGACCAGGGAAGCAAAAGGGAGAATAAAATCTGGCTTTCTAGTCTGAGAGGTCAATGCTGAGTAATTCAGGCCCAGAACACAGCCTCCACCCTTGATCTAGCCGACACAGCCTTAGGAAAGGGGTGCACGTCTCAGGGGTAGTATCTTTCAGCATTAATTCTCTTTCCTCCTCGCCCTTCCTTATACCCAGACCGGGTCCAGGTTAAGGAGAACTCCCACCTCTAGACTCTTGGGCAAAGGGCACAGAAGGTACTCGGAAAGGAAACACAGTACACCCCGGCATCAGCCAGAGACACTACACCAGCCAAGAGGTATCTAATGCAAAGGCCGAAGGGAATTCTGCCAGAAAGACTTGAACTTCCTTCCAGAGAGGGCAATCGTGTCAAGGGGCTAAAGAAATTCAGTATTTCAGCCATCACTGCAGTCCTTGATCTTTCTGACTACTAATCTACCTGGCCGTTCCTGAGATGGGCTCACTCCATGCAAAGGAAAACCGAAACTGTAGAGCTGTCTACGCTCTAAGTAAATGACAGCTGCGAAGTGTTCTGTCTCCTGATTTCCTCTCAATATTTCCACTTCTGCTCTGTTTCCCCACAAGCAGAGCACAGGTTGCACAGGACAGAAACCTCCACTCTGG
This sequence comes from Crocuta crocuta, assembly GCF_008692635.1. Classification (NCBI taxonomy): domain Eukaryota; kingdom Metazoa; phylum Chordata; class Mammalia; order Carnivora; family Hyaenidae; genus Crocuta; species Crocuta crocuta. The sequence continues at coordinate 701,699 of NW_027528006.1, forward strand.
CTCTGCCCATGTGGAAGCTGGTCACACATCCCCCAGAACAGGAGTCTTAGAGCCTCCGAAAAAGCAGAGTGGAAGATCCGGGTTTCCTCGACATCAGTGTTCAGTGAGAATTGATACTTTAAAAATGCACCAGGTAGATCTACTCATGAGGGGAAGAAAGGTTGGGAAACATCAGCTGCCTTCTTAGGGAAGGCCTCTTCCTGGCCAACCTTGCTCTGTTTCAACTCTCCTTCTTGGGGAAGGACTCTCTGAAATGTACGGCACAAATCCTGCACCTTCCAGGACCCCTAGGGTCAGGTCAAAACCTACTGGGTCAATTTAGTGTTACAGCGACAGGCCTGAAGATGAAATTCTCACCAAATCACATAGAATGAAAGGTTTAAAGAGGCAGGCTCCCTTTAAAAGTCAATTACTGCAGATTAGCTTGTTGACAGTTTTAAATCACAGCTCTGTGCAGTGGCCTGAAGTTATTAAGACTGTTATCTTTCCCCCTCCATTCTTTCACAAAAGTCTAAAAATAAATTTTAAAAACGTTTCAGAGTGTGGGCCAGTTGCAAGGAAAAAGGATCTGAGGGGCTGACTTAAGGCCCCCTCCGCTTCCTTCATTGGGTTAAAGGAGGAAGCTCCGGGGGCCCAGAGCTCCACCCCTTTAATTAGGCAGCGGCAGGAAGAATACCTGGCGGGAAGCTGAAGCCCATTTTCAGTAAGCCGAAGTTTGGAGGCCACGGTGAACTGGAAGTCCTGTCTGGACGTGTGTGTACACGTATGCGCAAGCGGTGTACATTTATGTGTACCCACATATAGACACACAGCCGCGTAGGTGTGCTGGCAGGGGGGCAGGGGTGAGTCAGGGGAGGCAGTGAATGCACTGAACCTCGCGCCCAAGAGCGAAAGCGCAGTGCCAGCTGTTCCCAGAACGCTTCCTTAAGCTGCCTGCCGCTGCGCGGCGACTGCCCTGTGGCTGCCAGGGCTGCTGCGGTCGGGAGCCGTCCCGCCGGCCGGGGCGGCGCTGGCCTAGCCTGGCACCAGCCTCCCCCAGCTGGCCTCCCTCCGGGCACGGAGTACCTGCCATTTGCAGCGGCCGCGCCGGGTGCAGCGGGCTGAGCGGATCCCCAGCGCCCAGGCTGGCCCTCTCCACCACGTCGTGGTCCGCACGGCAGAAGAGCCCGTCCTCCCGAAGCGCGAACTCGTCGCCGGGGATGAGCTGACGGCTGCAAGCCACGCAGCGGAAACACTCGATGTGGTACACCTTGGAGCGGGCGCGCATCACGAAGTCGTTCTTGCTGAAGCCGATGCTGCACTTGGCGCATTTGATCCCGTACAACCTGCGCGCGGGGGGAGGCGGGGGGGAGCGGGGTGAGAAACACAGAGGGGGTCACTTCAAGCGGGCATGGCCCGGGCCCCAAACTGCACAAGAGCCCAGCCACAATGCCCTGGGACACTGAAGTCAGCATCCGCTGACCAGCTGAGAATGGGAGGCTAGAAATGATTAGGTTTCTCTCTTCTCCTCTCCCCTCCTTTCCTTTCCTATGAACCTCGAAGCCTCTGTCCGCCGTACCTACCAGTTCAGAACAGCCGCAAAATAAAAATGTTCGATGTGTTGAAACCTGGGCCTCTGTAACCCTTACAGTTGTCGGCAGAAAGGAGTCCTGGGCAGCTCTAGAGCCACTGGCCCCACACTTTCGCCTTCCTACCCCCCAATTTCTGCTGCCAGAAATGTCTCTCAAACTGCTACAAAGAGTCCTTCCAAGAGAAAAAGAGGTTAGGGGATGAGACTGTCAGCGCATTCGTTTGTAAATATACACAAATGCACAAGCAGAGTAGCAAAATGAAACCTCTGAGGGTTTCCAGATCCCCTTCTGCACAATAAGCACGTCGTAGTCTGCCTAACTTTTTTCCTCTGGCAACACTGTTAACAGAAAGTTTTCCTCTCCGTTCTTTCTTTTATTATCTTTGAAATCTGCCCCTGCTCCCTCAATCTTTTTCAAGTTATTGAAGCATCTACTTCTATTTCAGTTTGCCTGAGAACCACGACCAGCCAGAAAAATGAAAAGACCCACTTCTAAGGTCTTTCTCGCTGCTGACCTTTCCCTACAAGGGACAATCCTTGTCGGTTCCACCTAGGGGGCACTACCCTGGCCCCCTCTCCATGTATCAGTAATAACACAAGTGGGGGCATTCCTACAAACAGAATGGGCTGGTGGAAAAAATACATGGGGGGGGCGGGCACCTCGCTCCCCCAAGGGAAGCAAGGCATTAAGAAACCTTGTCCCCCATTCTACTTTTAAAAGGACAGTTCAAAGGGACACATGCACAAACACACACACACAACTGAAAGAGAGAGAGAGTGAGAGAGAGGAGGGAAAAGGTAAAAGCAATGGGCTCCTTTTATAAATGTGTATGCAGAGTTAGGTACAGGAAGGTCTGTATGCAATTGAGCAAGACCCTATCTCCATAGGAGGAAAGATAGTCCTAGAGGTGCAAAGTGAGCTCTCCCTCTCCAGAATCCTAAGCTCACACACTAATCAAGTAAACAATGAAAACGTCTCATTTGTCTGAGGTTAGAAGGTAGATTCAGAAGTTTTTCCTCCCTCCGCCTACTCTATGTGAGATCTTCCATTTCATAGGATGAGGACTTTACCTTGCCTGTGACCAAACAATTTGGAAAATCCCTCCCCTTTCCTCTAGTTCCCCACTTCCCCTATTTCCTCCCACTCTCTCCCTGCAAAGTATTAATACCCCCCCAATTGCTCAGTTTTACTTATCAAGATTATACTATTTCATGATTTTACAATAAGAAAAAGTGTTAGACATTAAGTGGACAGGTAAAAATTGTGACTGCATGCTTAAATCTTGACTAAACTTTAATAAAAGTTCTCAGCTCCAGAAATTCTGTAACTTACAAAAGCCAATTACTTATTAATAGCCACTGGAGAGTTTTTAATATATATACATACTTCGATATTATTTAACATATAGTGAAGATGTTAACTCTTCTGTTTGTTATTAAAGCAATAAAATTTTCTTTAGGAATTCTACTTGCTTCCTAAGGCAGAAAATGAAATTTCTGACATATAGATACCCAGGTTAGAGAAAATATGAGATTTGTGAACATGAAGTTTACGCACAGAATAAACTGAAAGAGAGAAAAAAAAAAGAAAACTCATAAAGTTCCCTGTGTGGTTTTTTTTTACTAGTCTTGCCAGTATGGGCAATTCACTCATTTTATCAGTTACCAGATTTTAATGTGAGAAAGGAAGCTGTTCAATTATCTAAATATACCAATTGTTCGTAGACAGATGATGGGCAATTTGATCTGCTCTGTCTAATTCATCAGCTCAGATAAGATAAGAAAGAAAAGATAGTCAGATGTCACCAAAGGGTTAATATTTAAAAAGATTAAATTTCCGGTCTTTTTGCTGGGAATATTTGGGTCGGTTTTGAAATTTTCCAAGAAGGGACTCTTGCCCTAAAAGTAAAAGGGGCAATATTTCTATTTGCACTTTCAAAGTGCACTTCTAAAATCCTTAGTTCAAACTTTCATTTTGCGTATTGCAGTGACATTTCCACAGAAATTGTGAGTTACTAATGAAATACCCAACTATGAAAATAAATGAATAGGGAAAAAAATCCGCATGATACAATAAAAACCGACCTTTAAGAAAGAAAGTTTAGAAACCCCAAGTTATCCATCTTTAAATTTGTTTGTTTGTTTTGGAAGGGGGGGAGGGTAAAAGAAGAAAATAATTTGAGCATCACAAATTCCAAGAGCAATTAAACGAGCTTCACGAACACACAATTTATAAAAGCCATCATTTAGTTGTGGGGGTCCCCCCCAAACAGTGAAATAAACAGAATAGTTTAATTTATGTAACACATTTAAAGGGCAACTTTTGCACACTGGACCCCACTAAGGCAAACTTCGCAAAAAGACAAAGCCACATCAAATAATAAAAAAGGAGTAGGGAGAAACAGAGAAATCTCAAAAATTAAGGAAGCAATATAAATGGCGTACCTGATATAATCTCTTTTACAGTAGGTTTTCCCATCTCTAACAAAGCAGGTACAGCTCTCGTCCAAATACTGATTACACTCCGCACATTTCAAACATGCCGCATGCCATTCCAAATCCGGAGAAACCCTCAGAATATACTGATCGTGAATCTGATTGCCGCAACCAACACATAGGGAAATCAGACGTTTTTCTGAAATGAAAATAAATACATGATTGACTAACCGTTTACTTCCTACAGAGATAAACACACTTTTAGTGTCGTTCTCTTAAAGGGCGTACTCTGGGAGTTCTTCCCCCCCTTTCTTTCTTCTTCTTTTTTTTTTTCTTTTTAAGAGTATTGCACTTTGGGATGGTAATTGAAGTGTGCCATCAAAACCTTGACTCATTTTTTTAAAAAGGAGGTGGAATATATGTAAAATGCAGATTTGAACAGTCTACATTTGTAAGCCTAGCACGCAATCAAACCCGTTCATTTTGTATTTCTTTTTCCTCCCTCCTCCCTCTCTGCCATAATCATCGGGAAAGATTATGGATAAGTCAAGTCAAAGAAAAGGTTTTGACTAGAAGCGTTAAGTGAACGCTTATATTTTTCAGGAAGCACGCTCTTAAATAGCACATAGGACTGGATATTGTTAGCAAGAGCAGGCATCAATACAGTTGTCACTCGTTCTCTTTTGCAAGTCTAATGCTAATTCACATCTCCGGGTATTGTATGTACAGGCAGACCTTTGCAACAGAATAACCTTCTCGGAGAGCTCCACATTCCCGAGGAGGAAACCACCGCTTAGCACCAGAAGGCTAGGGTTTTGGAGGGCACACAGGCGAATTCAAACACAAGGTACGATCAGTCTCCCGAAGATCAGAACCGACAGCAAGCATGCAGGCGTGGCGGCAACAAGGAAAAAAAAAAAAAAAGCCACCTTTTCTCTCTCTCCCGGCAATGACTCCAACTCTGAAGAGCTCTTGGCACCCGAGCTTGAGAGAGACCCGCGCACAAGAACAGCACACCGAGCCCCACAAGGTAAAATAGCCTCTTACTTTTTGGTGGATCTCCCATGTCTCCCATATCTGTAAGAGGGAGTAATGTCCACAGTGAAATGGTGGTTGTACAGTTGGTGAACAGCCCTCAGAGAGGATGCTGGAGCTGTGGCTAAGTGGGAAAGAGTGGCCCTTGGGGTTGCCAAGGCTGAGAGAGCCGCTGCCCGGCTGCGCCGCGCCCTCGCGGATCCGGGAGTCCAATTTAAGCCGGCGGAGTTGGCGGAGCAGAGGCGCTGCGGCGGCGGCGGACTCGGCGCGGCTCGGNTCTTACTCAAACTTCTCTGCTCCAACTCAGCTCCATCGCCATTGGTCTGACGCAGCGCGCGGGGACGTCAGGCGAGCGCCGCGCCCATTGGCTGCGGGGCGCGCGGCGCAGCTGTTCTGATTATCATATTTCAGCCTCGCCGCCGCCGTGCGCCACTGACCGCTCGGCGAGCCCGCGGGAGAGGATTAGGGCTCCCGAGGCAACTTGCTGCGGGCTCAGGCCGCTCTCGCCCGAAGCTCGGGCTGCCCGGCGGCTCTGGCTTCTGGCTTGCCTCTCCTCCTCCTCCTGCCCCCTCCCCTGCTCCTTCCCGGCCGCGCCGCCGGCGCCCTCGCCTCCTGTCGCGCCGCTCCTCGGCCCTGCGCTCCTGGGGCCCCCGCGATCCGGCTGGCCGTGCTGCGCGCGGGGCACTTTTCTGCCGCCGGTGGCGAGTGGCTGGTGGGTAGGTCTTCCTGATGACGAGGTCCTTCCAGAACTCTAGGAAAAGGGGCGACTTGGAACAGGCCGTTGGGCTCGGTTTGGGCTGGCGCGGTGGCGCGCAGCTCCGGGCCCGGCTTGGCTGCTGGGGAGGGGGAGTTCCCGAACCGGCTGCGCCTGGCGCGCTGGGAGCTGCCTAGTGGGAGAAGAACCGGGAACCGGAGGACTAGACCCCCAGGAGGTGTTCTCTGCTGCTACCCCAAACCCCGTTACCCACCGACCTCAGGTCCCCCAAAGGCTGGGGCGGGAGGGAACGAGCGCTTGTGGTTGCCTTAGCGGAGAATCAGGTTGGGAGCACGCAGGTAAAATCAAGTGGATTCCGCGGACTCCTGTCTCTTCTTCCGACCCTTGAGTTCTACTTTTGCAGTTTTAACGCTCGCGTTTGGAAGCGCACTAACCCGAAGCCCGAGAGAGAAATGACCTTCCAGTAGTTGAAAGTTTGTAAAGCGGTTATCTCCTGGCCAGTTCCTCTCTCTGCTGCCCTCCGGCCCTTTGTTTTTAAGCAGACGTGTGCAATTTGCCGCTGGTGTTTCTGTCATTATAAGGACACAGGTCTCCATGTCTCTAGTCTAGAGATTAAAAAAAAAAAGTGTTAGTCTAAGGGCGCGAGTAGGGAGAGATCTGATACTGAAGAGCGGTGAAATGCCTATTTCACTTCACCGGGTTTGTTTATCTAATACTTTTCTCTCGGGGAAACAACCTGGAGAGAGAAGAATGTTGGCTCCAAGTCGCCGGTGACCTTTTTGAATAATTTGACACGTTCCCGTCACCCTTTACAGTCTCCCAAAAGCAAAGTCACAGGAAAGACCACGAAGAACACCCACACGTCTCCCAGAGCGTCTAAATAGCGTTTCCTTATCTAATGGGACTGCCAGTTTTCTCCTAAAAGGTCCATAAACCCAAACAGTAGAAGGCTTAATTTCGGTGTCTTGCTGCCGCGGCGAGAAAACCCAGTGTGAGAGCAAACTCCTTTCTTTGTACTTTTCGCCAGATTTAAGCCTTGATAAGAGCGGTGAGCTCTCAACTGGCCTCTATGGCTCGGTTCGCACGGTTATGCTTTTCTAGAGCGCAAAGGGAAGCGAAGATGTTTGAGTTTCCTCCTGACCGAACCGGGCTTTACCAAGAACACGTATCTGTTTCGTTTTGTTTTCTCTCAAAGAAGAGTTTTAACTGGATCTCATGCTTTCTATTTTTTTTTAAGTTTTATAAGTTAGCATATGTGTGTGAAATTGAAAGTTGGAATAGACATAGGTTGATAAATTTATCAGGTTTTTGTTTAAAAATGTGTTTTGTTTAAAGTTTCTAATCTCTTGTATTATATGCATGGAGCCTTTTGTCAGGCTGCTTTTGCAAACTGATGCTGGTAATCAAAACACAAGCAAGTCTTCCTGATATAAGGGCATGTTTCCCTTATAGATAACCAAGTTGACTCTAGTTAAAAAAAAAAAAAAAAGAAAGAAAGAAAGAAACAGATACCACTATAATGCCAGAAAGGAAATAGTGGGTTTTAACCAATCATATTCCATCATGCTACCTTTGTAACATGGAATTAAACAACAGAAGCTACCAGAAGCCTGATGAGATCCACAAAGCGCCTTCACTATCCATCCTCCTTCAAATCAGTCACACACAGTGTGATATTTTAGCTTCCGAAACTAATAACCTATTCCAAAGAATTATTACCAATGATGGTAGCAATTCCAAATAGAAAAGCTGGCATGGAGGAAAACCTTTACTACTGGGCAATTTTGTCGTAATGGTGAAAACACGTTTTCTTTTTCTTTCTTTTTTTTTTTTTCAGCCCACACGGTTAGTATAAACAAGTATTTTCTTAATAAGTTCCTAAGCCGATAGAGGTGAGAATCAAGCAGAAGATACTCCTGTTAAGGGAGAAATTTGAAGAAACCCACTGATAGGTGGTTCCGTGATGGGTGTGCTCTAGAGTTCTATGTTTATTGCTAATACATTTTGCGTTAAAATCGAAGTTAGGGGAGCAGCCATTATTTTTTCACTTCACGTTGAAGCTCATATGGGACCACAGATTATTCTCCTGTTGCCTTAGCTGGTTACTATCTGTGCATTTAATGTATCAAATATATCTGTAAAAAATATTTGTAATGTTTTTATGGAATATAACAAAATTATGATTAGCAATATTTTCCCCCCGTACTTGATCACAGGAGCGACCTCTTGTGTTCAAAGGGGAGATTAGACCCTCTCCTGACAAAAACGGACTTATTTTGACCTTTGCATCTTCTGTTAGGTCAAAAATCTATCTTTGAAAACAGCAATTGTGTGAATCCCCTGCTGTGAGCTCCTCCACTGATGAGAGAAGCAGTGACATATTGGTAGTGACAAAGTATAGTGCCCGTTAGTCCCCCATTACCCCGATATACTTCACAGTGTCTTTGAGTATAAAAGATTTTCTGAGATTTAGTAAGTTTCACTTGAATCTGTGGCATCCGCCCACTTGCACTTGTATGCACCTTCCAAAATACGACTGTTAAACCTAAAACTGGTGGGCTCTTGAGCCCATGTGTCTGAGTGCTGTTGCTTTCTTTCTCTGCTTTAAAATTTAAACATTCCGTATCAAACTTAATGCCAGATATAGAGTCCTGAGCAAATATGTTCTCAGGCTCCTTTTCAAAAATCTAAATAGGTTTTAATTGCAATTGAGAAATGGCATTACACATTTTGAATGTATTTATTTCTCAAGAAACTCTGGCAGATACAAGTGAATTTTAAGTCCATTCTTCAGGAAATTATGTGTGGAAAGGGAAAAAGCTTTTTCCTTCCCATTGGGAAGAAAAGGGAGTTTTGATCAGCTTTCTCTGAACTATGGATTTGTTTGGAAACTTATTCTGAGGGAGGTGAAGCTCTCTTTAGCCCACATCAGAATCAGGTTTGGAAGAGTAGAATAACAGTTTGACTGCCAGTTTTTATAAGTAAGGTATTCAGATAGAAAATACATATATGACTGAAGGATTTATCTTTTCTGAGATCCCCAAAACCTGTAATTTGAGGGTCAAAATGAAACATGAGCCTATTTTATTCACCTCAGGAAATAGTTATAGAATATATACATATATATGAGTGTATATATGTGTGTATATATATATACACACATATATACACACACCATTCCCCTTTTCATTTTTACTTTTTCTGTGTAATCTTAATCATGTGGAATAAGGCTAGATGAACCATCAGTATCTTAAATTATATCCAGGGGTCAGATAGAATTATGTGCTAAAGGGAACGATGGTTAACCATTTATATTCCACACTAGAATTAGGGTGTGGGTGCTTTGGGCCAATTTGCCCCTCTTCCAGTTGTTTTAGGTGGCAGCTTGGCGAGGATGAAATCCAAAGAATCTGCACTCTAATTTCAGAGGAAAAGAGAAGAGATCTTTCTGTACCATTGGGTTTGAAATGATTGTCTCTCCTTTAATTGTTCATTAAAAGCAAATACCAAGCAATGATAATAATAAAGGCAGTTGTTAACAACAACAAACCTTCAGTTGTGATTCTCATTTTATTGACGAGGACTCCTGCTGCGAATGTGGTTTTGAGAGTGTCAATTGCTTTATTAACCAGTTAAAACAATCTGGGTGAATGAGCCAAAATCTTCTGCAGGCAGAACTTCCTAGCCTGCGTTTCTGGGTGCAGGTAGCTGTTTCTGTCACCAGTGTTCCCGATATTCGCAGACTGCAGCTCAGGAGGCAGCGTTCTCGTGCGGTCTGCTGCTCGATTCCCAGCCTGGATAGAATTCCACGCTCCCGGCAGCGGGGAAGCCACAAACCTCAGATCAGGCTTGAGAATGCCAGGTTCCGCTGTTCATTGCAGAGAGGAGTTCCACCAATTGGGGACAGAAATTTACACCATTTAATATTATGCTCGCACAAAAGTGGCTGGTAGTGTGAGGTGAAATCTTTTTCTTACCTTTTCTGGGGAGAAGGTATTTTGTTTTTGTTTTTGGAAATGTTAAGTGGTAGAACAGGTCATTTTTAACTGGACCTGAGTTCTGTGGAGAGCCCAGGTTGGAGCCAGTGAGTGCAATCTGCTGACTGAGAGCTTCTGGCCCAAGGACTCCCTGAAACCTACATCTGGCAAAGCTCTCATTAAATGTATCAGATTCTCGCAGGGGTAGTTGGAGTCTGGAGAGAACAAGCTTTATCTCCCAAGCCTTGGATGTTTCCTCCAAGCTGCCTTATCTGCACTGAATCTAGCAAAACACCCACGGGCCCACTCGAGCTTTCAGGAAACCGGGAGCAAGTTAATTCAGTCTAGTTGATCAAATGACATTCTTTCTCAAAGAAATGACACCCTTACCCCCACTGCAATTTTGTCCTACGGGCAGCTCTGAGTTTAGCGCCAAAGGATTGATTTCCACCGCCCGCTGGAGGTTTACTGGGAACGAGTGGAGGAGGGGAGGCCAAGATACCTTGGAGGAGGTCAAGAGGAGGAGGAGGAGGAGGAGCAGCAGAAAATTACAAGTCAAGCGGGGGAGGGAATTGGAAGCCCGGAAATCTATCACGATGCTTCAAATAACCTTCCCTTACTCTCAAAATTCAGCGCTCAAAAAATCAGCCTAACATTGCAAGGTGTCCTGGGCTGGAGTCCTCGGATGGGATGCGGAGGTGATGTCAGGAGTTCTAGCTACTTCCGATGAATTTAACTGGTGGCTAAAGTGTGTCGGAGCTGTTTAGTGTAGCTGACAGATGCGTGGGTCGGGGCTGTTTTTAAGGAGAGAGGCAATCGTCGGTGGCACCTACAAGTAGATTTCTGTGAGTGGAAGAAAGGTGGGTTCCGGGCTGGAGAAGAACCTTCAAATCTTAGTAAATGATTGATCGGTTCGAGAGGTAAGATTTTAGCGACAGTTTTGAAGGTTGCTGTCTGCTTCAACTCCGCAGAGGCGAATGAGAGGCTGGAGCTCGGGTCTTGTGTGCGTTTAGCACTATCTGCGCCTGCGGATCCACTTTGTTAAGAAAGCTCATCCATTCTTTGAGACTTCACGTTGAGAGGCGGATTTGTCCTGCTCCTCTACCTGATAAATACCGAGAAAGGGGGCTCTGGAGACGACCCCTTGCAGAAAGAATGTCATTTGATCAACTCAACTGAGTTAATGACTTGCTCCGGAAAAGGTCAAGAACGCCTTTCCTTCCCGCTCGCGCAGCTGCGGGGCGCCCTGGTCAACCTCTTTACCCCAGGTGGCCTCTCAGCCACGTCCCAGGATCTCCAGTCCTCTGCTTCTTTTCAGCTCAGAGTCTTGTGATCAAGTTTCTTGTATTTCCAGAAACCTCCATGCTTCTGTGTTCAAGCACATTGTCTCTAGATAGTTAGCCTAGCCGGGTCCTGGGATAAGAGAAGTGAGAAACAAAGAGACACCCCCATACCCACCACCCACCACTGCCCCTCCGTATTCCCTGGGCCTTTGCTTCCAGGAATTCGACTTTGCCAGCCTTCTAGCCGGACCCCCATCCCCACCCCCACAGAGTTCTGCACTCAAGGGCATTTTTCAATTCCGTCTTCCTATTGACAAAAGAGGGAAAATCTAACTGAATCTACACCCCCTGCCCTCACTCCTGCTAGACTTGAGGGGAAAATCAAAGACTCCCAGACCTCCCTCCTTCCTAGGTTGGCAGAAGCAGCTCCTGGAGAGGCCACTCCGTTCCTTAGTGTGAATCTCCTTGCCACCCACGTTTGGGATCAGAGCCCAGGTTGGGTTGGCCTTGGTCGCCTTTTGGTGGGCCCAGCTGGGGACGAGAAAACAAAGGTGAATCCAGTCACCGGTAGCTCTGATCACTAATAGAGGTGGAGTGCCTGCCTGCCTGCCACCTGGGGTGTCTGTTGGGGGGACCTTCCAACCTCCTAAACAGAAGTGGAGAAAAAAAGTTCCACCTCCCGGCTGTGGCCTCAGAGATGCAACCCTCTGTGAAGGTTAAACTTTTGGGCTTGGTTGTTGTTTCCTTCTCTGCTGGTGCTTCAACACCCCGGGTTTCCCCAAAATGAATACACTTGTGGAAATGAGAGAACCAAGGTACCATTTTAATTCCTTCAAACTCTGTCAAATCACCTCTTTATGCCATCTGCCAGAAGTTCAACTTTCTCTGAGTGCCTACATTCCAGAAAATTGTAAGGACAACACTTCCCCTCTGTATTCATTTTGATGGCAGCGTCGGGGAAAGGACAGTATAGTTTCTAGGGCACAACATTTAAGAGAGTAATTCAGTTCTTAATTAATTAATGTCATCCTCAAAATACACACACCTTGAAGTATTAGTTGCCACTCGTACCCCCCCCCAAGTTTATTCTATTCACTGTGTTGCAAACGTTGAATTGGAAAACAAGAGAGAATCCCCCGCGGCGGTGTAGATTCACTTCTGTGCTCAACTGTCAGGCGGGGAATCCACAGGGGCTGATTAGCTGAGAGACGGGCTCCTTTGTTGATTTAAGAGTTCACCAGCCAAGATATAACAGTTACCTTGATGCTTCTTCTTAATTGTCTATTGTTGACTTATATCTGCAGTTCCATACACTGTACAAAAATCTATCAAAAAAAATTTTTTTTAATTAAGTAGAAGTATAATAATGGTAATAAACGCCTATTTTAAGTGGCTTTGTTTATGAATTGTATATACCTTATACACTTCTATATGAAATATATCAAAAGTGTATACAGCACATCCTTTATGTATAATACTTATAATTATATGCTAATGCAACATCATTTTTATATTATAAGTTAATGCCATAAAGGAAAGTTTGAAATGCTAGTTCTAATACGCATAACACCCTCTGTTCAAGGAAATAATTAGTAGGCTTAAAACTGATATTAGGAGGTGTATCTATAGAGAACAAAATCTGAAACTCTGAGAACTGAAATCCCACCAATATTGTGGTACATAACAAGGTTGCTCCAGATTAATAACAGAAGACAATAAGTCTCCTGTTTTGCACAATCATCTTTTATTTTAGTTGTGCACTTAAAATTTGTATTTTACCATTTAACTGTTCTGAAGTCTCTGATTACCTCATAACAGCAAAAAATCAAATCTGAAGAGGTCCGAATAATGCTTAAGGAATTACTATAATTAATTTTTTTGATTTGATGATATTGTGTTCACCTTTATTTAAATGTAAATATTAATATATTAAAGTTAATATAACTGTATAACTAGATAATATCACCATGTCATAATTTAGAAGAAATTAATATGAAGGAAAAGAGCAAGTATAAACTTCTTTACTTTCCATAATGGCTGTTTAGGATCTATTATCAAAATGTAATAATGAGACTCATATGTGTAACAAATATGTTACTGTTCAGTCTCCTATCAGAAAGTTCAATCTAGTTATAAAAACACTGAACTATTAGTATAGGATGTATGCTCTTACTTGAATGTAGCTAACTAAATTGATGTTTTGCCGTATTTTAAGAACCCTTTCCCTACTCCCTAGATACACGTAACAGCCTAGAAAGATCATTGCATGTTGAACTATAATGCTAAATCAGAAATTATATTATTACTCATAACTAGCGTCCTGCTGACTTTCACTTAAATATCAGGACCCAAATTACTTTATATCTCACTTCAGAAATGTGGTCCAATGTGCTATTTTATCGTCTTGGCCTAGTCTTAGAATTTATTATACACACTCTTTTTTTATGAGCCAGGCAAACCATTGGTGATAGTGATGAGAAGCACTGTATATAGTTTCACTGGTTTTGGAGTTTTGTATGGTGTATGAAAAAATTGAAATCGTATCTTATAGGTCTTGATGGTGTATGCCTTCCAATGCGGAGATGTTGATTTAGCTGTCCCGAATGTCACATGATGTGCCTCTCCATAATCCTGTACCCAAGCCATTGCAGAATTGCTGACGTGACTTTGGTATGCTGTGCCAGGGCAAATATATTATTTTGAATTATGCCAGCAGTGAGGAAGACACATGAGTACAGCTCTCAAAGTGGAAGACAAGGTGAGTGGATGGAAAATCACTCTTTTTGAATAAGGTGGCAGAGAATGAATTGAGCATACATGACTTTGTCAGCCATCAAAAGAGAGGATGAAAATAGGCGTTAGACTAAGATAGGAAAAGTATTCAATTTTGAGAAGGTAAAGAGAAAGCTTATTGAGGGAAGAGAAGAGTAAAGTAAATGTCAAGCAAAACAAAGGAAAGGAACAGGCTTCAGTGACCCAGTCTGTCCTAGACTGTGCATTGAAGGGCAGAATCCGGATCTTTATTAGTAGTAGATGGAGGTTGGGAAAGTAGGTGAAGACTGAGAAAAAGTAGACTTTATATAGTTACTTTAATCTGGTGCTTAAAGCTTTATAACTCCGATTTAAAAGGTTTCTTTCTTTTTTTGTGAAAAGTAGACTGGTAGTTTCTAAAAGTTGCACTCCATCTTTAAATGTATACTACAGTGCTTACACAAGTGAGCTCACTGTTGGTAAACTAACAGCACAGAAAAGGCAGACCAAAAGTGCTAGAAATACCATAAAATTGATCCTTATCTTTACATCTATATCTATATGTATATCTATATTTGTCTCTATATCATCTATATCTGTATCTATGTAGATATATCGATAGATAGATGATAGATAGATAGATAGACTCATTTAACAACAGGATTCTGGACTCAGAAAAGAGAAAAGACTAGATCTGAGAAGGACTTTTAAAAAATTGCTTCAAAGTTTTCTGGAGTTTTGTTAGCCATTGCTTTTTCTACCGATTGGATTATACAGAAAGTGTAATTCATATATTTGGAACTGCTCACTTAAACCACAATAAAGAGAAGAATGAAATGTGAAAACACCACCTTATGTTCCAATTCATGCCAGCAACTTGAAGGGCTGCCGGCAACATTGCTGTTAGGTTAGCATTGCTGACCTGGCTTCACGTTCTGGTAGACGGTTTCTTCTGATGTGAGAAGAATGTAAGCTCAAACCACCAGGGAGCATTCTTCACGCCCATGCACTTGAGAGAGTTTGGGTGTCCAAAATGTTGAAAAGGTCAGATATAGTTGTTCTCATAGAATCTATTCTGGAGGTCACAGGGTCAGAATGTCTGCACATGTGCACAAACCACCAGGCCCATAAAAGCCTGATAGGAGGCAGCAGTGCCCCATAAAAGGTCACACCCAGCCAGAATCCAGCAACATTTGAAAGGTGTCTGCTATAGAGAAGAAATATGAGACTGACAGCATTGGTAGCAGCAGTACCAGAGAGAGATGGATGGGGATTAATCATGGTAAAATACTGAGCAAAAGAGACAGCAAATTCTGCCAAGCATGAATACTTCTCCACTCACGTGTTTCACAAAGCACACTCTTCAAAGTACAAGCCGATTGGCCAAGGTCAGGTTGATCTTTGCTAGGCTAAAAGCAGCAGCTGCTGAGTGTATATCCTGGCCAATGGGGAACACCTAAAGATTTTTAATGTTAAAAGAAATTATTTGCGGTTCAATAGTAGAAAAACTCCTGATAACACATGGTAATCAAAGTTGCATTCTCTCTCTGTGCTCATGCCATGAACTTTGGGGTACTACTGATTTATAAAGATTATTGGTTGCTATTAACCTGGGGGTCTCCAGGATTTTTCTTGTTAAATATTCCCCTTGTGTTTCTAGATTTAGCATCTTGCCTTATTTCATAATCTCTCCTTACTGAGACACGTTCTGTACAAGCAAAACACGTTACGTGACAGCCTTTGGAAGAATGAATAAGTAGCCCTAAGCAGTTTACAGGGCTCTAAGCATGGGGACCACGACCGAAATAGCATCCCTCGGTTCCATCAAGCCTCACTTACTAACTCTGGTAGAGACTTACTTCTTTGACACTCATAAAGGCTCTTTAGTCTTCAGGTATTTTTGCTTAGTTTTGTTTGTTGGTTTTTAACTTAAATACCGAAGCTTTCTTTAGGTGATTTTTTTTTTTTACCATTTCTTTATCTTTTTGTACCATTATGAAAGCTTTTATAATAAGCATGCTGACAATAAGGAAGAGAAAAGAAAGACGTTGAAAAGGAAACAAAAATGATAGACCTAAAAACAAGTGGTATACATTGAAATACCACTCAACACTGAAATGAACTATTGTAATGTGCTATTGCCTGGATATAGCCCAAAATAAATATGCTGAGTGAAAGAAGTAAGACCAACAAATGAACACTGTGTGATTCCTCTTATATAAAATTCTAGGAAATACAGATTAACGTGTAGTGACAGATCCATTAGGGCTTGAGGGCGGGGGTTGGTGACAGAGAGAAGCAGCAGGAAGGATTGCCCAGGGGCTTCAGAAAAATTTTGGAAGTGATCTATCTTTTGCAGTTCCATTATTTTAACTGAAGTGATAGTTTCACAAATATCTATCTATCAACCCATCTACAAAATCATACACTTTCAATATGTACAGTTTATCATATGTCAATTATACTTTCATAAAGCTATTAAAAATAGATCTCAAGGAAGAGACTGAGTATTACATTGCCTTGATCTTTATTATTATTGTTATGATTATTATTGCTATATACTTTTTACAGTGAGATTATAGGGCAGAGGGCAAATGCACAGCATTGTATGTGATGAAATCAGGTGTTTAAAGAGAAAGAAGAAGAAACATGCCTCAACCATTAGCCTGCTTGGTGTTTTGTCAGTAATTGCTCAAGAATACCAATATGAATTTTCTGTGACCTAATTCTATATTCTTAGGCACTTTTCTGTCCTCTTCTATATCAGGGTTAGGGATCCCAGCATACACTTTGAAGAAGGATTCTCAAATATGCTGATTTCCCCAAAGTGAAATTAATCCTGTAATTTCCAGCACTTTGGGAGTAATTTTTTATATCACTTTCTACTTTTAGGGGCCCCTGGGTACTTTGTTTAAGTCTGGTCTTTTCTTTTCTTTCTTTTTTTTCTTTTTTTAGGTATAGGCTTTTTACTATCCCCAGAAACTCTTAAGTTTTTAAGGAGAGAGTCCATTTCTGTGCCATTCTTATAAACCATTGGCTTTCTGCAAATCTTTGATGAACTATCAAATGATCTCCCAGATTGTTGGAATCCTACTGCCTTTGGCTGAATTTCCTCAGATGTCAGTAGCTGGCTGGTTCACCAGAGCAAAAATCCTGAACACTCTGTTCTGTCTTCCAGTGGGTCCTAGAGGCAACCTTATTTATGTCTGAGCTCTTTATACCTTTTGGGCATTGCCTTCAATACCTGGCTGCAGCCTAAGGCTTCCCAGACAGGTTAGCTACCTTCCTCTTTCGTTCCCTTGTGGATGGGTCTCCAGAATATTCCTAGGTCATCCCTTCTTCTTTGTAAACTTAAACTGCCATGAGCTGACCTTCACATCTGATCCTCAAATAGTCATGTTCGTTCTGTCTAATCATTTGGCAACACACAGGCTTTGCTGTGAGGCAGAGAGAAGGGTAAAGGGAAATGACTTAAACATGATGGTGCTTAAATATACGATTTATTTCTCTGCGTGTTTTGGATTTGGGGCTTAAACATCTCCGATCAAGGAAAGGATCAGGCAGCTTCTTTGCCTGTGGCTCATATTTGTGGGTCTTTCCACAGGACAGGGCATGAATCCAGTAGGTGAACAAATAGCTGTTAAAGACAGGAAAGGATATGAGGCATTTGGGGGCAGAAGAAATGGAGCAAGATCAAGATTATTAGTGTTTATTAGAAACCTTCCTTTGTACTCTGGTCAGAAGCTTGCTTTTTAATATGCTTCTGAACTTCTGTAGGCATTATGCTTAGACAATTATCTCCTACCAGAAAAGTTCTAAAGCAGAATAAAAGGACACTGAAAGACTGATGTTAGGAAATGTGTTTTTCCTTTGTTTTTCTCTTTGTGGAAGAGGCTGCTATTTGCTCACCAAATTTCCATGCCCCTTCCACCCATCTTCTTTCCTGCTAAAAGAATTCTATTTCTGTTTGCTTGCTTATTAGATATTTCCAGCTAAAACTCTCTATTTCTTAGCCTCTCTTGTAGAAAGGAGTGGCCAATAAGGCCCAAGTTTATGTGTGAGTCTTCTGGGAAAACTACTTTTAAAAGGGTAACAAGCTAGCATGTACTTCCCTTGCTCTTATTATTTCTTCTTTTTCAAAAAAAAGTTTGTTTATTTTGAGAGATACAGAGACAGAGAAAGAGAATGAGCCAGAGAGAGGCAGGGGGAAAGGGAGAGAGAAAATTCTGAGCAGGCTACACACTGTCAGCACAGAGCCCAATGTGGGGCGTGATCTTGTGACTGTGAGATCATGACCTGAGCCGAAATCAAGTGTCAAAAGCCCAAATGACTGAGCCACCCAGGCACCCCTTTTTTTCTCTCTTCTTCTTTATTAGAAACTGGCATTGTGGCCTGAGTTCCAGCAGCCATTTTGTGTCGTTGGGATAATCTTGAGGAGGGAGCTATGCACAATGCATAGATGGAAGAGTTGTCGGGACCTCTGATTATTTTCTAGAGCCATCATATGATTTCTGAACTGTTTTATTATAGATTGCTGTCTAACAAATTACCACATGTTTATCAGTTTAAAACAACACCTATCTATTACCTCAGAGTTTGCTTGGGTCATGAATCTATAGGTCTGAGTCCTTTGTTGAGGGTCTTACAAGGTTCCAGTCACAGTGTCAGCCAGCCAGCATTTTCATCAAGAGTGTTGCCTGGGGAAAGAATCTGCTTCCAAGATCATTCAGGATATTGGCATAGTTTATTTCATTGTAGTTATAGGGCTCGTGTCCCCATCTTCATGCCATCTGTTGGGTCAGGGACTACTCTCAGCATCTAGTTCAGGAGTTTTCCATGTGGCCATCTCCACAGTTCACAATATGGCTGTTAGCTTCTTCAAGGACAGTAGAAGAATCTCTCTCTTCAGAAAGAGCCCATTCCCTCTTTTAAAGGCTTTTGCTTGATGATGTCAGGTGGCTCAGGATGATCTCCCCTTTTAAAAAAATGTTTATTTACTTGGGAGAGGAGGGTGGGGGAAATCTCAAGTAGACTCTGCACTGTCAGCTTGGAGCCCGACGTGGGCCCTGATCCCACGAACCGTGAGATCATGACCTGAGCCAAGATCAACAGTTGGATGCTTAACAACTGACCCACTCAGTCACGCCTAATCTCCCTTTTGATTAATTTAAAAAAACAACTGATTTTGGTTCTCAATTACATCTGCAAAGTCCTTTCATCTTTCCCACATACTGTATTCTAATCATAAGAGTGACGTCCCATCATATTTACAGGTCCTGTCCACATTCAAAAGGTAAGTGTATCAGGAGGTGAGAAGTGTGGAGGCCATCTTAGAATTCTGTTTACCACCATGCTCTACGCATGGGTTTCCTTTACATTCAGTGAAACAACCCCTCATTTCTTTGGCCAAATAGATAGGCATATCTCTCTTGCCTCCAACCAATACAATTTCTAACTGTTACAAGATCTGGAGACATAAGAGAAAATATACAAAAAGAATAATTAGGTAAAAATAAAAGTGATTTCAGGGGTGCTAGGTGGCTCAGTGGGTTAAGTATCCAACTCTTGATTTCAGCTCAGGTCATGATCTCATGGTTTGTGAGTTCAAGCCCTGCATTGAGTTCTGTGCTGACAGTGCAGAGTCTGCTTAAGACTGTCTTTCTCTTCCTCTCTCTCTGCCCCTCCTCACCACTCTCTCTCTCTCTTTCAAAATAAATAAACTTAAAATAAAAGAAATTTCAAAATTAATACAAAAACATGTTAATTAAATATGTAAGTTAAAAAGAGTAAAAAATGAAAGCCCTCTTCTCTCTATATATATACATAAAATAAAACATATAATTATATATTTATAAATATACATATCTATAATTATTAAAAATTGAGCCTGAGTAGCTCAGTTAAGCATCTGACTCTTGATTTCAGCTCAGGTCATAGTCTCATGGTCATGGGATTGAGCCCTGAGTCGAACTCTGTGCTAGCATGAAGCCTGCTTGGGATTCTCTCTCTCACTCTCTCACTCTTCCTCTGTCTCTGACCCTCCCCAGCTTGGGCACATAGGTGTGCATGCTCTCTCTCTCTCTCTCTCTTCCTCTCTCTCTGTCCCTCAAAATAAATAAATAAGCATTTTTAAAAAAAAAATTGAATCACACAAGGCAGCCCGTGTGGTTCAGTCAGGGTAAGCATCTGACCTCGGCTCGGGTCATGATTTCATGGTTTGTGTGTTCAAGCACCACCTTACACTCTGTGTTAACAGCTCAGAGTCTCGAGCCTGCTTCAGATTCTTTGTCTCCCTCTCCCTTTGCCCCTCCTCTGCTTGTGCTCTGTCTGTCTGTCTCTCTTTTTCAAAATTAAATTAATAAAATTAATAAAACATAAAACAAAAAAATCACATCACATGATATTGTTATGAAATGTTCAAGTACGTTAATACCTTCCCAACAATAGACCATTAGGAATTTACCTGGAGTCAAACAGGCTGAGTTTATTGTTCATTGCAGCAAGGGAGACTGCACACCATCGAGAACTGTGGAATGTGTTAGTAAAATGGTATTAGAAGGTAAATCTTTTCTAGAAGGAAGCCATTCCAGAAGGAAAATAGAATATCTCTAGAGATTTATTTCTAGAGAAAAGTAGCTGCTGACATTAAGGAACTTGGTCTGACACTTACAAATGGCCCTCAGTACTGCTAGTTGTTAGGAGCTTACTTAGCCCTCCCAGCTAAGATGCAGTTTTCTCCTGTTTGACCCACCAAAACAGTATCACCGACTATCATCATGAAGTGAGGGTTGTCTGTGACTGTAAAGAAAAAGACCACTGGATAGTTTTGTCTAAGCATGGGGCGCTGTGCCAACCACAGAAATGTCAAACGTCTCCTGGTTAATTTAAATGATTGATGCTTACAGCTTTATTTTTTTCTAGTATTCCCTCCGTCTAGAAAAGATTTGTTAAGATACCTAATCATAGAATTATCCCTATTTAAAGCAAACCTCCATTTCCTCGACTCCTCCCCCAAAATCACCAAACCAAGACACAAATACTTTAAATTCTTTCCAACACACAATGTTGTGTCATATTGCATTGAATTGGGGATAGATCACCCATAATCTATCCATGACACATATAATTATATATGTAGGAACATAATGTAATTAATAATTCTAGACTTTATTTCAAGACATTTCAGTGTTGTTTGAAATGGCCTATGTTGATGGGATGCATACATACATACATGTATGAGATACAGGTTTTATGTGTGTATCATATATATGTATACTTAAGAGAAAGCATTATTCTAAAGATATCCATTGATCTGCTTATAATACATAATATCTAATAGCTAATATCTACTTTGTTAAAAGAAAGCATTATTAACTATCATATCCTGAATCAGTATATTAGTGAGAACTTGTAGGATTTATCCCGATTGGTCTTTGTTTCAAAATTGTATAAAATAAACAACCAGCTGCCGCTGCTAATATCAACAACATTTTCTAAAAATATGTTGCGTATGTTGTGTCCTTCTAAATATTTATCTTTTTTAATAATCTCAATAAGCTATATTTTGGGAAGCTTTTTGGGTGGGCAAATAAATACTTCTAACTGAGACAAAATGAAGAACAGTTCAACTCTCTTCTAGCATTTACAGAAAGTCTCTTATTATCTATTCATCAAAATGTCCTTGGCCCAAAATAGGTTTAGTCTATGGTGAGTTTCTCCCTAAAGTTGGAGGAAGTGAGATTCTACCCACTGGTTGAATAACCATTTATTAGAGAAGGAGGCCCTTTCCGAATTCCTTCTGAAGTTCCAGCTAGAGAATTGTGCATTTCTCAGATTTCTAGTCTTTCAAGTAAGTGTTACAAGCCTTGTCTACAAAATAATTACAGAGTTATCTGAAAGGAAATGTGGGTTGCTTGTCTAAATTAGTTAGGATAACTTGTAATTTCTTGGGGGGAAAGTCAGAAAATGAAAGTTATCTTTGAGTGTTTGGATTGAATTTCAGTATTCAAAGGATGAAATCTTCCACAAATCTTTCCACTTAATGTTATTGAAAAAGGTGTAATGTAAGCACAATACTGCACCTTCTTTCCTCTCCGTAACTCCTGGAAAGATGCCATAGAACATGCATTTACATCAAGTTCTTGCTTGAGGTGAGTAAGCAATTACCATCGACCAGCTTAGCAGCCAAAAGGGCACCAAATTCATTTTTCAGTTTCTTGGTCCTTGTTCTTGCTGGGTGTTTTATACACTTGTCTCCTGCAATCTGTAAACTGAAATGTTGCTTCATATCCAGGTCACCTGGTGAATCAGAAGGAAAGGGAACGGGCATTGCTGCCCCTTGAGAAGGCACCATGATGAAGCAAGTGATTCTTAGCACCTTCTTTCTACATCTTTTGATACCATTGCCAGGTTGCTTGAGAAGATATCCTGCCAAACTCTGAACTCTGTGAGAGTCATTGGGATGCCCATGCCGGTTCAGACTGAGTTCATGTGCCCAACCAGGTGATCTGGACTATCACACAGTAGGGCACATTCTCTTAGCCTTGGTTTATCCGTTCTTTGTTTGTTCCCTACTTCTGTTTGGCCCTTAAGGTACCCACATTGTTCTCAGTTGATGCTTCTGGTGGATTGAGGCAGGCCCACATCAGCTGAAGTTTGGTTGGTTGTCAAGCACCAACCCAGAAAAAGCATTTCGAAGATACTTGCTTCAGATTTCCTAAAGACATGCATAGAAGGCCTACTGATAGAGAGAGTAAAGTGGAAGTCTTAGTTGCAAGAGATAAGGAGACAAATAAATCTAATTTTCCTATTCTACCACCTTCAATGCATACGTCTATGCCTCAACATTAAAGACTATATTTTCACATCACAAGGTTGATGTGAAAGAAATAAGATAATTGATATGAAAATAGTTCATAAATACCAAGCAGATTGATTTTATAGGCACTGTAGTGACAGCAGTAGTGATAGCATTATCATCATCATCATTATTATTACTATAGTTATAGTAATAATGTGTTACAGAAAATGTGTTTACACATAGTTATTATCACTGGTGGCAGTGATAGTACCATTAGGAAGGATATAGTAGATCTGTTTCTTTTCAGATGGCAAAAGGCTTATGAATGGGAAGGAAGTGGGGCACCTGAGTGGCTCAGTTGGTTAAGCGGCCAACTTCGGCTCAGGTCATGATCTCACAGTTCGTGGGTTCAAGCCCCGCGTTGGGCTCTGTGCTGACAGCTAGCTCAGAGCCTGGAGCCTGCTTCAGATCCTGTGTCTGCTTCTCTTTCTGCCCTTCCCCTGCTCACATTCTGTCTATCTCTCAAAAATAAATAAACATTAAAAAATTTTTAAAAAAAGAATGGGAAGGAAGTACACTAAGAATTAATTGCTAGTTAATAATCTGCTGATGGTTATATGTTTTCTAGCCAGGTAGAAATATGTAGCTTTATTTTTTTCTTAGCAATGCCAGGCAAGTTTTATATATAGACATACATACACATATGTACATATATATGTATATATGTGTGTATATGTGCACATATATGTATCTATATATATGTCTAAATGTATGTATGTAATATGCCAGTTGATACTAATATGAGCCCATATTCATAAATGCTATGCATAGATTTTGTAAGCACTATCCATGATGTAATGTGTTATATAATATCACAACCTTATAACTTAGATTGCAGACATATTATAATACAGTACACATCAATTTAAAGAGAAGCTAATACCTCATACCAAAGACAGACTAATTATCATATATATTGATTAGAGTCCCATCTTAGTTCTCTTAAAAAGTATAAATTATTTATTATAAAATTGTATAAAAATGTTAAACTGGCCTTGGAAATGCAAGCGTTCACACATATGTATGTACTTCAAGCACATTATGTTTTACTAACAAGTACCCTTAAGTCTAATGAAGGCAGCTCAGTGCAGTTCATACAAGTGTTTAATTCATACAACATGAGCATAATAAATCTTTTCTGTTCTTAATATGCTTTAGAAAAAGGAACCTATTTTATAGCAAAAAGCAAGTGCTAAAATTATAACCTTCATATGCATATTTAATTAGTTTTGTATTTTTATAATCCTTTGATTTGAGGCATTTTTAAAATATGCATTATCTAGAGAGTGAAGCCTGCTCTTGTATCTTTGTTTCAGTGAGAATATAGAACTGACACTATTGTGTCTCTGTATCTAAGACTCTTTGTGGTATTTCCAGGAGCAGTAATGTGTATTGCGCCATCCCCAGTCCTCTGTTCTTTGTGACATTCATCCATGAGTAAAGTGAGAAGAGGTCGAACTTATAGCAAAATGGTAATCACAACCAATTTTAATTTATGTGAAAAATCTCAAGCCCACTCGGTGGGGAACTTTAGCTTTATTTCCCACAATCTTTCATCATCTGCCTATAGCAGAAATTATTCTGTAGGGTTTGATGATTTGCAAGATGGAGAAAGAACTTCAAGATTTGCATCAAGTACAGTTATTTAACCAATTTGAGGGCACTGGTGGAGCGTTTTAAAAATTATTCATTTTATTGCTTTCCCTAATTTATCTAATTCAGTGAAGTGTGAAAGTACGTGATTTACATACAGAGGAAAGTTCCTTCTATTAGCAACTTTAACCCAGCTCTTACTTGGTCATAATTAAGTTGATCTATGTATACACACAGTATAAAAGAGCCAGATGTAAAGTGATAAATGCATTTTGGATATCAGTCATTTGGATATTTATTTTCCATATTAGCAAATTTCCAGAAGATTGACTAAGTATTTTTGATCAGTCCAGATATTTGGCATTTCACTGATATAGTTTCTAAAAACAGCCATGGTAATAGGTTTTATAGACTATAAATAAAACAAATGTGCTCCTAATGGGCACATATACTTTTAAAATTAAATTCTTCTTACCATTTATTTATTCCTGTAATGATCTGTACATCTAATTGACCTTCAATACTGCAGTGAATTATATTACCTTATGAAAAATGTCTCTATTCTTCTGTCTGCCATTGCTAATTAGTTTTAAAAGTGTCTGGAACACATTTTTCTCTCTTTGAAGGTATTTTTGTAACATTTTTTGTAAATGTTACTTTGTGTATGCAAATATGAATAGCCACTATACATGTGTGTTGTTGTTGTTGTCTTAATGGGTGAGGATTTTGTTTCTCTGTAGTGGGGACAGATGTTATAATTCAGTTAGAAAAATGAACAACTTAAAATTGTAATTACTGATAGACTATTGTCCTGGCAAACTTTCTTATGCCTGGGATTCCTTCAGAGCATCTCAAGGACAATTTAAGACTCCATTAATTAAACTTTTAAATGAATAGTTATGAAACAGATACTTTGTATTGAATTGGACAGTGTATCTGGCAGCAAAGAGATGGCATACTCAAAGGGTTTAATGAGAGTTATTAATGAAGAGACTATTTAGGGAAGTGTGGTGAGGGTTAGAGGAAACAACAGGGTAGTAAAACATCTGGGACTAGCAACAGTGGGGAGTTATCATCATCCCTGTGCCTTGGATCCTGGAAGCTTTGAAAGGCCAGATGCCAATGGCCAAAATGGCAGTGATTGGGTGGTCATGTAAGGATAAATATGCTGGCCTCTGTCTTCCAGGCTTCCCATTGCCAGCCACTACCTTCCTTTCGTTGATCTCAGCCAGAAGCCGAAAGTGAGCCTTTTGTGGCACAGATCAAGATGGAGAAAGACAGAAAATGCATCTAGGAAGCTGGAGAGAAACAATTAGCCCAGACCCTACATTAGTTTCTTTGCTTTTTAAAATTTCTATTGTAACAAAATACCACAAATTTAGTGGCTTAATATAACACAAATGTATTATCTTCCAATTCTGAAAGTCAAAAGTCCTAAATTTAAGGTGTCTACAGGGCTGCATTCCTTCCGGAGGCTCTAGGGGGAAGTTAGTTCCCTTGCCTTTTCCAGTTCTAGAGTCTATGTGCGTTCCTAGAGACCCCAATCCCTTCCTCTAATCACTCCAGCCTCTGCTCCCGTCATCTCAGCAATTTCTCTCCCCCTGACCCTCTTGCCTTCCTCTCCTGAGGACCCTTATGGTTACCTTGAGCCCACCAGAGTAATCCAGGATAATCTCTTCATTTCAAAATCCTTAACTTAATCCTATCAGCAAAATCCCTTTTACAAAGTAAAGTAAGGTATTCCCAGGATAGGATTAGGATATGGACATGGACATCTTTGGGGAGCCCTCTTTCTGTCTGTAGACCACAGACCGCAAAAGCTATTAATGTGAAAGAAATTAATGTCTCTGCTATAGGGAGATCAAAACCAGGAAATGTGTTTATGCATTTTATAACTAATAATGAATTACTTTTTATAACTTGAAAAGTAATTCTTTTTTGAAGAATGCAAAAAATGTCAAGCTACTATTCTGTTTAATGTTAACATGGTTGTATATATTTAGGGTTTTATGTTTTGAATATCTTCACAATTTTCAACTTCTCAAGTTACCTTCTCTGTATCTCATGGCATGAATACTTTGACATTTTTAATTTAAAAAAATTGACATGGAAAAATAATAATCAGTGAGACTTATTGAGTTATGATTTTCTAGCTATTTTCATATATTATTCCCATGGCATCCCTGTAAGAAAGATACTTTTATCAAGTATATTTTAGAGATGATGAAACAGATACATAGATGAAGTAATATGTCTCTGGTAATATAACTAATAAGAGGATATGTTGGATATTATTTTCCATTTGCTTCCCTAGATCAGTTTTCCACTCTGCTTTGCTCTGGGAGGTTGAACTATACACACTACATCATCCAGGCTCTCTTTTTCTCTGACTTCTGATTGGCTTCAACAAAAGGGAAAGCTCAGCAACCTTGATGGCGCAAGAAGAGAAAAATGGTGTTACTTTTCATTACTCTACACTCCCTCTCCCTTCCTGCCCTGCTGCATAGAGGGTCTGCTTTCCTAAGTAGCTATTGTTTCTGTTGGGTATTCTTTTTACTCTAACCAAATTCTGGGAATACCATTTCTTGAGTACTTGGGAGTTCTCAAGAAACTTTCATTTTTGCTGGTCCTGGGGTTCTTCACCATCTGTTATTATTTTCTTTCAACTTCCCCACACCTCTGTAAATAATCCCATTATTTTCATTTAAACCCCTCTGAATGGGCCATCTTTTTCTCTCCTTTTGTAAATAGGCTGCAGTTTGATTACAAGGATATTTGAATTTTTTTAATTTATTTAATTTATTTTTTTTCCTGAGAGAGAGATAGCATGAACAGGGAACAGGGGAGGGTCAGAGAGAGAGCGAGACACAGAATCCGAAGCAGGCTCCAGGCTCTGAGTTACCTGTCAGCACAGAACCCAACACAGGGCTTGAACCCACGAACCGTGAGATCATGACCTGAGCCGAAGTTCGACGCTTAACTGACTGAGCCACCCAGGCGGCCCAAGGATATTTGAATTAAAAGCAGAGTTCTTAATCATTTCAATATATTGACTTTAACAAAAACACATCTCCCAAGCAAATAGATTTACAACTTGAAATGAATTAGTTGCATTTAGTCAACTGTTTATATACTTGTTTGTAATTGCTAATTTTTTTAAAAAGTGACAAATTCACTAAATTAAGCCAGTTTAGTAATTTTCAGATGTGACATAGCATACCTTATGTTGGGTATAATGAATATACTCTGTAATAAATCTATCTGTAAATATAAAGCCAATTCACCCTTGTTATTATTCTGCCATCAGTGAGCATTGTTTTTAGCATCTTATTTGTCATGCTCAGATTTTATGCTTTGCAGTGAGTTTGAGTTCAATTCATTAAAATAGGAAACTCATCAAATTCTCCTTCAGAGAAAGAAACTCTTACCCTGCAATATACAATACATTTCTGTTCTTTTACAGATTTCTTTTCACTACTTCCTAAGTGATGGTGATGTCTGTTTCCTTGACAACTAGGTAGGGTGAGTGCTGCAATGATACTGAGTGCATGTCAGATGTATTCATAAAGTGAGTTGTAGTTGTTCAGAGGAAATACATCAGAACAACCTTGTATTCTTTTGTGAACAAAGATGCTAATGAAGGAGGTGCTCATTGACAGTGATTTCCATGGAGCAGAAGGGAAAGGTACACATGATACTCACCACCGACCTATCACATTTTTGCATTTGTTTATTAGTACTGTTCACTTTTTTTCTCCAGTTATTCTTAAGTCACACATACCGACTAACTGGTTTATAACTTGAAAGCTAAACAGACACCTCATCTATTTTTCTTATGACTGTGGGCTACAGTTAAAGGATAGCATTCTGGTCTCTGGTGGTCTTTTCACCTAGAATATGTGGTTCAAAATGTGTTATGACAGTATAATAGTCATTCTGGGGTCTACCAGGAGATGTATAGGAAGTATTTCTTAGCAATTGTTCCTGCAAGTCTAAATTACAGTATCTATATTGATAAACCTGTAATGTAAGAGGATCCTAAAATGACTTTTGACTCATTTAAAAAAGGTATTAGATTATTTTCAGAGTCACCTGGATATTAAATGTATATCGATGTGTTTGAATCATTTGAAAATTGCTAATTCAAATGTAGTACATATGGAATCTCTATGAAGGAGAATATGATTAATCAACACATTCCTTGTCCTGATCAGACAGATCATAGTTTGCTGTACTTGAGTAATGATCTTCCTGAAACTAAAACTTGGGATACATTTATCAAAAATTATACTATATATACTATACACATATACTAAATATGTCTAGGATTATAGACATTAAAGCGTTACAACTTCAGTTCTCTTCAGAATTAAGATATTTTCCAAAAAATTAAGGATGTTTTAAAATTTATATATCTATAATTCTATTGGGTAAAAATGAGAGTCAGTTCAGAGAGCTTATACATGTCCATCAACTGAACACATTGATGATATAACTAAATACTCATGAAAGAATTGGAATTTTTTTTCACAGACCATGAAGTTATGCCTGTTTTAGACATTAACAGAAGTTTATATCTGATCCACTTACTGTTAATAAAGGTCATCGATCGAGTGCCCGAGGAAGCAGACTTTAAAATGGAAGATTAGTACGCAAGAACTTTGTTCTTAGAAAAGGATGGAAGCAGGGTTTGGAAGCAGGGAAAGTTGGGTGGTGATGCAAATGTAACTAAGGCTTCAGCCAGCCTTGGGGGCTGCTTGGAGCTGGGCCCTTCTAGGGCTGTCCCAAGATAAGGTGAGGAGGCCTAGCCCTTATAACTCCATGGTTACCAGTCATTGGATATGGGCTGCTGTGAGAGGCAACATGGCTCTCTTAAGCTTGTGGTAATTCTTAAGGAGATGAGAACAGATAGGAGAGCCTTCAGTCATCTTCATAGCAGGTGAAAAATCATTTCTTCCATTTTGAAGATGGATTTGAGAAGGACATCACAGCTTCCCTGACAGTCCAACCCCCAACCCTTGAGTGACTTGTTTCCACATGTAACTCATTCAGGACTCTGGTGGGACTCTTTTTCTTAGGAGGACAGATAAGAGAAAGTTGATCTGCAGCTGCAGCAGGTCTCCAGGCTCCAATGGGTACTTAGCCTCTCCCTCCTTTATTGTCTATTCTAGATTGCCTTATCCTTAGTTAGCAACTCTGCTGCTTTGGATGGCTTATCTGGTGGGATGACCAAGCCCTTATCCCTAAAGGGTCCACGTTCCTGGTTATCATGGTCTTTTGAGGCTGTTGTACATAGCCATGAGACGTCCCACTTAACAGCCTGAATGTCACACCTATTCATTCTCCCTTATCCATATTGTGTAATGGAAGCCCTACCCGCTCTTGATGAGGTGAGTCAGTTATTCCTGCCTGGATGGCAATTTCTCTTCTTGCCTCCTGGTACCTTGGAATGAGGAACCTGGAATGTCTAGGCAATAGCTGTAGTTTAAAGTTTATTGTGACCTTTGTTTGTCCCTTGGTGACAGAGTTGCAGATTTAGGAAGCACAAGTTCTTCAAGTGGGCCACTGAAAACAGTGGTAAGCAGGGCCACTGCTTACTTCTATTATGTGGTTCTCAGACTTATGCATTCTATCTGTTGGGTTTGTTGCATTCTATAATAGTCATTTGTTCACTGTGTATACTGTGTCCTGCAGAATAATACTATCATCCTTGCTGGGTAATGTCTTCAAGCTGTCACCTTAGCTGTGCTTTTGATAAGTCATTACATACTCAATGAGGCCATAAGCCACTGCATGTGTAATATGTGACAGGACCAAGGGACTTCATGATCATGGACTATCATACATCCTATGTTGTGAAGTGGACCCAAATATCTGATGAAAAGTTATAACAGATGGTGTGTTAGTGTAGCAGACATTCTGTAAGCCCTTGAAGGATGGTATTAGTTAAAACTATGGACAATAAAGCCACACTCACACTTGGAATACATGTCAGTTACTGACAAGATATATCGATGCTCCTTAACATGGTAGAAAGGATCAAATATAATAGACTTTCCACCAAATGACTAATTATTTTCTTCAAGTGATAGTGTCATGAGGTGCTCATCATTGGTCTCTGTTGCTAGCAGGTTGGAATTCTGCTACAACAGTAGCAGTATGAGCTTTGGTGAGGAGAACCCATGATCTATAGCCCATGCTTAGCCTCCGTCTCTGCCACCATGGCTACTATATTTATGTGCCAATTGTGTCAGCACTGTGATAGTTAATGATGAATTTAGATTAGATAGAACTAGCTGAATTATTCTGTCTGTCTGGTTGTTTAGCGTCTTTTCCATGGTAGGTATTCTCAGAGTCAACATT
Organism: Crocuta crocuta; assembly: GCF_008692635.1. NCBI lineage: Eukaryota > Metazoa > Chordata > Mammalia > Carnivora > Hyaenidae > Crocuta > Crocuta crocuta. Next base: position 732,282 of record NW_027528006.1, read on the forward strand.
TGTGGGAGAAGAGAATGAAGCAGGACTAAGCTAAATAAGAAGTTGGGCTATGGTACAGTCCCAGTGAAGCTTCAGGTGACCCCATGAAAGGCTTGAAGTTTTACTGGCTCTTCAGAGTTGTTCTAAGTTAGGAAAAGAGTTACCTGGCTGTGGGCTACCCTGCGAAGGAGGGTATAAATTTGAGCCAGGTGACTCTCTTCAGCCCATTTCTCTAGCATGATTATATGATGGGGGTTGGGGAACTGACCACAATGAACTTGAGACTTTAGGAGAATCTCTTTCCACTAATATTAATCTTCTAACTCAAGCTCCAAATCAACCTGGGTTAGTATACCAATAATTTTTAGATATATGAGAATAAAGCCTCATTCACTGAGGATTGAGATCTGACTAGACAGGCCAGAGATCTATGCTTTCAGATAGATTACCTTGGGTATCAGGTCCATCTAAAAATTTCCTAGCCAGTGGTAAAAGAACACATCATCAGTTTCCTGCAAGTGGAGACTGCCATTTGCTGGGAGCTCTCCCTGGTGCTGCTTAAAAACTTGATGAAAGACTGCCTCCTTTGTTTAATCTTCTTCTGGATACTGCTTATCTGATCTGTCTCTACTACATTTTGCTTAAAAGTGATCTATTTTGCCTCCTCACAGTCCCACCATATCTCTTGGAAACCCCTGTTCCAATTGTGATCTCATTGATTCTAAACATATGCCAAGCCCTAGTCATCTCCCAGACCTGCTGTCCTATGACCAGTCATCAACTCACCCTATATTGTTTTGTCCAGTATACAGAAACATCTCTTGAAATGCTAAAGTTATATGCATGACTCTTTTGAAAAAGATTAAAATTCATTTGATTAAAATGTAAAGTTAGTCAGTAAGGAGATTCAGGATACCAAAGTGGAAAGATCAAAATGCTTGTTAAGCTCTATTAAACAGCTGTTCAGTATTTTACATAGAAGGAACAAAAGGTATATAGCAAACTATGTGAGTCAAAATTAAGATATATGAGGAGATACTCTCTTCCTTCATATGTCTACTTTTTTTTTTTAATGCCAATCATTACCAATATGGATTTAGCTACCTAGCTTGCCAAATGAATGCCCATTATGCCTGTGTATCCAGATTGGAATACATTTTCAGTATGAAAAGAACTATTTTTCTGAAAACTGTCTTCAAATTTGCTAAACTTCACTGCAGAAATGTTTAAACAATTTATTCGAACTCACAAGGATTTTGAAATCCAGATATGCTGTAAGGGCATACCAAAGAGAGGAAGTATGAGGTTAGGAGGAGAGGTAAGAAAGCAGTAGAGCATATTTGGGACATAGTAAGTAGAGAGTATGGTTGGAACATCAGATGTTCAGCACACTGGTAGGAAAGAAGGAAAGGAACATACAGACACTGCTAAGACTAGTAGAAACCATCATGCCTAAAACAGTTTAAATCAAGTAAACTGAGTAGCAAGGGGGAGAGATTCAGCATTAGCAGTAGCAATGGGGGAAGAAGAGAATAGAAGCACAAAGACTAGAATAAGACTTAAAATGGCCAACGTATACAATTTTGAAGGTATAAACTAGGATTTTGTTAGTAGAAATAAAAAGAAGAGGATAATTGGGAAAGACATTAAGGTATTATATCTAATAGCATTTAGCAATTAATTTTAAGTTGGAGTGGAATTTTATGGGAGATTTTTATAAGTCAAAGAACGCTAAAATTTTTAGCTTGGATGACTGGACACGATATGAGTGTCCACTAATTTAAATAGAAGTATTATGAAGAATTTGCTTTAGAAGTTATGATATTTTAAGTGGTTGCGAAGCATCAGGTGGGAAAGTGAACCAAGCAGGTGGAAAGATAAGTCTAGCTTTGAAGAGCGAAGAAGAGTAGAGAGACTGATACTGGATTGTGAACTACATAGAAATAACAGTCAAATTAAATTAAATGGAAATAAAATACTTTGATCTACTAGTCTGTTGAATTCATCTGGAACATGGGATCATGTGTCTGTAGTTTGAAGGAATTTCCACAAGGTGGTGATGCATTCTTACTAGGGAGCATAGATTTGAGACTTCAAAATAAATATTAACAAAAATCCAAAGACACTATTTTTTTTTTAATTGCTCCTTCCTTGGTGGTGTTCTGAAGCTACTATTTGATGTGTTTTATGAAAATGTTCTTTACTAACAAAATATAGCTATATAATTTAGGTTATTATTTTCCAATATTTGTCAAAAGTATAAAAGTTACTTGAAGTAATAATTATTTCAATCCAACCATAAAAATCTAGGATCACTTAAGTCTGCTCTTAGTTTCTATGTGAAAATACAACAATATTTTCTCTAATTCTTGGCATCGTTCATTTTAAAATCTCTCTTCTTTTTGCTTTTATGACAGAACACTTATTCAGTCTTCTTACTTTCCAGATAAATCTTTCTTTTTCCCACTATCTCCTATTTTAAAATGTAAATAGTATTTTCCTTCTGAGCTTGAAAGCATTGTTCTACCCACACTTTCAAGAAATTCAAATCCTCTTGACAGCTGTATGCCACTCACACTTGATTAGAGGTCCAAATAAAAATATGTTCTCTTCTCATGTGAGTGAGTCATCAGTTAATCATATAATATTGCAAACATAACATTGTATCTCTAGTTGTCACTTCTCTGAACCCATAACCATGTATATTCACTATGAATACTTGCAAAAATTCCTCCACATTCATTACTGAACATATAGTCTAATGTACCAATAAGAACATTTAAGTTGCATTAAGAGTTTGAATGAGAATGTGAGGATTGTTTCAGCCATATCTTAAATCTTCTAAGGACCTTTGTTTAATAGTATTGTGCATTATTTATCGTTTTCTTTACATTACTAAGTGAAAAGGTCTTTTAAGAAATTAGGTAAGCCTAAAGTCCAGAAAAGCCATCCATTGGAAGAAAAATTGTGTTAAATTGAATTGAGAGAGGAGAACTCATGAAAGGCATAGCCTGGCAATGCACTTGTCTTTGTCTACCAGAAATGCAACGATTTTTTATATAGGAGAATGTAAAAAAAAGAGAAAAAATATGAAAAGTGTTGTTGGTACTAAAAACTAGAGAAATAACCATGCATTGTGTGCCAATAGCCTCAGTCATTGTGGAATGCTGTAGAGAACCATGTTGATAGAGCAGAAAGCGTTAAACATCTTCAAAGACTTGAAGAAAAAGGAGATGGAGGAGAGAAAGTCACCAAAAGATCTTAGTTTGAGTAGGGTCAGCTACTTCAACAGATTTTACATGACTGTGTAATTTGAAGGTCATAGGTGAAGACGCTGCTGCTGATAGCCCTCACTAGCTTGCAGGAAACTATTGATAACATGGTTGTTCTGCAAAAGCACATGTTCAATATTGATGAACCTGGATGTCTTTAGAGATGAATGTCATCATGTAGGTTTATTTCAAATAGTAGGAGAAGACAGTGCCACACACCTGAAGCTTTCGAAGATAGGCTAACATTGGTTTTAGGTGGAAATTATAAGGCACTGCTAAAATAAAAATGTGTTAGCTTATCATTCCCCAAACCACATGGTCCCTAAGGGGTCATTGAAGAGTGCTTTGTGAAACAAGCATTTAATGATTATAGGAAGTGTTATCTTTGTGATTATTCATAATGGAATACATGAAGAAGGAAAATTTTGCAAACAAGCCTCTTTTGATAACAGATAATGTTTCCAGACATTCCTCTCTTATTATTGATTAGGAATATCCTATCTGAGTAGCCTCTTTTTTTTTTTCCTGTTGTGTTTTTAGTTCCTGTAGTTATTGATTGGGAAGATCCTATCTAAGTGGTCTTTTTTTTGCCTCTCAAATGGAATGTGTAGTAGCTGGTGTGATACCTCTCCATTAACAGATTTATGGAATAGCCTTAACATCAAGAAGGTCCTTAAAACTTATCATTCAGGTTTTGGCAAAATGTATCATAACATCTAAAGAACAAATGTGAAAGACACTGTGTCTCACAATTTGTCACTCTTCTCCAAAGCTTTAGGAAATGGCTGATGCAAAGCAAAAATCCTTAGAGCTTGCAAAAAGATTTTTTTAATTAAATAGTGAAAAGATGAAAAATTATTAATTTCAAATAGCAAAGAACTTACCACCAAGGAATTAATTTGACTTAATGCTAAATATTATTTTTTAAAAAAGAAGACCCACATACACTTGGCATGAGATTTTTAAAATAAATGTAATATCAAATAGACAAAATGATTGCTCTTGTAGGTGATCCTGATGGAGCAATACATATGGAACCCAGGTCATCCACTTTTGTACCTTGAAGTACTATGTCTGTTAGTTAAAACTTCAAATGGACATGTATAGCAACCTTGGCCTGGGAAGAACTCAGCCCTTTCAGGAAAAAAGGTGTGAGTTGCACCACCAGATTAATCACTGTGATGACTTTTGTGTCAGTTTGACAAAGCCACAGGTGCCCGTATATTTGATCAAACATTATTCTGGGCCTGTTTCTAAATGAGGTTAACATTTGAATAGATAGATTGAGTAAAGTAGATTGCTGTCCCTAATGTGAGTGATACTCATCCGATCAGTTAAAGACCTGAATATTATAAAAAGAGTAATTCTGTCTCCAGTAGGGTCCAGTCCTCCCTGACTTGAACTAGAGCATTGGTCTTTTCCAGCCTTTGGAGTGACACCAAAACAATAGTTCTTCTGGGGTCTTGAGTCCAATGGCTTTTGGATTGGCACCACTGGCTCTACTGGTTCTCATGCCTTCACACTCAGGCTGGGATTATACATCTACACATTGGCCTTCCTGGGTCTCCAGTTTAATGTACTGCAACCTTCCTGAGCCTCCATAATCTCCTTCTCAGCCTCCATAATCACATGAGCCAATTCCTTATAATCTCTCTCTTTGTTTATGTATACAGCTATCAAGAACCACACAGGTGAGACATGAATAGACATAATGGATAGTGGAGAACAGACATAATGAATACCAATTGTGACCCTGAGAGCATCTGCACTGATGAGGGCAGTAGTTCATCCCATTGATTCCTCAGTATGAGGAAGAGCTGTAGCCAGTTCCTGGGGAGACTTCTTCTTTTAAAGGTTATACAGAGAAAGATAAACCAGCCAAAGAGACTAGGGAGTGGCCATAGAAAATCAATGGTGTATAGTACCATCAGAGCCAATAAAACAGAATGTTTTAAGAAGGAAAGTTCTCTCAGGAAGTGAAGTCCGTGAGAGGTAGGAGGGAGCTGCTTCCCAAAGAAAAGTGGATCTGTACATGAATGGAATAGTGTGGTAGCCATAGAGAGAACCTTCAGCGTGGAGCATAGCTGACTGAGAGCCTCCAGTTGCCACACCATTGAGTGTCCTGTGGTGTTCATGCCAAGGTCATTCTCAGGGTTCCTCAGAGCCAATAACTAACCATGGTAAGGGAACTAGAGCCTGGTCATTTTTGCCTAATACAGTACCCCTCAGTGAGTAACCTTTACTTAGGATATCCCTTTTGGTCTCCACAAGATTTTTTCCAGAACTGCAAAAGAAGAGTCTGAAGCTCTTCTTACTTACATCTCCTGTCTTCCTTCTCTCTTTCCAAAAGTGTCATATTTGCATCACAGTCTGAAGGCACTTCCCTTCTTCTCTGCCCTCCCCCCCTTTATCCTTCACAGACATTTTCCACAAATCTTTTGCCTACCTGATCTCTCCTTAGCATTTACTTCTCAGAGCTCCCAAACCGACACTCATAGATAAGAAGTTTAATGGGGATAGCACATCTCATCCCACTTGGCCTCAGCTGGGGCTACTCAAAGACCAGAGACTGGAATTATTGAAAGACTGCCTCACATTTTTGACATTTGAAGCTGGCTCATGGCAAACTAACAGCACCCTGGTTAGTGCTATTCGCTGGAATGTATATGTAAATGTGTGGCCTCTCCCTCTGGCTAGGGTTTCCTCCCCTGGCCCTGAGTCTCAGGAGAGAAAGAGCTGGGCAGAAGCCATATTGCCTTTTATGACTTAGCCTCAAAAATCACACTGCCTCTCATCTACTGCACCTTATTACTTACACACCAGGCTAACTGATTGACTGTAAGAGGCAATCACACATGCACATATTACCAGTGTGAATCACTGGGGACTGGCTTACCTCAGTCTAAATGTGATCCAGAAAAATGTATAGATTTTGAAAATATTGTGTTAAAAAAAAAGTAAGAAGCAGAAGGAACTTTAGAGCAAAATATTCTTATAAATTTAAAACACACAAGCATAAAACCATAATACACATCTTATAAGAATGCATCAGACATTTTAGAATGGCTAGTTAGGGGAAGAAATGCAAAGTGAGGATAGGGAATGATAATAAAATATTTAAAAATAAAATATACTTTGCTATTCCTAACAAATACATAATTAGAAGGTAGTTTTCCATTCACATGTAAAAATTCATACTTCAAAACTATATCCACATGGTTGTGTGCTAAACACTATTAGAAAATAGAGGTAGATTACAACTCCATTATTTTCCTGGGAGCAAGAATTTCAGGCAACATGAAATTCTCCCAATGGAAACTTCAGTTTCTACTCAAACAGCTAATGGTGGTCTGGAGTTTTTGCAAATGGACCTTGATTAAAGCTTCTTATTTGTTGAAGACTGGCCAATATTCAACATTAAACCCTTAGGAGTGATGATTTCCTGTGTTTTGAGTTCAATTATTTATATAACGTACACGTAAAATTTGAAGATAATAAATATAAATGATATATTTTACATTTGAGAATTTTCTACATTTAGTCTATAAATTCATTGAGATACCATTATTCATAAGTTGTGTATTTAATGTATAGATTTGTCACTTGTTTACTTCAATAAGCAAATAGACATTTAAGACTAGTTTAGAAAAGTTTTGTGGATTATAAGGACATGAATGTCTAAACTTGAATTTTTTTGATTAAAGTTATTTTTTTGAAACAGGAAAAAAGGGGTAATTTTTGTAAGATTCTGTTTTCTCCTCTTTAAAATATTTAAATGAATAACTTTTTCCCCCATTTGCAATGCACTTCACTTTCATTATGAAGTATAGAGTCACAGAGAATTGTAACAAAAGTTATACTAATTATTTATACATATATATGTATATATATAATTTTAATTCCTCTACCTTTTAAACCTCTGCATGCAGGTCTCTGTAAAAATTCCTTAGTCTGACAGTTGGCAGCTAGTCAATGCTGAACCAACTTCCTGTGTAAGGACATTATTTTGCATGTCCTTCGAGACTGGATAATTAATGTGTAACGTTTTACTTAAAACTCTAATTAAGTTTAAATTAAAATTCTTTGGGGGTTTAATAGAGGAGGAAGCATTTTGGTGCCTTTTTCACTTAAGCGTTATATTTGCCAGCGTGTCTGGGTTAAAGCACCTCCATTTATACATACTTAATATTGTTGTTTTAATGTTGGCGTTTGGTCTGGAAACTTTAAGAAAACTTTGTTGGTTTTTTTTTCTTACCCTCTATTGCAATCGTTTCACTTTAATTGGTGTTCAAGATATTATAAAACAAATAAGGCATTCATTTAGTGTTTACTTCTTTCTAGAAACTAGAAAAGTACTATTTACTCATGTCCTTATAACTTCACTTATAAACACTATAAATTAAGACTCATCCTCAAGAGCTTTTCTTTCTATTCTCCAAAGAGCCTAGTTAGCTACATGTGTAAATGTATTTTGCTCTACCACCCTGATATTCTCCTTTCTCATCTCCAGGCACTGCTTCTGTTCTGAGGATCAATCATATGGATATGAAAATTCATGAACAAGCTGTATCTGCACACATTACCAATTGGAAGACTACCTTGTCTCCAGCTTGAATATACACTCCACCCCCATCTTTGAGAGGTATCACAATATCCTGAACTTAAAGTGGTTTCAAGTTAATATTGACATTCAATAAATTGTGTTAGTTCTACCCACTCTAAATTTCCCCTCCTTTTCTACCTACAGATCTCAGAATTAGGAAAAGTTTTAACTTACAATTAATCACTTTCTATTATTCCTACCCAAGAATATTTTTTAACTTTAAAAAATACCTGAAATAGTTGGCAATTTGCCATATCTAAAGAATAGGGCAGGTTCACATAAGGCCATAGACATAAATAGCTATTGAATATGAACTGATGCATTTAATAAATCTTTAAGGTGAATGATTTGGTCATGATTACCATGACTAAATGGATATCACTTCTGGAAAAAACAGCTCAGCTAGTGTATAGAAAAATCCAGTCGCATCCCATTTTGGCTTTAACACCTACACTTCACACATCTTTGAAAGTGGCATCTCTCAAAAGTATGTTAAATTTTGTTTATTGTATTGTAGCCAAATGACCAATAGGAATTAAATGAGAATTTGTTAATTTATACTAATAAATATATTAAATAAATAAATGAGAATCCGTTATTATAAGTTTACCTAAATTAATTATGCTCTCTGCCAGGATTGAATGAAGAACTTAAGAAAATGAAATAAATGACAGTAAATTTAATGTACCTACCTATTATTTTTTGGATCTGTATTTAAAAAAACAATATTACTTTTTTCTTTTTCTTTATTTTAATGTTTTTTTTTTAAATTTTATTTATTTCTGAGAGAGACAGCGTGAGCAGGGGAGGGTCAGAGACAGAGGGAGACACAGAATCTGAAACAGGCTCCAGGCTCTGAGCTAGCTGTCAGCCCAGAGCCCGACGCAGGGCTCGAACCCACAAACTGTGAGATTATGACCTGAGCCAAAGTCGGTCGCTTAACCGACTGAGCCACTCATGCACCCCTTTAATGTTTTTAAATTTGTTTTTGAGAGAGAGAGAGAGAGAGCATGAGCAGGGGAGGGGCAGAGAGAGAGAAGGAGACACAGAATCTGAAGCAAGCTCCCGACTGAACTATAAGCACACATCCCCATGCAGGGCTCAACCTCCTGAACCGCGAGATCATGACCTGAGCTGAAGTTGGCCACTTAACCAACTAAGTCACCCAGGTGCCCCAGTATTACTTTTTTTCTTAAGGCAGATGGGACTCATAACATTGTTAATAATACACATATTCATTATTGCCACAACAATAAATTAATTAAAACAAAGGCAAAAACACTATTTTCTCATGAATTTGCATAATTACTGGGAAATTAACTTATATTATCCATAATGGTAACTTGTAGCAAAGGAAATAAAGGGGAAAATTTTATTTTAAATAGTAGCTAGCAGTGTAAATCACCTCAGAAAAAAACACTTAACTTTATACTTAAGTAAAAATAAAACTATAGGGGCACCTGGGTGGCTCAGTCGATTGAGCATCTGACTCTTGATTTCCAGTCAGGTCATGTTCCCAAGGGCTGTGGGAAGGAGACCCGCAATCATGTAGAGCGTGGAACCTGTTTAAGATTCTCTCTCTTTCCCTCTGCCCCTCTACTCTGCTCATGTGTACTCTCTCTCCAAAATAAAAAATAAATAATAAATAAAACTATAATTATTAGTTTTGTAAGAATTTATTTTGAACATTTGCTAAAAGATTCTTTTGGTCAGTAATTTATCCAATAGATATATGTCAACCAGTAAGCTAAATCAGGGTGTTTTTATTTAGCATTATTAATTTATCTCAAATAGTTACTTTTACAGAATTTTAAGATCCTAATGCAATATTTATGGTTTTTAAAATGCCAAAATGTCTAAAATAACACATTTTTTTAAGGTTTACAAAATATATAGCACATTATTTTAAACCTCCTCTAACTTGTTTTTTTTTTTAAGATTTTTTAGGTAATCTCAATTCCCAACGTGGGACTGAAATCCACAATCATCAGATCAAGAGTCCCACACTCCACTGACTGAGTCAACCAGGTGCCTTCTCTAACTTTATATTTGGCTAAAATTTCATAATGAATATTAATGATATAATTATTGATGCTGTATATATATTTCAATAATATTGTCTAGTTGAGGCTATTTTTTAGATGGAGTATACATAAGCAAATACATTAAAGATGAAAATTTAGTTAAAAATGTTAGCCATCAGCATTTAAAATATTTATTCTATGCTTTTAAGGTAGAAAGGAGGGGCTCCCGGGTGGCTCAGTTGGTTAAGCATCCTACTCTGGCTCAGGTCATGATCTCATGGTTCCTGGGTTCGAGCCACAGAGCAGACCGTTGGGCTCTGTGCTGACAGCTCAGAGCCTGGAGCTTGTTTCAGATTCTGTGTCTCCCTCTCTCTGACCCTCCCCTGCTGAGCTGTCTCCCTCTCTCAAAAATAAATTAAAAACTTAAAAAAAAAAAAGGGGGGGAGGGGGGAAAGTAGAGAAAGAACATAGAGAGAAAGAGGAGGGAGGGAGAGGGGAGAAGGAGAGGGAAAACAGTATGAATGTGTATTGCAGGCAAAGAATTTAAGGTTGCAAATAAGTTTAAAACTGTTGATTTGAGAATTTAAACCTGGTCCAGATAATTTTGAGTCTGTATGATAAAATTGTAATGGTTTATTGAAATAATTGAATGCTCACATTGCATCTTTGATTTTTTGCATGCATTTTATCTTTTGCTACATGTTCTCTTGTATTTATTTACTTTTTATTTTAATACAATTTTTAAAAGTAAAAAAAAGAAAATAATACCTTTGTCAAGATTTCTACAAAAAATATGTAACTTCAAATCAGTTGCTTAATACTTTCTTTTAATCAGTGTTATTTAATATTTTACTCTCATATTGCTAATTTTCACATTCTACAGGATAAAACAAACCCATATTTTTTCAATATGTTATGAAAAGAAATAAAACTGACTTTGACTATAACCATGAAACTGTGGCATTCCATAAATTGCAAATTATCAATGTGTGTTACAACACCAAATGTCCAATAATCCCTTGGCAGCTTTTTTGAACAGAAAATCTGTTTGCAAGTTAATGTTATATTGAGGCCTTTGGACATATTTTGGGATCCTAGATTTATAACCCTGCTCTTTACTAGATTTACCATGTAATCTTTAATCTCTGGAAAACTTTGATTTAACATGTCGTCTAAAAGATATTACTTTATAATTTCAATGATGCAACCAGAACGCCATGCGTTTTGTGGTGTCTAGAAAATTATAAATATCTCTGTGTATTTAGGTAAGAGTATCCTTTCATATCTATTTTATTTGTGTTTTACAAACTCTATAAATTAAAAACATGAGTAAATGTGATAACATATTTTTAGCAATTTGAAATTGTACTGAATTTTATATGAGTATTAAACACAAGAATGTCTGCTTTTGTAATCAGATATGTCTCCTTTTAGGTTTTTTTCTTACTATTAAATACACCTTTTTTTAAAAAAATAAGGATTCTGATTAAGATTCAGGGATGATTGCATTTTGGCATATTTCCAATGACTTGAATTTAGCAGTCTTTGCCTTATATGATACTTAAGAGAGTTTACATGCTATTTATGTTGGCTAACTCTATTATCAATTTCACAAAATTTGCTAATTTTATTCCGAGAATTGGGCTTGAAATTCTATACTCTCAAGATGTGATGCTGTCTGTAATATAAAATAAAATCCCCAGGGTAAAGAAATTTTAGTATGTTATAAAGATTATATTTCATTTTATAATGTCAAAAGATCCATAGAAAAAATGTTCATAACACGTAAGAAGTATGACTTTTAAATTAGTCACATGAAATTCTAGGCATAAACATTTAAAATAACTCATGGCCAACCTTTTCCTGCAAACAAAAAATGCTAAAGTCAGATTTCAAAAGCTGTTAAATTATGAAGATATTTAAACAGATGGTTATCCATATATTTACATGGAAAGTGATTCTAGAAAAGTGAATTGTGAAGTTTTAAATTAAGGGTTGAGAATGAAATGTTATGACAGTTAATTCTTTTTAAAAATGAGTGGCTTTTCTTTTTTCAATAGGTATAGATAAAAATTCACACACACACACACACACACTCACTCATGCACACATGTTAGATCAAAAATATAGTTAGATTGCATTTTTAAAGCAAATTATTTCTCCACCCCCTACACCAACTTCTGCCTGTGTCAATTAGTAATCTGTTGTGTATCTATGAGCTTGTTTTTCATTTGTCTTTTTTATTCCACATATAAGAGAGATCATACAATATTTTTCTTTCTCTCTCCAACCTATTTCACTTAGCATAAAGCCCTTGAGGTCAAGGTCCATCTATGTTGTAGCAAATAGCAAATTTCATTCTTTTTTATGGCCGAATAATATTCCATTGTATGTATAAAATAAAATTTCTTTATGTATTCATCCATACTTAGACTGTTTCTGTATCTTGGCTATTTTAAATTATGCCACAATTAACATGGGGGTATATATGTCTTCTAAGTTAATGTTTTCTTCATTTTGGGGATAAATATCTAGAAGTGGAGTTGCTGAATTTTATGGTAGTTCTATTTTTAATTTTTTGAGAAACCTCCATTCTATTTTCCATAGTGGCTGTTTATATTCTCAGTAACAGTGCTTAATGGTTCTCTTTTTTCCACATCCTTTCCAACACTTGTTATTTCTTGTCTTTTTGATAGTATTAGTTCTAACAGATGTCAGGAGATACCTCATTTTGGTTTTGATTTGCATTTCACTGATGATCAATAATATTGAGAATCTTTTCATGTACCTGTTGGCCATCTATATTTTCTTTGGAAAAATGTCCTCTGCCAGTTTTTTTTAATGTTTATTCATTTTTATGAGAGAGACAGAACACAAGCAAGGGAGACACAGAGACAGAGAGGGAGACACAGAATCTGAAGCAGGCTCCAGGCTCTGAGCTGGCTGTCAGCACTAAGCCTGTGTGCAAGGCTAGAACACAGGAACGGTGGGATCATGACCTGAGCTGAAGTTGGACGCTTAACTGACTGAGCCACCCAGACGCCTCATGCCAATTTTTAATTGGATTGTTTATTTTTGGCTATTGAATTATATAAATTCCTTATATATTTTGGATATTAGCCCCTTTTCTGATATATGAGCTGCAAATATTTTCTTCCATTCAGTAAGTTGCCTTTTCATTTTGTTGGTTTCCTTAACTGTACAAAATATTTTTAGTATGATATCATCCCACTTATTAATTTTTGCTTTTGTTGCTTTTGCTTTTGGTGTCAAATTCAAAAAATCATCAGTGAGACCTATGCCAAGGAATTTACTACCTGTTTTCTTCTAGGAGTTTTATGGCTTTAACTCTAACATTTAAGTTTTTAATCCATTTTGAGTTAATTTTTGCATATGGTGTAATGGTGGTCCAGGTTCATTCTTTTGCATGTAACTGTCCAGTCTTCCCAACACCATTCATTGAAGAAACTGTCCTTGGGGCGCCTGGGTGGCTCAGTCGGTTAAGCGTCCTACTTCAGCTCTGGTCATGATCTTACGGTTCATGGGTTCGAGCCCCGCATTAGGCTCTGTGCTGACAGCTAGCTAGGAACCTGCAGCCTGCTTCAGATTCTGTGTCTCCCTCTCTCTCTGATCCTCCCTTGCTCACGCTCTCTCTCTCTTTCTCTCTCTCTCTCTCAAAAAATAAACAAAACATATTTAAAAACCCTGTCCTTTCCCCATTATATATTCTTGGTTCCTTTGTCTTAAATTAATTAACCATATATATATATATATTTCTGGGCTCTCTATTCTGTTCAAATTATCCATGTGTCTGTTTTTATGGCCATACCATAATGTTTTAATTACTATAGATTTGTGATAATAGTTTGAAATCGGGGAATGTACTGCCTCGAGCTTTGTTTTTCTTCTCGATATTGCTTTGGCTATTCAGGTTTTTTGTAGTTCCATTCAAATTTTAATATTACTTATTCTTTTTATTTGAAAAACGCCATTGGAATGTTGATAGAGATTGTACTGAATGTAGATTGCTTTGAGTTGCATGGGCATCTCAATATTCGTTCTTCAAACCCATGAGGACAAAACATCTTTCCATTTATTTGCGTTTTCTTCAGTTTCTTTCATTAATGTCATACAGTTTTGAATGCATGGGTCATTCATCTCATTGGTTAAATTTATTCTTAGCTATTTTATTCTTTTCAGTGAAAAATAGGATTGTGTTCTTTATTTTTCTTTCTGATAGTTCATTATTAGTGTATAAAAATGCAACAGATTTTTGTGCATTGATTTTGATTCCTGCTACTTTACTGAAATTATTAATTCTAGCAGTTTTTTGATGAAATCTTTAGGGTTTTCTCTATATAATAGCATGTCAGCTGAAAATAGTGACAGTTTTACTTCTTTCTTTTGGATTTGGATGCCATTTATTTATTTGTTTGTTTGTTTGTTTATTTATTTTTGCCTAATTGCTCTGGCTAGGACTTCCAATACTATACTGAATCAAAGTGGTGAGAATGGGACCCTTGTATTATTTCTGATCTAAGGGATAAGGCTTCCAGCTTTTCACCATTGAATATGTTGTCTTTTCTAGACTAGTCATATATGGCTTTTATTATATTGAGGTATATTCCCTCTATACCATCTTCGTTGAGAGTTTTTAATCATAAATGGATGTTGAAAATCAATGAAGAAACATTTAAACAACTTTAAAGGATGTGTTAGACCAGATGGACTTAATAGATATATATAGAACATTCCATTCAAAAGCAAGAGAATACACATTCTTCTTAAATGCACATTGAATATTTTTCAGGAAAGATCATATGTTAGGTCACAAAACAAATCATAATAAATGTAAGAGTATTGATGTCATATAAAGCATATTTCCCAACCATAATGTTAAAAAACTAGAATTACATTGAGGAAAACTGGAGACTTCACAAATGTGTGGAGATGAAACAATATGCTACTGAACAACCAGTGGGTAGAAGAAGAAAACAAAAGAGAAATGAACACTTACAAACCAACAAAAATGGAAATAAAATATACTGAAATTTGTGGAATGCAGCAAAAGCAGTTCTAATAGGGAAGTTCATAGCAATACATGCCTACCTCAAGAAATATGAAAAGTCTAAATTAAACAACCTAACTTTAGACCTCAAGGAAATATAAAAAAAGAACAAATGAAGCCCAATGTTAGTAGAAGGAAGGAAATAACAGATTAGAAGAGAAAAAATAAAATATAGACTAAAAGTATAATTGAGAAGATCAATGAATTTAAGAGTTAGTTGAAAAGATAAGCAAAATTGATAAACCTTTAGCTAGACTCACCACATGTTACAATTGATACCTTAGAAACACAAAGGATCGTAAGACACTACTATGAATAATTACATACCAACAAATTAGACAACCTAGAAGATATCGATGTATTTTTAAAAACATACAACCTACCAAAACTGAATGATAATGAAATAGAAAATCTGAACAGACAGATTCCTAATAAGAAGATTGAATCAGTAATCAAAAACCTCCCAACAACCAATTCTAGCACCAGATGTCTTCACTGGTGAATTCTACCAAACATTCAAAGAATCAATAACAATTCTTCTTAGGAAGAGAAGAGGAGAGAACATTTTGAGATTCATTTGCGTGATCCAGATAGCAAAACCAAAGTAGGATCCCATAAGAAAAGAAAATTATAGACCAATATCCCTGATGAACAGAGATGTAAAAATCCTCAACAAAATATTAGCAAACCAATTTAGCCACACATTAAAAAGATCATATACTGTGATCAAGTGGGATTTATTCTAGGGATGCAAAGATAGTTCAACATCTGCAAATCAGTCAATGTGATATACTACATTAGAAAATGAAGGATATTGTATGAAAGCCAATTTGACAATAAACTATATTTTAAAAAAATGAAAGGTAAAAAATCATATGATCATCTCAGGAGACGCAAAAAAAATTTGACAAAATTTAGCATCTATTTATGATAAAAGCTCTCAGCAAAGTGACTCAATTCTTGAATATGGACACTATTATGAAGTTCTGTAAGATGTATTTTCTAGCAGTGGTTGTGGCTATGAACCACAATCTCTATTATTGTTTGCTTGGCTTTCCTTATTACCTAAAGGAATTTTAAAGTCACTAGGTGAAGATTAAGAGTCTGATATCCGGCTAAAGCAATGTTAGTACATATGAGAGAATCAACCTTGGCAGAAACCACAGATTGGAACATATTACTCCCTTGGTTAAAAACTCTTCCAAATTTCCCTAAATGCCTAGTGTCTACAATTTGAGCTTGGTAGTGTGCACAAGAGGATCTTCATGAAATTGTTTCTATCTGTTGACTTGGCCTCAGTTCTCCTATCTCCTCAGTCTTAAACTTCAGTAATGCCAGGTTTTATGTAACCCTATATATATATATGTATAACATAATATATAACATATAACATACAACATAAATATATACATATATATGTATATACACGTATATACATATGTATATATATGTATATATATATGTGTGTGTATATATATATATATATATAGTTTCATGCCTTTCTGCTATATTCTTCTACTATTTTCTTGCAATATCCTTCCCAAAGAGTGACAGCATAATAGCATGGTTAAGAGTGTACACTTTGGAGTCAGGCATGCAGATTGATTTTAAATCTCTATTGTGGACCTTTTGAAAGGTTCTTTGCCCTCTTTAAACCTCAGTTGCCTTATCTGTAAAATAAATTCAGAAGTAACCCATACCTTTAGGTGAAATTATGATTGTGAAGGTGTTAGTGAGGGTTGAGCACAAAATATAGAGTCAATAAATATTACCTTTATAACCAATTTATTAAGGAATCTTTGGGATATAAAAAATGAGTTTCTATTCTAACAATTAATGCTAACTCAGCTCTAGTGAACCCTCCTTTTCTCAATATGTAATATGTTCCCTTAAATGTGCCATCTTAGATCAATTCTATAGCTTTTTCTTAAACTTTATTGATTCCAACAGTCTCATTTAAGTTCTTAAGACTCAGTACTGTTTGTTTAAAAACTTTAATTTCATGTTTTTTTCCAACACCCTTAACACAGGATAATTCAAGTGAAAGGTTGAGAGTAGTAGTTTGTTTGTATTCTTTCTCTTGTACATGCATGTACACACTCACCCCCTCTCACTTGAGTTTCCTACCTTATTCCTGGCAAGAGAAGACAGGCTGTAGTATTGCAGTCTCCTATTGGGCTGACTATATTGCTGTTCTAGTTTGTTTCTTATGAGATGTTTCTAACAACTCACTAAAGAGAAGTTCTTCCTGGGCAACTTCCTAACATTTTCTGGCTGTCCCCTCACCCATCCAGCCAGACATCTCAGGTCATATGCCTCTGATGAATGTGCCTCTTTGCTCCATGTTGTGGTTGTCCCACGTAGATTATAGTATACGATCTCATTTACCTTCCAGGGCTTCACAGCATCTGGGCTTAAGCCCAGAATAAGTTCTGGGCTTATTGTAACCTTCAGAATCCTGCATACTACATTCTGGGCAATGTAAAACAAGAGTGAAGGGGGTGGTATTGGACATCACTTCCAGAAATACCCCATTATGACATTTGTCCCCATCCTCTTTTCAGATCCAGCACATAAATTTATGTATAACCATGTGACTTTGGGGATCCTTTTACCATTGGCTTGGAAGAGAAAGGCACTGCTCTTTTACAAGAAATATATAAGAGAAAACTGCCCTACTTCATGAGCACTGTAATTCATCAAGAGGCAACATTTCCACATTAGGTGGACAGTGGTTGAAGGAAAGATGGTATCGTGAAATAGCTGTCATCTCAGGAGGTCCTGTGGAGAGGTGGCTGGTCTCAACAGCCAGCGGTTCTTTTTGAATTTGTTGCTTAGAGTACTTAAAGCCTGATATTCTTAACCATCATCCTTAGGGTACAGTTCCATTCTGAGCATGTGATATTATCGTCTTACATTTTTATGTTCTTTATCTGGGCATGATATTATCTCAGAAGTCTTTCTTAAATCCCAAATTTCATTAAAAGATTTTCTTCTCTTTGCTTCTATATCACCTTTGATCTTAGCACTTAGCACCATATGTACTGGATATTTTATTCTCCCTGCTCCGCCTTGTACTTCAGCTAATGTTCCAGCAGGAGACAGAATCCAAGTAATCTTTGACTGGCTTACTGTGGATGCAGTTTGCCTTAGTTCTCTGCTTCTTACCTCTCTCCTTTACTGCACTGGGCTTCTCTGATGTCTTTGCATAGAATGGCTATGGCCACTTGCCAGCACTTATGCATATGCCACCTGAATTTTCTTGAAATTATTTCAGGTGCAGTCACATGCAACTGGAGCTGATAGATAAGTGCTTCCCCCTTTTGACCATCAGTGCACACCGTTGTGAAATGCATTTTATAGGGCTCCTGAAATGATCCCTGCATGGTTGTGTCCCTGATCCTGTACATCTACTACCCAGAATCTTAGTCCCATGCAAACTGCTAATATTCAAGTCTTCATTCAAGGCTGTGACTTTTGGAGAAAACTCAGGTGGGACACTATATTATATTGAAATAATTTAATGTTGGAATTATTCGCCCACCATTAGACTGTAAGCTATTTTCCTATCGTAGCACTGTACCTGCATTCCATCAATCTTTGTTGAATTAGCATCATTTTCAACTTACTCTTTTTTTTAAGCTTACTTATATATTTTGAGAGAGAGAGAGAACTCAAGTGAGGGAGGGGTAGAGAGAGAGGAAGAGAGAGAATCCCAAACAGGTCCCATGCTATCAGCACAGAGCCTGTTACAGGGCTCGAACCTATGAACCATGAGATCATGACCTGAGCTGAAATCACAAGTCGCAAGCTTAACTGACTGAGACACCCAGGAGCCCTACAACTTCCACTTTCCAAAAAGTGTTAAACCAGTATTATCATCTTATAGCCTATATAAAGACCACATTTAGATGATCATATCCATAATCCTTGAAAAGCTAACATCAGATTTCTGCAAATATTTAATAGAAAAGATTTCTTAAAAATATTTGAATTCTGCATGAATTGAGAATATCTTACAGTGTCAGAAGTCTGTCATACAGATTTACCTTAATTAACAAGAATCCATTTCCTACTGTGTTTAGAGTGTGGAATTAGATGCCTTGAAGTGAAGAAAAGAATTCCTTGATCTGAAGGACTTAGGGTCTATGAAAGAGAGTCAAAACCTGTCCGTGTTAAATTCCTGGGGAAAAACACCAGTGAATATACACAAAATATATACACAGAATATACACAAAATGTGGTATTAATTAAAATCTGTGCATAAAGAGGATATCAAATTCTTTTAAGTTAGTATTAGATCATCCACGTTATATTACAATTAGTAAATAGGTTTATTTATTTCTGTTAACACTCCTGTCCATGTCCCTTTATAAACTGTTCAAAGCCTCCTCTGATCATTTATAAGTTAAAAATTACGTTTTTCCAAAATAGAAGATACCTTCTCTTCAGCACCTAATGATATAACTTTCTAGGTGGAAAATGAATACATTAAAAGCATACCTCTGAAATCTGGCTTTTCCATATTTCTAAATAAGTTGAATACAGGACAAATTGTTAAGATTTAATAATTCATCAGATCCGAATGATGAATAGCACATTCACCTCATTGCTTTGCTGGCTCAATGAATGTGTTGTGCTTGATGTATAAATAAAATAATCTAACCTTAAGGTAAGATATTAAGCACATGCTGAGCACTTATAAACATCCCGGAAAAGTATTGTAAAAGAAACTGCTCTGAAAGTGTAGATTTTAACAGCATATTTCATTCCCCTTATTTGTAAACGGGAAGATGTAGGTTTGGTTGAGTGACAGGGCACATGGTAGTTTTAGAGCTTGTGTGATTCTCAGATAAGAATTCTGAAAATGGGAAAAGTGTTCTGTATTATTGCAGAGGGGGAGTGCCATTGTCATGTAAACAAAGGAAAACGTGGTAGCAATTTAAATGAGTTACATACTTGACAGCTTACTCCTTTACCAGATTCCCTTCTTCTTTTAATATTAAAATAAAGAATAGATTTTGCTTACCTTGCTTTTCCAAGTAGGACATCTATTTAGTATAGTCTCATGAGTATTAATACATACATTTTCCTACATACAAAAAAATTTAAATGTGATACTTTATAGTTAATTTAAAAGATGCAAGTTCTAAATAAAGCAATTAAAGTATGATAATATGGTTTTCAGTTATATTTTAGTTGGTATGCAAATATGTTACTCAGCCTATATTTATAGGTTTTAAAAGTAATTCAAATGAGGGGCACCTGGTGGCTCTGTCGTTTAAGCGTCCAATTCGGCTCAGGTCACGATCTCATGGTTCCTGAGTTCGAGTCTTGCGTTGGGCTCTGTGCTGACAGCTCAGAGCCTGGAACCTGCTTTCAGCTTCTGTGTCTCCTTCTCTCTGCCCCTCCCCTGCTCGTGCTCCGTCTCTCTCTGTCTCTCAAAAATGAATAAACACTAGAAAAAAAAATGCTTTGAATAAACATTTAAAAAAAGAATGACTTATACACAGGGCTATGTTTTTCTACCAAGAAGATTCATTTTACTTCTTTAAGGTAAGTCTTTGACCTTTTCCTACTGCATTCAAATTCTCTGGAAGAAATACAGTGAAATATTTTAATAATAACCTCTGGAATTGACAAAATTCTTTTATTAGAGAGCAAAAAGAAAATTAAACTGGGAATACCAGTAATGAATAGTGAATAATGAGTAAGGAAGAAATTACCTATTAAAAAAGTGGTGTTTGATAAAAGCAAAACTAGGTAATTTAGACTTTGTCTCTTCCAATCCATTTTTACTAGTTATCTAGAACTCTATTTTAGAAAAGCCAGAAAGAAGAAAATTTCTCGTGGGTAGGGATCTTAATTCAGATATTTTTTAAATGTTTGTTTATATTATTTTTGAGAGACAGAAAGAGACAGCACGATCAGCGGAGGGTCAGAGAGAGGGAGACAGAATCCGACGCAGGCTCCAGGCTCTGAGCTGTCAGCACAAGGCTCGAACCCACAAACCATGAGCTCATGACCTGAACCGAAGTTGGACACTGAACCAACTGAACCACCCAGGCGCCCCACCCCGGGATCTTAATTTAGAAGAAATGCATAATTCTATCAAATTTATAACTATTTCATGGAGAAAACCTGGATCTACTTTGTAGTATTAATTTTAAAGTTATTTAGGAAAAAAATTCAGTGCTAAGAATTTTGGCTATTCAAAAATGCCTGTTTGCGACAAATATAGTACACTGTATATCATACATATCATACAATTTTTTTTAAGATTTTATTTTCAAGTAATCTCTATACCTAACATGGGGCTTGAACTTAGAACTCCAAGATCAAGAGTCTCACGCTCTATAGACTGAGCCAGCCAGGACCCCCTGTTATCATAAAATATTTCAATACGCATATAATCTTTGCTTCTTGTCTTTATTTAATATAATCTAAAAGCTAGGATTTTAAGTCACTTTAAACCAAGCACTCTAAAAAAGCACATATAGTCTGACTTCCAGTTGGGAGAAATGTACTTTATCTAAGGACCCACATATTCTGAATTTATCTTGGAGGTGGAAGGTGCCCTCAGGAGAACTGGCCCCATCCTTGATTTTTAAGGATTGCAATTCCAATTACAGCATCATCTGTCATAATTCTGGATTAACCACTAGCTGACTCTATGACTTTGGACAGTTACTTGACCTTTTTGTGCCTCAATTTTCTACTCTGTAAACATAGAGACACTAATATTTGGGTGGATTAAAAGCATCAGTGCCTGTAAAGTGCTTGGTGCAGTGCTGATGCTTGCTGAGCGCTGAATATCTGCTAACATTATTAACACCACAGTCATGCCACTGTCTTGTACTTTCCATGCTCTAGATTTAGAAGGTACTTTCTTTCTTGTTTCCTAGACTAGAAGCTAGAATCATCAGTACAGGCTTAAATTAGTAATATTTTTATGCTACTGATCAAGGACTAGGAATTGTATTATTTATAAATCCTGTGTAACAAAACAAGAAACATAACCAAAATTGTGATATCAGGAGACAGCCTGCATCAGCAATAGCCAATTTTTTTTGAGATGATATCATCTTCTTATTTTCCTGAAGTTTTGTGATAAGTGGGAGTAGAGGGAGGACAGGTATAAAATGTGAATAATTAGTAAAGTATATTGAAATATAGCAATACGGGTCCAGTGCAACTGTAAATGGTTTTCTCCCTCAAAGAACCCCAAAACGTAGAGAATTGCATGATATCTATTATTAGCTTTGAGTAAGACCACATATGTCAGTTGGTCTTGAGTTCCTAGTTAGGGATCCATTCCCTGGAGAATAAAAGGGTCATGTGATCCATGACCTCTGGATCACATTCTGTTCCAGTTATAGGGATGCATCTTTTACTTTCCTGGTAAAAATATCTGTCTGCCAGCCACTGAGATGAATACTAATGTAAAGACAAAACCAAAAGAAGATACTATCCCTGTAGTTGAAAAGTGAAAATTGTAGTTGGTAACACCTATAGATAGCAATCAACTAGAAACCAAAATAAAAGTGTGTATAATCATGTGATAGATTGTATGGCTATGTACCATGGGGGATAATAGAATCTAAAGAAAAGATTTTTGAGCCTTGAGTTTCTCATCTATAGAAGGTAGATACTATTGCTCATATCACAGGGCTGTTATGAAGATTAAGTATAAAATTATATGTTATAATGAAGAATTGGGCACATTAGATGTCCTTAATAAATGTTAATTAAAACATCGAGGCTTGAAGTAATTAAAAACTATTTTTCTATACACTTATATGGAGATCTTCTTGTGTGCCAGATGTTGAGGATACAGTGGTGAAGTAAACCAAAGTTGATTTTACTTACATGGAGCTTAAACTGGGAAAGAAAACAATTACATAAATACATAAGAATATATCAATGATATGTTAATGAACAATAAAAGCAGAGTCATGTTTTAGAAAAAGAGTTACAGTAAAACCTTGGATTGTGAGTAACTTGTTCCGTGAGTATTCCTCAAGATGAGCAAACATTTCTAATAAATTTTAACTTGATAAACAAGTGATGTCTTGCAATACAAGTAGTATGTGATACTGAATGTCACATGATCGCAACTGAGCCAATAGTTCTTGAAATTCGCTTTGATATATAAGTAATTTGGATTACAAGCATGTTTCTGGAGTGAACTATGCTTACAAACCAAGGTTTTCTGTATTTTAAATTGGGTGTACTTTAAAGGAAATCCACACAAGGAATGATATGATAGTTGAATGTTGAGTGAGAAGAACGAACTAGGTACATTCTTGTCATGTGTTCCTCCAAAGACGAATTTAAAGATTTCCAGAAGTCTCTAATGAGCATATATTAATGCTCATTAACCAAATGCTACTTCAAGATCACTAATATTTACTTCTCCAAAATATATACACATTCCATGATTTCAAGAAGCCTGAACATGAACCTAATGCTTCTTCAGGGAATCTTTTTTTTTTTTGGAGGGCTTACTGTGTGTGTTTTACAAAATGCAATTATCGCTAACCTGCTTGATTTCCTATTTGAAATGATTATTCCGTGCAATTGAACTGTCACCATGATGACACTTTTCAGAATGTTAAGCTCTATTGACTAACATGATGTCTTTATTCTCAGCAATCAGTAGCACTCTATCTGAAGGTGCCCTGGCCATAGTACAGGAATGAACACAGTCCCCCAATTCTCTGTGATGCCACTCTTCCCACTATTTGTGCTTCCCTGCAGCAAACCAATCAGTTATTTGTATGGAATGTTGCCTTGAAATAGTAGTTTGTCTGTGGCCTTTAATTGATTTTGGGAATTAAGTTATTGTGGTGAAGGTGGATGTGTATAAGATACACATTATATCCTGGAAGCTACATATCATGGGAGGTGATCAAGAAGCCTTGTTATGAATCCATGTTGACTTTATAAGATGCTCCCACGTTGTGATAGTGTCCTTTTATAAATGTGTCAAAGAGTTTCTAGGGTTTTCACCAGATTCTTCTGCAATAATGACATATGTGGACTATTTAAATATGTGATTGTGTTTTAGAAGTTTGTGAAGAGGCTCCTTTTACAACCTTGAGTAAATGGTCAGATTATAAGAATAATACAAATATCTAAGAGTTCTCTGAGTAAGATTGTTAGAAGGCAACTGGCCAACAAGTTTGAGTAGGTTTATCATCACTCAATAAATTACTCTATTGTCTACATAGCACTGTCCTTCTGAATAAGGTAGTATTTCAAGATATGCCTTGGTATCTCCTTCTAGACATAATTGAGAACATGTGATGCAAATAAGAATGTAATATGAATACTGCTTTATATGTCCTTTGGGTATATCTTTATTACACATGTTATGCAACTATGTTCCTGGCCCAAAGTCAGTTCCAGTTTTTCCAGAATGCATATGTTTTGTCTATTTTCAACACTGACCTGCTGCAAAGTTGCTTTTCCACTGAGTACTGAATACCAGAGAAAATGATACAAAGCATTTTGGGAACGGGCTTCTACTTTTTTCAATGACACTAAAACTTTCAAGTGAAGAGAGCCTGGAGTCTCTGAGGAACCAAACTGCTGAAGTAGAAGATGAAGAATGTCTACACCTACTAAGAAGATAGAAAGATGGGATTATGAATGAATACACCCATATGTGCTAATAGATTATGTCACCAGGAGAAGAGGGAACTTGTATTTGCCTGGAAGGCTTAGTTTTCAATCATTTATTCCCTGTGGATTCTTGTATCCATATGACATAATAGCAGAGGGTTAGTCTAGTTCAAAAACAGGTTGGGAGCAATAAGCGATCATGGATGCAAGATGCGAGATTTCTTGCCTTGCGTTACTTAATAAGAAAGGGAAAAAAATTCAGTGTTTATTTTTTTTTGAGAAAGAGAGAGAGTACATGAGCAGAGGAGGGGCAGAGAGAGAGGGAGAGAGAGAATACCAAGCAGGCTCCCCACTGGAGATTGATGGGCTCAATCCCATGAACTGTGAGATCATGACCTGAGCCAAAATCAAGAGTCAGATGCCAAACCAACTGAGCCACCCAGGTGCTCCAGGAAATGTTTTAAAAAAATATTAAAACCTTTATATTTTATATATGTGGTAGTACAGTGATTAAAAGGACTGAAATTAAATTGAAGTAGGACTGTGTTAAAGTTCCAGTTGTGACACTTGTTAGCTGGGTGACAATGGATACGTTGTCCAACCTTTTAAAGTTCAGTTTCTTTACAACCCAGAAAGAGACATATCTATCTCACAGGAATATGATAATTAAAGTAATGTATCTAAAAGTACTTAGTACAATTCTGAGTATATTTGGATGTTTAATAGATGGTAGTGATGAAACAATCTTTGGCATGTAGAAAATGTTTTGGAATGATGGCTTCTCCATTTAATTCACATATAGCAACTTCTTGTGATAAAATTCTTCCTGCCATCTTTTTCTTTTAAATTATTCCTAAGTCTGTCTGTCTCTCTCTCTCTCTTCACCCACACACACAGAGACACACAGATACACACAAATTTTATTTTACATTCTGCTTTTCTCATGGTGGGACAGGCATAGCAGCTTCCTAATGTCATCCTGTGCTTCTCCAACTTCCATCTTTCTCTCAAATTTGTCATCCATGCTGATTTCTTTCAGTTGCCTCAAACATAATTTTTGTCTCCTATTTTATTTTCCCTACCTCCTATTTTTAAATTTTTTAATGTTTACTTATTTTTGAGAGAGAGAGAGACAGAGTACCAGCAGGAGAGGGGCAGAGACAGAGGGAGACACAGAATCTGAAGCAGGCTCCAGACTCTGAACTGTCAGCACAGAGCCTGACTCAGGCTTGAACCCGCACGCCGTGAGATCATGAACTGAGCTGAAGTCGGATGATTAACTGGCTGAGCCACCCAGGTGTCCCTCTTGTCTCCTATTTTAAACAGTCACTATGTTTTCATTTATTACCACACGAAACCCATGTTTCTCTTGTTATTGTTCTGCTTTCTCAGTGATACCATCATACCCTCCTACCACCAGTGATCAGCTGTAGTCAGCCTGTAGTCTGTGTAACTTCAGAGTCACCGACTTCTCCCTTTTCTGACACTCTTTCATACAGCTTACTTTACTTAGCTCCACTCATGCCATGCTCTGACTTGCTGAGAACATTCCTATAAACTGTTCATACTGCCTGGATCTTCCCTAGCCTTCTATGATCATTTCTTCTGAATCTTTGTTTGTGTTGTTACTTAAGAAAAGTCACCTTCTCTGTTTGTCTGTTCTACCCTATTGCAGATTGGATTCTCCAAACCTAACTTTAACATGAAGGTTAATGTGCAGGATGTATATTAAGAAGTGACCTTGAAATCAATTCCTGTAGAATAGAGGTAAAAGAAGCAGGATTGGGTGAAGGGAGAAACTGGGGTGCAAAGTAGGCTGATCCCATTGGGAATCCTGGGTCTAAAATTACCTATCACACTTGTTCTGAGGTGGGCTGGAATGGTCTGGTCTTTATAATCTTGCTTTGGTCTTTCAGTTAATGGGACCCTCTCTCTGAAGGGTGTGAACTTGATCAAGGTGGTTTTCTGCAGCTGAGGCAATGCCTGAAAGAACCATAAGAGAATGTTGTTTGCCGACAGCCCTGTCAGTAGCTGGGACAACTAATTATTGATGAAGGATATGAGCAGTGTGCCCCTTTATTTATCAGATATCCATATAACAAAGCTAGCTAATTGAGCTAAACAACATGACCTTAGTGTTTTGTATCTTATACTGACCAGAATCACTTCACAGTGTCAAAGACAGGGGTCTATGTTTGATGCTAGAGAACAGAGAGCCCAGTTGCCAGCAATCTGTATGATGAATCACGAGCAAAAGAGTGGGTTTTATTCTGGAAAATGACCCTCTTTATATCTTGTGGACTGGTTGAAGAAGCAGCAAGGTTATCACTGAATAAGACCTTCTGTTCACAGTCATGTATTTTAATACTTATTTAAATGCCAAAACAAAATCCACAAAGTTTAGGGACATAAATCAGAAGTACATTTTTCTTATGAACTCTGTCTTTGCCCTAACAGACCCCAGATAAAACAATTTATCACCTCAAAACATCACACAATCACATTTCTCCCTCTAGAATAACATTGCTAACAAGGATTTAAAATAGCTTTTTTGAGAGCCTTAACCTTTTCAAGGATACTCATCACATTGATTTCTCAATAGTTGGAATCTCTGTATTCTCTCTGAATTCAAATATCTTATGGTGACATTTTCTGTCAGACAATTAAGTGTATTTATCTGAAGCTGAATGCATGCATAGAGAACAGTCCTCTACTCAAAAACTCTACTGGCTGTTCACTCATTTTAAGAAACCTCACACCTCCCGTGTTAGGTTTCTAATTCTTTAATCAAATAATACCAGATGGTTGTAGTTGGTGCCAATGATTTATCATGTTTTGTCATTATGACCTTCTCAATTCAACAGATTCAATAAATATTTATTACAGGGCACTGTGCTAGCGACACAGGGTATACAAATATAAACATAACACAGATGCTGGACATTTATTGAATTGAATTTGTGAAGGCAGTTTTAAGTTTGTAAGAAAAATAAGGTATATATCAAATAGCTATAATTCAAATGAGGATGCTATTGTTGTTGACTAAGGGATTGGTCAAAGCGTCATGGAGGTGATAGCATTTATGCTTGGCCTAAAGATTAGGTGGTGGTGATTTATGTATTTATTCATTTATTTAAATTTCATGCGTAAATAATGTTCATTATAACATAATTAGTAAGTACAGGGAAGCTAAAATAATAATAAAAGTAAAAAGTATGCACAGCCTCAAATGTTTACTAAAATCAGGTGACCTTCATCAACTTTACCAATGATTTGATACTAAACCAGCATTCAGAGTTATAGGCAGTTTTACTTTTCCTTATTATGATCAGATCATAGTTGGTCCCACATATGTTTGGGTTCTAAACACAAGGTTACACCTTTAATTCTAGATGTTAGTCTCAAGCCAGGAATGAGTGTTATACTCGGTTTATTCATCTGTCAGCCAAAGAGCTCAGGTCCGTGACTTTCTATGACCCTGAACTCAACTCTCTGGCAAATAGTTGTCTCCCCACAAAGTGCTGAAGAATCATCAAAACAAAACAAAGTGAGACAATAATAATATGAAATTTTCATATTATATTTGGGGTTGAAAGTTCACACACAAAAAGAACATAAATAGCTAATTTCCCAAAATGCAAAGACAGAATGAATAACCATTAACCACTAATGACTTTCTTTTGTCACCTTTCTCAATTTATGTATTTTATTTTCTTAAGACATCTAACTTGGAATATTAATAATATCTGACATATACTCAGTGTCTTACAATGTTAGAATGATTCTGCATGCAGTGTCTCTTTAGACTCGAAACGATTAGGTGAAAAGATGGTATTATCTTAATTTTACATATGAGAAAATGGAGATGTTGAAAGATCATGTGAAAATTCATTGTGAAGTAGCAAGTTACGTGTGAAACTTGGACTGGGAATCAGTTCTCTAGTTTCATTTGCAATGTGCTTCAGTAGTTTTTAGATGCAAAATCAACCAATTTTCTTCTCACTTTTGAATAATAATATCTGGTGAATCATCTCAGAAGAGGAGCATTTTCATAACTCTCACCTGAATGAACTATTGTTTAAATGCTATTAGTTTTTGGCAATAGGCCTGAACTGAAGTGCTGACATACGGGAATAGAAAACCTTTCTGCTCTTTGCAGAAAACATTTATTTTTCCTGACAGTATATCTTCAAGGTAGCTGCTGGATGGTGTTAATAAGCTCAGGAGGAAGGATCTAGAAGAGTGGCAAATATAGGTGTGAAATTCAGCTGTTCCTGATGTAAAATAAGACCCATAGGTAGCAAGAGCCTTGAACCAAGAGAGAGCGCCTTGACTCCCAGGTTTTAATAAAACACAGTGTTACCTTGGAAGGTGAGGTGAAATATGCCAGTTTAACTTCAATAGTTCACAGTGTGATTTTTCTCCTTTTAAAGTAAAAAAGGAAAAAGTCATCAAGTTCACAGACGAACTTTTTGGCCATATGTGTTTTACAGTTCCTCATGAAAAAATTAAATTCAAAGTCTAATGATATTATAAAATATTCAACATCTCCATGAGAGCTCTGTACATGGAGAAAACAGGTTACAAATGGAAGAACAGGAGCTTTGGGAAAACAATGTTGCATGTTAAATTTTTGGGGCGTTCTAAAGTAGCCCAAAATATATTTCTGAGAGGATAAAATGCAGCTTCAATTTTAGGATACAGAGGGTGATAGCAAAGGGGACTGAAGAGCTAGAAAATAGGATTTATATGGAAGAGTATTTGAATGACTTAATTGGAGAAAAACATGGCTAAGGGTTATAACTTTCAAGTGGGTTGAATACTTTCGGATGATAATTAACAATTTATTTCTCAGTTTTCCTGAATCTAGAATGAATTACACAGGTTTTTAAAAATTTTTTAATGTTTATTTTTGAGGGGGAGAGACAGCATGCTCAGGAAATGAACAGGGAGAGAAGGAGACACAGAATCTGAAGCAGGCTCCAGGCTCTGAGCTGTCAGCACAAAACCCGATGTGGGTCTCCAACTTCTATGAGCCGTGAGATCATGACCGGAGCCGAAATCGGATGCTCAACTGACTGAGCCACCCAGGCGCCCCTAAATTATACAGTTTTAAATGACAGCATAAGAATTTCAGTAGGATGGAAGAAAGAACATTTCTTTATTTAGCTAGCATAGCTTGGGTGCCTAGAATTTTATAGATTCTGTGATATTTTGGTTGTAAATATGAGTGCAACGTGTGTATAATACTTCCATGATCTCCTCAAACTCTTCCATGTGCAACATCTTATCCTTCCTTTAGAGTCATGTCAAGTGCTACTTTCTCTGTGAGGCCTTTTTCAATCCCAGATAATAAAGATTGGTTTATTAAAATACTCTGTATCTTTCTGAATTATAAAGAAGCATTTTTATAGTGCTTAAATATCTCTTGCAAGCTCTACCAAGTATGTAGGACAATGTTTGGCACAATGTGTTGAGTAATGAATGAGTCAGTGATAAAAGGAATGTTTGAATGTGGGTCACATTGAAGAAATGGAATTCCCTTATACTCAGTATGTAGTACTAACTACAGTGGATAAACTACATGCTTAAATTTTATATGATTAAATTCAATATAAGCGCTTTAATTAACAAAAAATATATAATACCATAGGAACACACAGGTATGAATAATTAATTTTGACTAGAGTCAAGAGAGGGAAGCTTAAGATGTTTCTGAAGTTCTGTTCTGAGAAGTTTTAGAAAATGCGGTCCATACAACTGAGATGTACAGTATAACCCCAGCATTTTCTTTCTGGGGAAATATAAATTCTGTTAACATTTCAACTATGACTTTTGGGGTTAATAACACAGAAGAATCTGCAGCTTAAAGAATACTTCCAACATCATTTTTCTTTTTGCCAATATCACTTTATGCTTCCATATTTTGAAATTTTTTATTTGTATTTAAAAGGACTGTGACCTTCATTGCACCCTAGATAAAGAATACGCTGACTTATAGGGTAGATCATTTTTGTACACAATTTCACACTCATACTGAACTCTAAGCACCACAACTTTACCTGATCTAAAGGAGACTGAGGCAGTATTTTTATGTAACCAATTGTGGACATCAGCTTTCAATTGTCCTTTTTAAATCATAGAGCATTTCTTGAGGTTACTTGCGGAAGGAGAGAATCTCTTTCTAAATAGCTGTTCTTCTGGGACAGCCACTCAAATTCAAAATTTTACTCATTTTACTTTTCATTTAAGGAAGGGAATCCTAGAATACTCATTCTTCCTTCAGTCACCTCGTCTCCATAGCAGCCCAGCAGGGTCACGAAGAGCTACCGTGAAGGCACTTTGGCTCTTTCTGGCTGGCCACGCTTGTCCCATAGGTAGGGTTGGATATGTGTCTTTTTCCTTGGCTTGCCTTCCCTATCTGCCGGGAACCATTTCCACTTACTACAGAGGCAAAAGTTAGTCTGTCATACACCTCTATTTGCTAGCAGACTCTGTTTCTTGGCATGAACATCCTAGTCACCAAAATGGCCCCTGCTGCCACTTAGGAGAAGAAGTGAATCATCAACCCTCTCTGACTCAGATTTCCGCCTTCCTATCTGCTTCTGTAACTGGCAGAAGACACACATCATACACATGCCCCCGAAGGTATGGGTGATTACCTGGCGTCAGTCACACAAACTCCTGAAGCCAGGATAGATGAAGAGGTGATAACATATGAGGAAGGATGTGGGGGGCGTTGCAGTGACTGGTAGCTTTCCTACTAGGAGATTTCCTACTCAGCTCTTCTAGATACTAATAGGTTGGGATCTTTTGAATCTTCTAAACTCTTCTGAGTTTTTGAGCTCTAGCTAGCTTTCTGCTAGCTTTCCCTAGCTAGCAGTTGTATTTGGCATTCTGCTTATATGCTATTTTACAGCCACTTTTCCCCTATTGTTTTCCTCTGGCTAATGTCAAAGTAAATTTCATTTTAATTGGTGAGAGTGGACAGGGAAACAAATATAGGGATGGAAAAATAATGGCTCAGATATATGAACAGGTGGCAGGGAAAAGCCACACTGAAATTGAAAAGAGGAAAAGATAATCTATAAGGATAAATAAGAAAGAGAGAATAAGAGAAAGTTTTGTCTTTGAAAGCATTTCAGTGTTTCAGGAAAATA
This sequence comes from Crocuta crocuta, assembly GCF_008692635.1. Classification (NCBI taxonomy): domain Eukaryota; kingdom Metazoa; phylum Chordata; class Mammalia; order Carnivora; family Hyaenidae; genus Crocuta; species Crocuta crocuta. Next base: position 764,015 of record NW_027528006.1, read on the forward strand.
TTAACATCTTATTTGTATAGAATTTATAAAGGGTTTGGTGTGATTATCTCATTTGACATTCAGGATAATGCTGTGAATCGGTCATTATCTTCATTTAAAAATGAAAAAAGTCAAAGAGAGACTAAATGAATCAACATAATTCACAGGACTAAAAATATCCAAGGACAATGATTCAAACTCAAGTCATATGACTTGAAGAGCATGCTTAAACCACCACAACCCCAAGACGAAATAAGAACCATGTGATCATATCACAGTTTAAGATTGGAGTTGAAGAATGATTTCTGGCTTCCTAATAACTTGCAGTCGTACCTTAGATTTCAAAGCAAAATATTGTCTCCTTCTAGATGCTGTATAAATATGTTAAGTAAGCATTGCTAGATGATTAACATGCCCAAATCCCCATACATGGAAAAGTCTCTAGGTCTAGGTTTTGAATATTCAATGTTGTGGCTGGCTCACTTTCCCACAGCCATAATATGTTTTAACCAAACCCTTATAGAAGGGTAAGTCATGGCAAATATGAAAGATTGGTGGTGGGAATAGTTAAATATGAAGACCATTTATCTTATTTTTTAAATTTAATTTAATTTTTATTTTAATTTTTAATTTTTTATAATTATTTTATATATTTTTATAATTTATATTATGTATTATATATACTATATATTATATATAAGCATAATAATAAACTCATTTATTGAGGACTTATAATGGGCCAAATATTGTTCAAAAATAGNTTATATTTTATAAATATATATATATAATAAATTATATTTTATAATTTATAATATATATAATTATATTATATTATATTTTTATAATTTATTAGGAAATTTCACCGAGAATCAGCATTTAGCTAATTTTTTTTCTGAGAGAAAGAGACAGTGCGAGAAGGGGAGGGCCAGAAAGAGAGATCTGAAACAGGCTCCAGGTTCTGAGCTGTCAGCACAAAACCCAACATGGGGCTCGAACCCACGAACTGTGAGATCATGACCTGAATCGCAGTTGGCCGCCCAACCTACTGAGCCACCCAGGTGCCCCTATCTTATGTTTGATGAACTATTTGTTCATGTGAACATGTTCATCATGTGAAGCTGATGAGATCACATTGTTCAAAAATACATCATGATATTCTAGAATCCTAGTTGGGAGAAACCCTTAGAGGTTATGAAAGAATACAGGTTAGAAATATTGCCCCCTCCAAAGGTATCCATTTTAAAAAGTTTTATTATTGGAAGTAACTTCCCTATACCGAGTCAGAACTCTACACTGTGTATAACCCAAATGTTCCAGTTTGGCCCAAATGTTCCAGAGAAGGACATACTCTGTTGGCAAGTCTTCAGATACTTGATTATTATCATTCACTGTTTCTCATAAGGCTTGTCTTCTCCAAGGAAAATATTCATAGTTCTTTGACTTATTCTATAGATGAAATAAATATGTGTATGTATATATATGATCCATGTAAAACTCTTCTTCAAATGTGGCATTTATCTTAATGAGAACAATGCAGATGTATTCAATTTGATGCCACTTTCAGCAGAATCATTACCTGATTTTTAAGAATAGGTTTAGCTTATAGAGCAGCTGTGTCTCAATACAGATATTTATTACATTACGTTTATTTTTTTCTTTTATAGTTTATTGTCAAGTTAGTTTCCATATAACACCCAGTGCTCCTTGCAACAAGTGCCCTCCTTCATGCCCATCACCCTTTTTCCCCTTTCCCCCACCCCTATCAACCCTCAGTTTGTTCTCAGTATTCAAGAGTCTTTCATGGTTTGCCTCCTTCCTTATCCCCAACTATTTCCCCCCCCTCCCCCATGGTCCTCTGTTAAGTTTCTCCTGTTTCACATATAAGTGAAAACCTANACCTACTGAGCCACCCAGGTGCCCCTATCTTATGTTTGATGAACTATTTGTTCATGTGAACATGTTCATCATGTGAAGCTGATGAGATCACATTGTTCAAAAATACATCATGATATTCTAGAATCCTAGTTGGGAGAAACCCTTAGAGGTTATGAAAGAATACAGGTTAGAAATATTGCCCCCTCCAAAGGTATCCATTTTAAAAAGTTTTATTATTGGAAGTAACTTCCCTATACCGAGTCAGAACTCTACACTGTGTATAACCCAAATGTTCCAGTTTGGCCCAAATGTTCCAGAGAAGGACATACTCTGTTGGCAAGTCTTCAGATACTTGATTATTATCATTCACTGTTTCTCATAAGGCTTGTCTTCTCCAAGGAAAATATTCATAGTTCTTTGACTTATTCTATAGATGAAATAAATATGTGTATGTATATATATGATCCATGTAAAACTCTTCTTCAAATGTGGCATTTATCTTAATGAGAACAATGCAGATGTATTCAATTTGATGCCACTTTCAGCAGAATCATTACCTGATTTTTAAGAATAGGTTTAGCTTATAGAGCAGCTGTGTCTCAATACAGATATTTATTACATTACGTTTATTTTTTTCTTTTATAGTTTATTGTCAAGTTAGTTTCCATATAACACCCAGTGCTTCTTGCAACAAGTGCCCTCCTTCATGCCCATCACCCTTTTTCCCCTTTCCCCCACCCCTATCAACCCTCAGTTTGTTCTCAGTATTCAAGAGTCTTTCATGGTTTGCCTCCTTCCTTATCCCCAACTATTTCCCCCCCCTCCCCCATGGTCCTCTGTTAAGTTTCTCCTGTTTCACATATAAGTGAAAACCTATGTTATCCATCCTTCTCTGCGTGACTTATTTCACTTAGCATAACACTCTCAAGTTCCATCCACATTGCTAAAAATGGCCAGATTTCATTCTTTCCCATTGCCATGTAGTATTCCATTGTATATGTAAATCACATCTTCTTGGTCCATTCATCAGATGATGGACATTTAGGCTCTTTCCATGATTTGGCTATTGTTGAAAGTGCTGCTATGAACATTGAGGTACATGTTACACTACATCTAAGAGAACTCTTAAGTTTTGAGTCCATGGATTCTAAATCATTCTATACTTGGACAATTGTTTTGAGCTTAAAGTCACTTTTCATTTAATATTTATTAATTCCTGTCTTTTTAATTCTAGCTTATTATTTCAGTCTGCCCAGATTTTATGGAATTTGGATTCCAGTCATTTTATCATCTAACTTTCCCAACTACGTTTATGCCATCTTCAAAACTGGTGAGAATATATTCTCTATCTTTGGTTAATCTAGTATATGAGGTAGTATCCAAGTGAAGCTTTTTTTGGCTTACCTCAAGAAATAACCTTACCAGGCTGCAATCAATACAGGAATCAAACTCTTTGGGTAATAGTTTAACCAACATCAAATCTTCCTAACAGTATTGTCTTCTGGATGAAATTCCCCATCCATTTTACAAAACAGTGTAAAATAGTGTGGCAGAGCCTATATTTACCTAACACTACCCACTCTCCTTTTCTTTGATAATGTAATGGTCACATTCTTTAAAGAATGGCAGGTTTGTCTAAGAATATGTTTTCTTGGCTAGAGCGTATTTCCTGGCTTCCTTTGTAGTTTATGTGACCATTCTACTATGCTTCAGTCAATAGAGTGGGTGTAAAAACAATCTGTATTTTTTCCTTCTCTTTCTGCTTACTGGGAGATAGCAACTAATGAAAAAGTTGACTTAGATCTGATGGAAGCCACATGTCAATGATGGCAGTGTTTTCATATCAGTCCTGCATTATCTATCTGTATATTTAAAGTCTTTTTAATACAGCGGCTTAACTAATACATATAACAAGAGAAGGAGAAAAGTGATCAAATGACTTATATATGTACTCTTTCTTCATCTGCCAATCTGGTATCTTAATAGTCAAAAATAATTTATGTTAGTAGGCACTTGTTTTACATGTGGATACTTCAGAACATGTTGTGTATCAGTTATTCATAACTTGATGCCTATGAATATAATCCCAGATTCAAATAAATACATTGTGACATTAACAGAGCTCAGAGAATAATAAGACTTTAGATAGCAGTGAGTTGAATGAACACTGGAGATTTTGTTTTGGACTGTGGAGTATTTGGTTAAGAGTCGCCTTAGGTGAAGATGGTGGATTTGGACAGCCATACATAAGCCACTCTCAGGGATCTGTGTGACAGAAAAGCAGCAAAGCAAGTGTTCCGAAAAAGAAAAATGAGCAGGATCAAAAGCTAACTCTGACTCTCTTGCAATTTTGATTAGTGACCTACTTGCATGCATTGTGTCTTTAGAACACATTTGAAATGTAGGCTAATGTAGGTCTCCAGGGCCTGATGAAAGCTATCAGGAAAAACTTGCTGCCTGGAAACCTTAGTCTACCCCAACTCAGCCTAGGCCCTTTGTCCAATAGACATACTGTGCTGTCTACCCCATACCAGCACAAGTAGTTTCAATGTAAAGAGGGATAAGGGAAGAGAAAGGAAGCAGCAGTAACAACAAAAACAATGAACATAAGGAAGAGATATGCACCAGACACTTACTCCTGGAGGGAAATTCATATTCTCTTACTTACTTGAATCCTTACCTTGATTCTACTCCTCTATATCCTCCTCTCTATTTTAATAAAGATGGGCATTTCATATTTCCCTTTTCAGTGACCTAAAAAACCTTCTCCTGATGAATATTAAAGAAAAGTTATTGCCTGAGGTGGTTCAAAGTATTTCAGTGCACTTTTGACAATGTTAGGGAAATAGAATTCACATTTGTACAACTGGAAGAAAAAGCAGGCAATGCTATTCCATACCAGTAGTGACATGTAATGTATTAGCATCTAAAATTCTCCCATATCAACACATCATTTTGCAAGAATGTGGGTGCATGGTTGAACTATAAGCAAAATAAATTTTACCTGAAATATACAATGCTTTCATTCCTCCCCCACCCCAAGCCTGGCTTGCTCTCCCTCTTCTGAAAGCATCTGTTACTGAAATAGCTTGCCAAAAATGTCACTGCCAGATTTTGCTGGACATGGGCTCTGATCATTTCCAAATGACAGAAAATCAGCTGTGGGATTTATGCTCTAAGTAATCATTAACCATGGGCCTTGCATTGACTGGGTGGAAAATATAATGTTCTTAATCTGCCTGATCTGCAGGGTCAAGCTGTGCCACATGCTGCCTGTTCCCAAGGATTCAATATCAGCTACAATGCCTGCAACAATAAGACAGATTTGTCCTGAAAGATAACACATTCCTTTCCAGGTGGTTAGAAGTCAAGCACCCATGTGGATATTCTCCATGTTAGACCGAATACATCAAGAGTACTTTTTGCATATACATGGAAACCATGAGGGAAGTTTCTAGCATTACCTTTATGAAATAAGAGAGATGAATGTGCTGACATTAGTGAGTACGGAAGTCACAATTTGCTTCATTTTATTTATCTTCTAATTGAACATCTACTTTTAGGAAATACTTATATATTCTCACTAGGTGAAAATATTTCCTAGATTTGCCTTAATATATTCCCCAAATATTTATTACATTAATGTCGTTCAAAACCTGAAATTTCCCTAAGATTCTATTTTAAGAGTGATTGCCTGCAAAATATCTAAGTGTGTAATTATTTTGTTAAGATTCAGACATGATCCATTAAAGATTTAATGAATTAAGATATCTGATTTCTCGGGCACCTGGGTGGCTCAGTCGGTTAAGTGTCCGACTTCGGCTCAGGTCATGATCTCACGGTTCGTGGGTTTGAACCCCATGATGGGCTCTGTGCTGACAGCTAGCTCAGAGCCTGGAGCCTGTCTTCAGATTCTGTATCTCCCTCTCTCTCTCTGCCCCTCTCCTGCTTGTGCTGTCACTCTCTGACTCTCAAAAATAAAGTAAAAAACATTAAAAATTTTTTAAAAATAATTTAAAAAAGATATCTGATTTTTCATTGGCATGTAAGGGAGCTTAGAAGTGACCACTTCATCGTAACAACAAGCAAAAAGCTGAACAAACTGGAAAATCAAAACCTCTTTTTAGATATATCAGAGGGAGTTCACAGAGCAAACGGCTGCCTCCAAATTGGAGAAGTACTGCCAGGCAATACAGGGAATTCCAATGACCTGAGGAAGGACCCACCAGATAGAAACCACCATAGGCCTGGAGGCTCAGTGTGGACAAGTCTGAGAGTTAAAATCTCCAGCACCCCTACCTTACCCCTTTAGTGAATTTAACTTCAGGGCTGTACACCG